>NC_090391.1:65550680-66172260 GCF_036365525.1 Heterodontus francisci
GTTAGCACCGCAGCTTCACAGCTCCAGGGACCCGGGTTCGATTCTGGGTACTGCCTGTGCGGAGTTTGCAAGTTCTCCCTGTGTCTGCGTGGGTTTCCTCCGGGTGCTCCGGTTTCCTCCCACATGCCAAAGACTTGCAGGTTGATAGGTTAATGGGCCATTAGAAATTGCCCCTGGTATAGGTAGGTGGTAGGGAAATATATACGGAACGGTGGGGATGTGATAGGAATACGGGATTAGTGTAGGATTAGTGTAGGATTACTGTAAATGGGTTGTTGATGGTCGGCACAGGCTCGGTGGGCCGAAGGGCCTGCTTAAGTGCTGCACCTCTAAACTAAACTAAATACTGACACCCAGTGTCACAGACACACACTGACACCCACTAACATAAACAAACACCAACTGACACCCAGTAACACAGACAACCACTGATACACAGTAACAAAGACATACACTGGCACCAAGTAACACAGACACACACTGACACACATTGACACAGACACACACTTACACCAAGTAACACAGACACACTTACACCAGGTAACAAAGGCAAACACTGACACCCAGTGACAATGACATACACTGAAACCCATTAAATAAGACACACACGGACACCAAGTAACAAAGACACAGACTTACACCAAGTAACACAGAAACACACTGGCACCCAGTAACACAGACACACATTTACACCAAGCAACACAGACATACACTGACACCAAGTAACAAAGACAGACACTGATAGCCAGTAACACAGACACACACTTACACCAAGTAACATAGACCACCACTGACACCAAGTAACAAAGACATACACTGATACCCAGTATCACAGACACACACTTACACCAAGTAACAAAGACATACACTGACACCAAGTCACAAAGACATAAACTGATGCCCAGGAACACAGACACACACGGACACCAAGGAACAAAGACACAGACTTACACCAAGTAACACAGACACACACTGACACCCAGTAACACAGACACACACTTACACCAAGTAACACAGACATACACTGACACCAAGTAACAAAGACAGACACTGATACCCAGTAACACAGACACACACTTACACCAAGTAACAAAGACATACACTGACACCCGGTAACAAAGACTTACACTGACACACAGTGACACAGACACACACGGACACCAAGTAACAAAGACAGACACTTACACCAAGTCACAAAGTCATGCACTGATACCCAGTAACACAGGCACACACTATGGGGGGTGGGGGGGCACATTGTCGCAGTGGTTCGCACTGCAGCCTCACAGCTCCAGGGACCGGGTTCGATTCTGGGTACTGCCTGTGCGGAGTTTGCAAGATCTCCCTGTGTCTGCGTGGGTTTCTTCCGGGAGCTCCGGTTTCCTCCCACATGCCAAAGACTTGCAGCTTGATAGGTTAATTGGCCATTATAAATTGCCGCTAGTATAGGTAGGTGGTAGGGAAATATATAGGGACCGGTGGGGATGTGATAGGAATACGGGATTAGTGTAGGATTAGTAAAATGGGTTGTTGATGGTCGGCACAGACTCGGTGTGCCGAATGGCCTGTTTAAGTGCTGTATCTCTAAACTAAACTAAATACTAACACCTCGTGTCACTGACACCCAGTAAAACAAACAAACACTGACACCCAGTAACAAAGACATACACTGATACCAAGTCACAAAGACATACACTGATACCCAGTAACACAAACAAACACACACTGTCACCCAGTAACACAGAGAAACACTGATACACAGTAACAAAGACATACACTGACACCAAGTAACACAGACACACACTGACACCCATTGACACAGACACACACTTACGCCAAGTAACACAGACACACTTACAACAAGTAATAAAGACAGACACTGACACCCAGCAACAATGACATACACTGACACCCAGTAACAAAGACACACACGGACACCAAGTAACAAAGACACAGACTTACACCAAGTAACACAGACACCCACTGACACCCAGTAACACAGACACACACTTACACCAAGTAACACAGACATACACTGACACCAAGTAACAAAGACAGACACTGATAACCAGTAACACAGACACACACTTACACCAAGTAACAAAGACATACACTGACACCCAGTAACACAGACACACACGGACACCAAGTAACAAAGACACACACTGACACCAAGTCACAAAGACACACACTGACACCCAGTAACAAAGACATACACTGACACCAAGTCACAAAGACATATACTGATACACAGACACACACTTACACCAAGTAACACAGACCAACACTGACACCAAGTAACAATGACATACACTGATACCCAGTAACACAGGCACACACAGGGGGTGGGAGGGGGTGGGGGGGGGGTGGGCACATTGGCGCAGTGGTTAGCACCGCAGCTTCACATCTCCAGGGACCCGGGTTCGATTCTGGGTACTGCCTGTGCGGAGTTTGCAAGTTCTCCCTGTGTCTGCGTGGGTTTCCTCCGGGTGCTCCGGTTTCCTCCCACATGCCAAAGACTTGCAGGTTGATAGGTTAATGGGCCATTATAAATTGCCCATGGTATAGGTAGGTGGTAGGGAAATATATACGGAACGGTGGGGATGTGATAGGAAGACGGGATTAGTGCAGGATTAGTGTCGGATTACTGTAAATGGGTTGTTGATGGTCGGCACAGGCTCGGTGGGCCGAAGGGCCTGCTTAAGTGCTGCACCTTTAAACTAAACTAAATACTGACACCCAGTGTCACAGACACACACTGACACCCACTAACATAAACAAACACACACTGACACCCAGTAACACAGAGAACCACTGATACACAGTAACAAAGACATACACTGACACCAAGTAACACAGACACACACTGACACCCAGTAAAAAGGACATACACTGATACCAAGTCACAAAGACATACACTGATGCCTAGTAACAAAGACACACACTTACACCAAGTAACACAGGCATACACAGACACCAAGTAACAAAGACAGACAATTACACCAAGTAACAAAGACCTACACTTACACCAAGTATTTTGACATACACTGACACCAAGTAACAAAGACATACACTGATACCCAGTAACACAGACACACACTTACACCAAGTAACAAAGACATACACTGACACCAAGTCACAAAGACATACACTGATACCCAGGAACACAGACACACAATTACACCAAGTAACACAGACATACACTGACACCAAGTAACAAAGACATGCACTGATACCCAGTAACACAGACACATAATTACACCAAGTAACTAAGACATGCACTGACACCCAGTTACAAAGAAATACACTGACACCCAGTAACACAGACACACACTTACACCAAGTAACAAAGACATACACTTACACCAAGTAACAAAGTCATGCACTGATACCCAGTAAGACAGGCACACACTATGGGCGGGGGGGGGGCACATTGGCGCAGTGGTTAGCACCGCAGCCTCACAGCTCCAGGGACCCGGGTCCGATTCTGGGTACTGCTTGTGCGGAGTTTGCAAGATCTCCCTGTGTCTGCGTGGGTTTCCTCCGGGAGCTCCGGTTTCCTCCCACATGCCAAAGACTTGCAGGTTGATAGGTTAATTGGCCATTATAAATTGCCCGTAGAATGGGTAGGTGGCAGGGAAATATAATGGGACCGGTGGGGATGTGATAGGAATACGGGATTAGTGTAGGATTGGTATAAATGGGTTGTTGATGGTCGGCACAGACTCGGTGGGCCGAATGGCCTGCTTAAGTGCTGTATCTCTAAACTAAACGAAATAATAACAACAAGTGTCACTGACACCCAGTAAAACAAACAAACACTGACACCCAGTAACAAAGACATACACTGATACCAAGTAACAAAGACACAGACTTACACCAAGTAACACAGAAACACACTGGCACCCAGTAACACAGAAACACACTTACACCAAGTAACACAGACCACCACTAACACCAAGTAACAAAGACATACACTGATACCCAGTATCACAGACACACCCTTACACCAAGTAACAAAGACATACACTGACACCAAGTCACAAAGACACACACTGACACCGAGTAACAAAGACATACACTGACACCAAGTCACAAAGACATAAACCGATGCCCAGGAACACAGACACACACTGACACCCAGTAACAAAGACAGACACTGATACCAAGTCACAAAGACATACACTGATAACCAGTAACACAGACACACACTGACACCCAGTAACAAAGACATACACTGATACCAAGTCACAAAGAAATACACTGATACCCAGTAACACAGACACACACTGACACCAAGTAACAAAGACATACACTGACACCAAGTAACAAAGACGTACACTTACACCAAGTAACAATGACACACACTTACACCAAGTAACGCAGACACACACTGACACCAAGTAACAAAGACATGCACTGACACCAAATAACAAAGACATACACATACACCAAGTAACAAAGAAAGACAATTACACCAAGTAACAAAGACATACAATTAAACCCAGTAACAAAGACATACACTGACACCCAGTAACACAGACACACACGGACAAAAAGGAACAAAGACACAGACTTACACCAAGTGACACAGACACACACTGACACCCCGTAACACAGACACACACTTACACCAAGTAACACAGACATGCACTGACACCAAGTAACAAAGACAGACACTGATACCCAGTAACACAGACACACACTTCCACCAAGTAACAAAGACACACACTGACACCAAGTCACAAAGACACACACTGACACCCATTAACAAAGACATACACTGACACCAAGTCACAAGACAAACACTGATACACAGACACACACTTACACCAAGTAACACAGACCACCCCTGACACCAAGTAACAAAGACATACACTGACACCAAGTCACAAAGACACACACTGACACCCAGTAACAAAGACATACACTGATACCAAGTCACAAAGACATACACTGATACCCAGTAACACAGACACACACTGACACCCAGTATCAAAGACATAAACTGATACCAAGTCACAAAGACATACACTGATACCCAGTAACACAGACACACACTGACACCAAGTAACAAAGACATACACTGACACCAAGTAACAAAGACGTACACTTACACCAAGTAACAAAGACATACGCTTACACCAAGTAACAAAGACAGACAATTACACCAAGTAACAAAGACATACACTTACACCAAGTAACAAAGGCATACATTGATACCCAGTAACACAGACACACACTTTCACAAAGTAACACAGACATACACTGAGACCAAGTAAAAAAGACATGCACTGATACCCAGTAACACAGAGACACACTTACACCAAGTAACAAAGACAGACACTGATACCCAGTAACACAGACACACACTTACACCAAGTAACAAAGACATACACTGACACCCAGTAACAAAGACATACACTGACACCCAGTAACACAGACCCACACGGACACCAAGTAACAAAGACATACACTTACACCAAGTAACACAGACAAACACTGACACCAAGTAACAAAGACAGACACTGATACCCCGTAACGCAGACACACACTGACACCAAGTAACAAAGACATGCACTGACACCAAATAACAAAGACATACACATAAACCAAGTAACAAAGAAAGACAATTACACCAAGTAACAAAGACATACAATTAAACCCAGTAACAAAGACATACACTGACACCCAGTAACACAGACACACACGGACACCAAGGAACAAAGACACAGACTTACACCAAGTGACACAGACACACACTGACACCCCGTAACACAGACACACACTTACACCAAGTAACACAGACATGCACTGACACCAAGTAACAAAGACAGACACTGATATAAAGTAACACAGACACACACTTACACCAAGTAACAAAGACACACACTGACACCAAGTCACAAAGACACACACTGACACACAGTAACAAAGACATACACTGACACCAAGTCACAAGACAAACACTGATACACAGACAAACACTGACACCAAGTAACAAAGACATAAACTGATACCCAGAAACACAGACACACACTTACACCAAGTAACAAAGACATACACTGATACCCAGTATCACAGACACACACTTGCACCAAGTAACAAAGACATACAATGACACCAAGTCACAAAGACACACACTGACACCCAGTAACAAAGACATACACTGATACCAAGTCACAAAGACATACACTGATACCCAGTAACACAGACACACACTGACACCCAGTATCAAAGACATACACTGATACCAAGTCACAAAGACATACACTGATACCCAGTAACACAGACACACACTGACAACAAGTAACAAAGACATACACTGACACCAAGTAACAAAGACGTACACTTACACCAAGTAACAAAGACACACACTTGCACCAAGTAACACAGACATACACCGACACCAAAAAACAAAGACATACACAGACACCAAGTAACAAAGACATACGCTTACACCAAGTAACAAAGACAGACAATTACACCAAGTAACAAAGACATACACTTACACCAAGTAACAAAGGCATACATTGATACCCAGTAACACAGACACACACTTCCACCAAGTAACACAGACATACACTGAGACCAAGTAAAAAAGACATGCACTGATACCCAGTAGCACAGAGACACACTTACACCAAGTAACAAAGACAGACACTGATACCCAGTAACACAGACACACACTTACACCAAGTAACAAAGACATACACTGACACCCAGTAACAAAGACATACACTGACACCCAGTACCACAGACCCACACGGACACCAAGTAACAAAGACATACACTTACTCCAAGTAACACAGACAAACACTGACACCAAGTAACAAAGACATAAACTGATACCCAGAAACACAGACACACACTTACACCAAGTAACAAAGACAGACACTGATACCCCGTAACACAGACACACACTTACACCAAGTAACAAAGACATACACTGACACCCAGTAACAAAGACATACACTGACACCCAGTAACACAGACACACACGGACACCAAGTAACAAAGACACAGACCTACACCAAGTAACACAGACAAACACTGACACCAAGTAACAAAGACATAAACTGATACCCAGAAACACAGACACACACTTACACCAAGTAACAAAGACAGACACTGATACCCCGTAACACAGACACACACGTACACTAAGTAACACAGACATACACTGACACCAAGTAACAAAGACATACACTGATACCCTGGAACACAGACACACACTTACACCAAGTTACACAGGCACGCACTTGCACCAAGTAACAAAGACATACACTGACACCAAGTAACAAAGACATACACTGATACCCTGGAACACAGACACACACTTACACCAAGTTACACAGACATACACTGACACCAGGTTACAAAGACATACAATTAGACCAAGTAACAAAGACACACACTTACACCAAGTAACACAGAAAACACTGACACCCAGTAACACAGACACACGCGGACACCAAGTAACAAAGACACACACTTACACCAAGTAACACATACACACACTGACACCCAGTAACACAGACACACTCTTACACCAAGTAACACAGACATACACTGACACCAAGTAACAAAGACATACACTGATAACCAGTAACACAGGCACACACTTCCACCAAGTAACAAAGACACACACTGACACCAAGTCACAAAGACACACACTGACACCCATTAACAAAGACATACACTGACACCAAGTCACAAGACAAACACTGATACACAGACACACACTTACACCAAGTAACACAGACCACCCCTGACACCAAGTAACAAAGACATACACTGACACCAAGTCACAAAGACACACACTGACACCCAGTAACAAAGACATACACTGATACCAAGTCACAAAGACATACACTGATACCCAGTAACACAGACACACACTGACACCCAGTATCAAAGACATAAACTGATACCAAGTCACAAAGACATACACTGATACCCAGTAACACAGACACACACTGACACCAAGTAACAAAGACATACACTGACACCAAGTAACAAAGACGTACACTTACACCAAGTAACAAAGACATACGCTTACACCAAGTAACAAAGACAGACAATTACACCAAGTAACAAAGACATACACTTACACCAAGTAACAAAGGCATACATTGATACCCAGTAACACAGACACACACTTTCACAAAGTAACACAGACATACACTGAGACCAAGTAAAAAAGACATGCACTGATACCCAGTAACACAGAGACACACTTACACCAAGTAACAAAGACAGACACTGATACCCAGTAACACAGACACACACTTACACCAAGTAACAAAGACATACACTGACACCCAGTAACAAAGACATACACTGACACCCAGTAACACAGACCCACACGGACACCAAGTAACAAAGACATACACTTACACCAAGTAACACAGACAAACACTGACACCAAGTAACAAAGACAGACACTGATACCCCGTAACGCAGACACACACTGACACCAAGTAACAAAGACATGCACTGACACCAAATAACAAAGACATACACATAAACCAAGTAACAAAGAAAGACAATTACACCAAGTAACAAAGACATACAATTAAACCCAGTAACAAAGACATACACTGACACCCAGTAACACAGACACACACGGACACCAAGGAACAAAGACACAGACTTACACCAAGTGACACAGACACACACTGACACCCCGTAACACAGACACACACTTACACCAAGTAACACAGACATGCACTGACACCAAGTAACAAAGACAGACACTGATATAAAGTAACACAGACACACACTTACACCAAGTAACAAAGACACACACTGACACCAAGTCACAAAGACACACACTGACACACAGTAACAAAGACATACACTGACACCAAGTCACAAGACAAACACTGATACACAGACAAACACTGACACCAAGTAACAAAGACATAAACTGATACCCAGAAACACAGACACACACTTACACCAAGTAACAAAGACATACACTGATACCCAGTATCACAGACACACACTTGCACCAAGTAACAAAGACATACAATGACACCAAGTCACAAAGACACACACTGACACCCAGTAACAAAGACATACACTGATACCAAGTCACAAAGACATACACTGATACCCAGTAACACAGACACACACTGACACCCAGTATCAAAGACATACACTGATACCAAGTCACAAAGACATACACTGATACCCAGTAACACAGACACACACTGACAACAAGTAACAAAGACATACACTGACACCAAGTAACAAAGACGTACACTTACACCAAGTAACAAAGACACACACTTGCACCAAGTAACACAGACATACACCGACACCAAAAAACAAAGACATACACAGACACCAAGTAACAAAGACATACGCTTACACCAAGTAACAAAGACAGACAATTACACCAAGTAACAAAGACATACACTTACACCAAGTAACAAAGGCATACATTGATACCCAGTAACACAGACACACACTTCCACCAAGTAACACAGACATACACTGAGACCAAGTAAAAAAGACATGCACTGATACCCAGTAGCACAGAGACACACTTACACCAAGTAACAAAGACAGACACTGATACCCAGTAACACAGACACACACTTACACCAAGTAACAAAGACATACACTGACACCCAGTAACAAAGACATACACTGACACCCAGTACCACAGACCCACACGGACACCAAGTAACAAAGACATACACTTACTCCAAGTAACACAGACAAACACTGACACCAAGTAACAAAGACATAAACTGATACCCAGAAACACAGACACACACTTACACCAAGTAACAAAGACAGACACTGATACCCCGTAACACAGACACACACTTACACCAAGTAACAAAGACATACACTGACACCCAGTAACAAAGACATACACTGACACCCAGTAACACAGACACACACGGACACCAAGTAACAAAGACACAGACCTACACCAAGTAACACAGACAAACACTGACACCAAGTAACAAAGACATAAACTGATACCCAGAAACACAGACACACACTTACACCAAGTAACAAAGACAGACACTGATACCCCGTAACACAGACACACACGTACACTAAGTAACACAGACATACACTGACACCAAGTAACAAAGACATACACTGATACCCTGGAACACAGACACACACTTACACCAAGTTACACAGGCACGCACTTGCACCAAGTAACAAAGACATACACTGACACCAAGTAACAAAGACATACACTGATACCCTGGAACACAGACACACACTTACACCAAGTTACACAGACATACACTGACACCAGGTTACAAAGACATACAATTAGACCAAGTAACAAAGACACACACTTACACCAAGTAACACAGAAAACACTGACACCCAGTAACACAGACACACGCGGACACCAAGTAACAAAGACACACACTTACACCAAGTAACACATACACACACTGACACCCAGTAACACAGACACACTCTTACACCAAGTAACACAGACATACACTGACACCAAGTAACAAAGACATACACTGATAACCAGTAACACAGGCACACACTTACACAAAGTAACACAGACATACACTGACACCAAGTAACAAAGACATACACTGATACCCAGGAACACAGACATACACTTACACCAAGTAACACAGACACACAGTTACACCAAGTAACAAAGACAAACATTTACACCAAGTAACACAGAGATACAATGACACCAAGTAACAAGGACATACAATTACACCAAGTAAAAAAGACACACACTTACACCAAGTAACAAAGACAGACACTGATACCCAGTAACACAGACACACACTTACACCAAGTAACAAAGACATACACTGACACCAAGTAACACAAACAAACACACACTGACACCCAGTAACATAGAGAAACACTAATAAACAGTAACAAAGACATACACTGACACCAAGTAACACAGACACACACTTACACCCAGTAACAAAGACAGACACTGACACCTTGTCACAAAGACATACAGTTACACCAAGTATTTTGACATACACTGACACTAAGTCACAAAGACATACACTGATACCCAGTAACACAGACACACACTTACACCAAGTAACACAGACATACACTGAGACCAAGTAACAAAGACATGCACTGATACCCAGTAACACAGAGACACACTTACACCAAGTAACAAAGATAGACACTGATACCCAGTAACACAGACACACACTTACACCAAGTAACAAAGACATACACTGACACCCAGTAACAAAGACATACACTGACTCCCAGTAACACAGACACACACGGACACCAAGTAACAAAGACACAGACTTACACCATGTAACACAGATATACACTGACACCAAGTAACAAAGAAATACACTGATACCCTGGAACACAGACACACACTTACACCAAGTAACACAGGCACATACTTACACCAAGTAACAAGGACATACACATACACCAAGTTACAAAGACATGCAATGACTCCCAGCAACACAGACACACACGGACACCAAGTAACAAAGACACACTTTTACACCAAGTAACACATACACACACTGACACCCAGTAACACAGACACACACTTACACCAAGTAACAAAGACATACACTGATACCCAGTAACACAGACACACACTTACACCAAGTAACACAGACACACACTTGCACCAAGTAACAAAGACATACACTGACACCAAGTAACACAGACATATACTGACACCAAGTAACAAAGACATACAATTACACCAATTAACAAAGACACACACTTACACCAAGTAACAAAGACAGACACTGATACCCAGTAACACAGACACACAATTACACCAAGTAACAAAGACATACACTGACACCAAGTAACACAAACAAACACACACTGACACCCAGTAACACAGAGAAACACTAATAAACAGTAACAAAGACACACACTTACACCAAGTAACACAGGCACATACTTACACCAAGTAACAAGGACACACACATACACCAAGTTACAAAGACATGCAATGACTCCCAGCAACACAGACACACACGGACACCAAGTAACAAAGACACACACTTACACCAAGTAACACATACACACACTGACACCCAGTACCACAGACACACACTGACACCAAGTAACAAAGACAGACACTGATACCCAGTAACACAGACATATACTGACACCAAGTAACAAAGACATACAATTACACCAATTAACAAAGACAGACACTGATACCCAGTAACACAGACACACAATTACACCAAGTAACAAAGACATACACTGACACCAAGTAACACAAACAAACACACACTGACACCCAGTAACACAGAGAAACACTAATAAACAGGAACAAAGACATACACTGACACCAAGTAACACCGACACACACTTACACCCAGTAAAAAAGACATACACTGACACCAAGTCACAAAGACATACACTGATACCAAGTCACAAAGACATACACTGATACCCAGTAACACAGACACACACTTACACCAAGTAACAAAGACATACACTGACCTCAAGTAACAAAGACATACACTTACACCAAGTAACAAAGACACACACGGACACCAAGTAACAAAGACACATACTTACACCAAGAAACACATACACACAATGACACCCAGTAACACAGACACACACTTACACCAAGTAACACAGACATACACTGATACCCAGTAACACAGACACACACTTACACCAAGTAACACAGACATACCCTGACACCAAGTAACAAAGACATACACTGATACCCAGGAACACTGACACACACTTACACCAAATAACACAGACACACACTTACACCATGTAACAGAGACATACACTGACACCAAGTAACAAAGACATACACTGATACCCAGTAACAAAGGCAGACACTGACACCAAGTAACAAAGACACACACTGACACCCAGTAACACAGAGAAACACTAATAAACAGGAACAAAGACATACACTGACACCAAGTAACACCGACACACACTTACACCTAGTAAAAAAGACATACACTGACACCAAGTCACAAAGACATACACTGGCACCCAGTAACAAAGACATGCACTGACACCCAGTAACACAGACACACACGGACACCAAGTAACAAAGACACAGACTTACACCAAGTAACACAGACATAAACTGACACCCAGTAACACAGACACACACTTACACCAAGTAACAGAGACAGACACTGACACCAAGTAAAAAAGGCATACACTGACACCAAGTAAAAAAGACATGCACTGACACCAAGTAACAAAGACATACACTGATACACAGTAACACAGACACACACTTACACCAAGTAACAAAGACATACAAAGATACCCAGCCACACAGACACACACTTACACCAAGTATCACAGACATACACAGACACCAAGTAACAAAGACATACACTGATACCCAGTAACACAGACACACACTTACACCATGTAACAAAGGCATACACTGACACCAAGTAACAAAGACATACACTGATCCCTAGTAACACAGACATACACTGACACCAAGTAACAAAGACACTCACTTACACCAAGTAACACAGACATACACTGACACCAAGTAACAAAGACATACACTGATATCCAGTAACACAGACACACACTTACACCAAGTAACAATGACAGACACTGATACCCAGTAACACAGACACACACTTACACCAAGTCACAAAGACATACACTGACACCCAGTAACAAAGACATACACTGACACCCAGTAACAAAGAAACCCAATGACACCAAGTAACAAAGGCACACACTGACACCAAGTAACAATGACATACACTGATACCCAGTAACACAGACACACACTTACACCAAGCAACAAAGACATACACTGACACCAAGTAACAAAGACATTCACTGATACCCAGTAACACAGACAGACACTTACACCAAGTAACAAAGACATACACTGACACCAAGTAACAAAGGCATACATTGACACCCAGTAACAAAGACATACACTGACACCCAGTAACAAAGACATTCACTGATGCCCAGCAACACAGACACACACTTACACCAAGTAACAGAGAAATACACTGACACCAAGCAACAAAGACATGCACTGACACCAAGTAACAAAGACGTACACTTACACCAAGTAACAAAGACATGCACTGACACCAAGTTACAAAGATATACGCTTACACCAAGTAACACATACATACACTGACACCAAGTAACAAAGACACACAATTATACTAAGTACACAGACATAAACTGACACCAAGTAACAAAGACACACTGATACCCAGTAACACAGACACACACTTACACCAAGTAACAAAGACAGACACTGGTACCCAGTAACAAAGACAGACACTGATACCCAGTAACACAGACAGACACTAACACCAAGTCACAAAGACATACACGGACACCCAGTAACAAATTAACACACTGACGCCAAGTAACAAAGACACACACTGACACCAAGTATACAAAGACATACAAAGACACCAAGTAACAAAGACATACACTGATACCCAGTAACACAGACACACACTTGCACCAAGTAACAAAGACATACAAAGATACCCAGCCACACAGACACACACTTACACCAAGTATCACAGACATACACAGACACCAAGTAACAAAGACATACACTGATACCCAGTAACACAGAAACACACTAACACCAAGTCACAAAGACATACACTGACACACAGTAACAAAGACAAACACTGACACCCAGCAACAAAGAAACACACTGACACCAAGTAACAAAGACACACACTGACACCAAGTATACAAAGACATACACAGACACCAAGTAACAAAGACATACACATGATACCCAGTAACACGGACACACACTTACACCAAGTAACAAAGACATACACTGATACTCAGCCACACAGACACACACTGACACCAAGTATCACAGATATGCACAGACACCAAGTAACAAAGACATACACTGATACCCAGTAACACAGACACACACTTACAACATGTAACAAAGACATACACTGACACCCAGTAACAAAGACATTCACTGATCCCCAGTAACACAGACACACACTTACACCAAGTAACAAAGACACAAACTTAAACCAAGTAACACAGACATAAACTGATACCCAGTAACACAGACACACACTTACACCAAGTAACAAAGACATACACTGACACCCAGTAACAAAGACATACACTGACTCCCAGGAACAAAGACACACACTGACACCAAGTAACAAAGACATCCACTGACACACATTAACAAAGACATACACTGACACCAAAAAACAAAGACATACACTTATACAAAGTAACAAAGACATACACTGACGCCAAGTAACAAAGATGTACACTGATACCCAGTAACACAGACACACACTTACACGAAGTAACAAAGACAGACACTGATACCCGGTAACAAAGACACACGCTTACACCAAGTATCAAAGACATACTCCAACACCAACTAACAAAGACATACACTGATACCCAGTAACACAGACAAACACTGACACCAAGTAACAAAGACATACACCGACACCAAGTAACAAATACATACACTTTCTCCAAATAACACAGACATACACTGACACCAAGTAACAAAGATATACACTTACACCAAGTAAGAAAGACACGCACTTACACCAAGTTACACAGACATACACTGACACCAAGTAACAAAGACATGCTCTTACACCAAGTAAGAAAGACACACACTTACACCAAGTAACACAGACCGGCACTGACACCAAGTAACAAAGACATATACTGACACCAAGTAACAAAGACATACATTTACACCAAGTAACACAGACATACACTGACACCGAGTAACAAAGACATACACTTACACCAAGTAACAAAGACATACACTGACACCAAGTAACAAAGACATACACTGATACCCAGTAACACAGACACACACTTACACCAAGTAACACAGACATACACTGACACCAAATAACAAAGACATACACTGATACCCAGTAACACAGACACACACTTACACCAAGTAACAAAGACAGACCATGACACCAAGTAACAAAGACATACACTGATACCCAGTAACACAGACACACACTAACACCAAGTAACAGAGACATACACTGACACCAAGTAACAAAGGCATACACTGACACCCAGTAACAAAGACATGCACTGACACCAAGTAACAAAGACGTACACTTACACCAAGTAACAAAGACATGCACTGACACCAAGTAACAAAGACATACACTTACACCAAGTAACACATACATACACTGACACCAAGTAACAAAGACACACACTTATACTAAGTACACAGATATACACTGTCAACAAGTAACAAAGACATACACTGATACCCAGTAACACAGACACACACTTACACCAAATAACAAAGACAGACACTGGTACCCAGAAACAAAGACAGACACTGATTCCCAGTAACACAGACAGACACTAACACCAAGTCACAAAGACATACACTGACACCCAGTAACAAATTAACACACTGACACCAAGTAACAAAGACACACACTGACACCAATTAACACAGACACACACTTACACCAAGTAACAAAGACATACAAAGACACCAAGTAACAAAGACATACACTGATACCCAGTAACACAGACACACACTTACACCAAGTAAAAAAGACATACAAAGATACCCAGCCACACAGACACACACTTACACCAAGTATCACAGACAAACACAGACACCAAGTAACAAAGACATACACTGATACCCAGTAACACAGACACACACTTATTCCATTTAACAAAGACATACCCTGACACCAAGTAACAAAGACATACACTGAGCCCTAGTATTACAGACATACACTGACACCAAGTAACAAAGACACTCACTTACACCAAGTAACACAGACATACACTGACACCAAGTAACAAAGACATACACTGATATCCAGTAACACAGACACACACTTACACCAAGTAACAATGACAGACACTGATACCCAGTAACACAGACACACAATTACACCAAGTAACAAAGACATACACCGACACCAAGTAAAAAATACATACACTTACTCCAAATAACACAGACATACACTGACACCAAGTAACAAAGGTATACACTTACACCAAGTAAGAAAGACACACACTTACACCAAGTTACACAGACATACACTGACACCAAGTAACAAAGACATGCTCTTACACCAAGTAAGAAAGACACACACTTACACCAAGTAACACAGACCGGCACTGACACCAAGTAACAAAGACATACACTGACACCAAGTAACAAAGACATACATTTACACCAAGTAACACAGACATACACTGACACCGAGTAACAAAGACATACACTTACACCAAGTAACAAAGACATACACTGACACCAAGTAACAAAGACATACACTGATACCCAGTAACACAGACACACACTTACACCAAGTAACACAGACTTACACTGACACCAATTAACAAAGACATACACTGATACCCAGTAACACAGACACACACTTACACCAAGGAACAAAGACAGACAATGACACCAAGTAACAAAGACATATACTGATACCCAATAACAAAGACATGCACTGACACCAAGTAACAAAGACGTACACTTACACCAAGTAACAAAGACATGCACTGACACCAAGTAACAAAGACATACACTTACACCAAGTAACACATACATACACTGACACCAAGTAACAAAGACACACACTTATACTAAGTACACAGACATACACTGACAACAAGTAACAAAGACATACACTGATACCCAGTAACACAGACACACACTTACACCAAATAACAAAGACAGACACTGGTACCCAGTAACAAAGACAGACACTGATACCCAGTAACACAGACAGACACTAACACCAAGTCACAAAGACATACACTGACACCCAGTAACAAATTAACACACTGACACCAAGTAACAAAGACACACACTGACACCCAGTACCACAGACACACACTGACACCAAGTAACAAAGACAGACACTGATACCCAGTAACACAGACATATACTGACACCAAGTAACAAAGACATACAATTACACCAATTAACAAAGACAGACACTGATACCCAGTAACACAGACACACAATTACACCAAGTAACAAAGACATACACTGACACCAAGTAACACAAACAAACACACACTGACACCCAGTAACACAGAGAAACACTAATAAACAGGAACAAAGACATACACTGACACCAAGTAACACCGACACACACTTACACCCAGTAAAAAAGACATACACTGACACCAAGTCACAAAGACATACACTGATACCAAGTCACAAAGACATACACTGATACCCAGTAACACAGACACACACTTACACCAAGTAACAAAGACATACACTGACACCAAGTAACAAAGACATACACTTACACCAAGTAACAAAGACACACACGGACACCAAGTAACAAAGACACATACTTACACCAAGAAACACATACACACAATGACACCCAGTCACACAGACACACACTTACACCAAGTAACACAGACATACACTGATACCCAGTAACACAGACACACACTTACACCAAGTAACACAGACATACCCTGACACCAAGTAACAAAGACATACACTGATACCCAGGAACACTGACACACACTTACACCAAATAACACAGACACACACTTACACCATGTAACAGAGACATACACTGACACCAAGTAACAAAGACATACACTGATACCCAGTAACAAAGGCAGACACTGACACCAAGTAACAAAGACACACACTGACACCCAGTAACACAGAGAAACACTAATAAACAGGAACAAAGACATACACTGACACCAAGTAACACCGACACACACTTACACCTAGTAAAAAAGACATACACTGACACCAAGTCACAAAGACATACACTGGCACCCAGTAACAAAGACATGCACTGACACCCAGTAACACAGACACACACGGACACCAAGTAACAAAGACACAGACTTACACCAAGTAACACAGACATAAACTGACACCCAGTAACACAGACACACACTTACACCAAGTAACAGAGACAGACACTGACACCAAGTAAAAAAGGCATACACTGACACCAAGTAACAAAGACATGCACTGACACCAAGTAACAAAGACGTACACTTACACCAAGTAACAAAGACACACACTGACACCAAGTATACAAAGACATACAAAGACACCAAGTAACAAAGACATACACTGATACACAGTAACACAGACACACACTTACACCAAGTAACAAAGACATACAAAGATACCCAGCCACACAGACACACACTTACACCAAGTATCACAGACATACACAGACACCAAGTAACAAAGACATACACTGATACCCAGTAACACAGACACACACTTACACCATGTAACAAAGGCATACACTGACACCAAGTAACAAAGACATACACTGATCCCTAGTAACACAGACATACACTGACACCAAGTAACAAAGACACTCACTTACACCAAGTAACACAGACATACACTGACACCAAGTAACAAAGACATACACTGATATCCAGTAACACAGACACACACTTACACCAAGTAACAATGACAGACACTGATACACAGTAACACAGACACACACTTACACCAAGTCACAAAGACATACACTGACACCCAGTAACAAAGACATACACTGACACCCAGTAACAAAGAAACCTAATGACACCAAGTAACAAAGGCACACACTGACACCAAGTAACAATGACATACACTGATACCCAGTAACACAGACACACACTTACACCAAGCAACAAAGACATACACTGACACCAAGTAACAAAGACATTCACTGATACCCAGTAACACAGACAGACACTTACACCAAGTAACAAAGACATACACTGACACCAAGTAACAAAGGCATACATTGACACCCAGTAACAAAGACATACACTGACACCCAGTAACAAAGACATTCACTGATGCCCAGTAACACAGACACACACTTACACCAAGTAACAGAGAAATACACTGACACCAAGCAACAAAGACATGCACTGACACCAAGTAACAAAGACGTACACTTACACCAAGTAACAAAGACATGCACTGACACCAAGTTACAAAGATATACGCTTACACCAAGTAACACATACATACACTGACACCAAGTAACAAAGACACACAATTATACTAAGTACACAGACATAAACTGACACCAAGTAACAAAGACACACTGATACCCAGTAACACAGACACACACTTACACCAAGTAACAAAGACAGACACTGGTACCCAGTAACAAAGACAGACACTGATACCCAGTAACAAAGACAGACACTAACACCAAGTCACAAAGACATACACGGACACCCAGTAACAAATTAACACACTGACGCCAAGTAACAAAGACACACACTGACACCAAGTATACAAAGACATACAAAGACACCAAGTAACAAAGACATACACTGATACCCAGTAACACAGACACACACTTGCACCAAGTAACAAAGACATACAAAGATACCCAGCCACACAGACACACACTTACACCAAGTATCACAGACATACACAGACACCAAGTAACAAAGACATACACTGATACCCAGTAACACAGAAACACACTAACACCAAGTCACAAAGACATACACTGACACACAGTAACAAAGACAAACACTGACACCCAGCAACAAAGAAACACACTGACACCAAGTAACAAAGACACACACTGATACCCGGTAACAAAGACACACGCTTACACCAAGTATCAAAGACATACTCCAACACCAACTAACAAAGACATACACTGATACCCAGTAACACAGACAAACACTGACACCAAGTAACAAAGACATACACCGACACCAAGTAACAAATACATACACTTTCTCCAAATAACACAGACATACACTGACACCAAGTAACAAAGATATACACTTACACCAAGTAAGAAAGACACGCACTTACACCAAGTTACACAGACATACACTGACACCAAGTTACAAAGACATGCTCTTACACCAAGTAAGAAAGACACACACTTACACCAAGTAACACAGACCGGCACTGACACCAAGTAACAAAGACATATACTGACACCAAGTAACAAAGACATACATTTACACCAAGTAACACAGACATACACTGACACCGAGTAACAAAGACACACACTGACACCAAGTATACAAAGACATACAAAGACACCAAGTAACAAAGACATACACTGATACACAGTAACACAGACACACACTTACACCAAGTAACAAAGACATACAAAGATACCCAGCCACACAGACACACACTTACACCAAGTATCACAGACATACACAGACACCAAGTAACAAAGACATACACTGATACCCAGTAACACAGACACACACTTACACCAAGTAACAAAGACATACACTGACACCAAGTAACAAAGACATACACTGATACCCAGTAACACAGACACACACTTACACCAAGTAACACAGACATACACTGACACCAAATAACAAAGACATACACTGATACCCAGTAACACAGACACACACTTACACCAAGTAACAAAGACAGACCATGACACCAAGTAACAAAGACATACACTGATACCCAGTAACACAGACACACACTTACACCAAGTAACAGAGACATACACTGACACCAAGTAACAAAGGCATACACTGACACCCAGTAACAAAGACATGCACTGACACCAAGTAACAAAGACGTACACTTACACCAGGTAACAAAGACATGCACTGACACCAAGTAACAAAGACATACACTTACACCAAGTAACACATACATACACTGACACCAAGTAACAAAGACACACACTTATACTAAGTACACAGATATACACTGTCAACAAGTAACAAAGACATACACTGATACCCAGTAACACAGACACACACTTACACCAAATAACAAAGACAGACACTGGTACCCAGAAACAAAGACAGACACTGATTCCCAGTAACACAGACAGACACTAACACCAAGTCACAAAGACATACACTGACACCCAGTAACAAATTAACACACTGACACCAAGTAACAAAGACACACACTGACACCAATTAACACAGACACACACTTACACCAAGTAACAAAGACATACAAAGACACCAAGTAACAAAGACATACACTGATACCCAGTAACACAGACACACACTTACACCAAGTAAAAAAGACATACAAAGATACCCAGCCACACAGACACACACTTACACCAAGTATCACAGACATACACAGACACCAAGTAACAAAGACATACACTGATACCCAGTAACACAGACACACACTTATTCCATTTAACAAAGACATACACTGACACCAAGTAACAAAGACATACACTGAGCCCTAGTATTACAGACATACACTGACACCAAGTAACAAAGACACTCACTTACACCAAGTAACACAGACATACACTGACACCAAGTAACAAAGACATACACTGATATCCAGTAACACAGACACACACTTACACCAAGTAACAATGACAGACACTGATACCCAGTAACACAGACACACAATTACACCAAGTAACAAAGACATACACCGACACCAAGTAAAAAATACATACACTTACTCCAAATAACACAGACATACACTGACACCAAGTAACAAAGGTATACACTTACACCAAGTAAGAAAGACACACACTTACACCAAGTTACACAGACATACACTGACACCAAGTAACAAAGACATGCTCTTACACCAAGTAAGAAAGACACACACTTACACCAAGTAACACAGACCGGCACTGACACCTCGTAACAAAGACATACACTGACACCAAGTAACAAAGACATACATTTACACCAAGTAACACAGACATACACTGACACCGAGTAACAAAGACATACACTTACACCAAGTAACAAAGACATACACTGACACCAAGTAACAAAGACATACACTGATACCCAGTAACACAGACACACACTTACACCAAGTAACACAGACATACACTGACACCAATTAACAAAGACATACACTGATACCCAGTAACACAGACACACACTTACACCAAGGAACAAAGACAGACAGTGACACCAAGTAACAAAGACATATACTGATACCCAATAACAAAGACATGCACTGACACCAAGTAACAAAGACGTACACTTACACCAAGTAACAAAGACATGCACTGACACCAAGTAACAAAGACATACACTTACACCAAGTAACACATACATACACTGACACCAAGTAACAAAGACACACACTTATACTAAGTGCACAGACATACACTGACACCAAGTAACAAAGACATACACTGATACCCAGTAACACAGACACACACTTACACCAAGTAACACAGACATACACTGACACCAAATAACAAAGACATACACTGATACCCAGTAACACAGACACACACTTACACCAAGTAACAAAGACAGACCATGACACCAAGTAACAAAGACATACACTGATACCCAGTAACACAGACACACACTTACACCAAGTAACAGAGACATACACTGACACCAAGTAACAAAGGCATACACTGACACCCAGTAACAAAGACATGCACTGACACCAAGTAACAAAGACGTACACTTACACCAGGTAACAAAGACATGCACTGACACCAAGTAACAAAGACATACACTTACACCAAGTAACACATACATACACTGACACCAAGTAACAAAGACACACACTTATACTAAGTACACAGATATACACTGTCAACAAGTAACAAAGACATACACTGATACCCAGTAACACAGACACACACTTACACCAAATAACAAAGACAGACACTGGTACCCAGAAACAAAGACAGACACTGATTCCCAGTAACACAGACAGACACTAACACCAAGTCACAAAGACATACACTGACACCCAGTAACAAATTAACACACTGACACCAAGTAACAAAGACACACACTGACACCAATTAACACAGACACACACTTACACCAAGTAACAAAGACATACAAAGACACCAAGTAACAAAGACATACACTGATACCCAGTAACACAGACACACACTTACACCAAGTAAAAAAGACATACAAAGATACCCAGCCACACAGACACACACTTACACCAAGTATCACAGACATACACAGACACCAAGTAACAAAGACATACACTGATACCCAGTAACACAGACACACACTTATTCCATTTAACAAAGACATACACTGACACCAAGTAACAAAGACATACACTGAGCCCTAGTATTACAGACATACACTGACACCAAGTAACAAAGACACTCACTTACACCAAGTAACACAGACATACACTGACACCAAGTAACAAAGACATACACTGATATCCAGTAACACAGACACACACTTACACCAAGTAACAATGACAGACACTGATACCCAGTAACACAGACACACAATTACACCAAGTAACAAAGACATAAACCGACACCAAGTAAAAAATACATACACTTACTCCAAATAACACAGACATACACTGACACCAAGTAACAAAGGTATACACTTACACCAAGTAAGAAAGACACACACTTACACCAAGTTACACAGACATACACTGACACCAAGTAACAAAGACATGCTCTTACACCAAGTAAGAAAGACACACACTTACACCAAGTAACACAGACCGGCACTGACACCAAGTAACAAAGACATACACTGACACCAAGTAACAAAGACATACATTTACACCAAGTAACACAGACATACACTGACACCGAGTAACAAAGACATACACTTACACCAAGTAACAAAGACATACACTGACACCAAGTAACAAAGACATACACTGATACCCAGTAACACAGACACACACTTACACCAAGTAACACAGACATACACTGACACCAATTAACAAAGACATACACTGATACCCAGTAACACAGACACACACTTACACCAAGGAACAAAGACAGACAGTGACACCAAGTAACAAAGACATATACTGATACCCAATAACAAAGACATGCACTGACACCAAGTAACAAAGACGTACACTTACACCAAGTAACAAAGACATGCACTGACACCAAGTAACAAAGACATACACTTACACCAAGTAACACATACATACACTGACACCAAGTAACAAAGACACACACTTATACTAAGTACACAGACATACACTGACAACAAGTAACAAAGACATACACTGATACCCAGTAACACAGACACACACTTACACCAAATAACAAAGACAGACACTGGTACCCAGTAACAAAGACAGACACTGATACCCAGTAACACAGACAGACACTAACACCAAGTCACAAAGACATACACTGACACCCAGTAACAAATTAACACACTGACACCAAGTAACAAAGACACACACTGACAGCAAGTAACACAGACACACACTTACACCAAGTAACAAAGACATACAAAGACACCAAGTAACAAAGACATACACTGATACCCAGTAACACAGACACACACTTACACCAAGTAACAAAGACATACAAAGATACCCAGCCACACAGACACACACTTACACCAAGTATCACAGACAGACACAGACACCAAGTAACAAAGACATACACTGATACCCAGTAACACAGACACACACTTATTCCATGTAATAAAGACATACACTGACACCAAGTAACAAAGACATACACTGATCCCTAGTAACACAGACATACACTGACACCAAGTAACATAGACACTCACTTACACCAAGTAACACAGACATACACTGATATCCAGTAACACAGACACACACTTAGACCAAGTAACAATGACAGACACTGATACCCAGAAACACAGACATACACTTACACCAAGTCACAAAGACATACACTGACACCCAGTAACAAAGACATACACTGACACCCAGTAACAAAGAAACCCAATGACACCAATTAACAAAGGCACACACTGACACCAAGTAACACAGACACTCACTTACACCAAGTAACACAGACATACACTTACACCAAGTAACAAAGACATGCACTGATACCCAGTAACACAGACACACTTCTTCTTTCTTCTTTTTTCTTTTGGGCCTCTTTATCTCGAGAGACAATGGATACGCGCCTGGAGGTGGTCAGACACACACTTACACCAATTATCACAGACATACACAGACACCAAGTAACAAAGACATACACTGATACCCAGTAGCACAAACACACTTACACCAAGTAACAAAGACATAAACTGACACCAAGTAACAAAGACATACCCTTACACCAAGTAACACAGACAAACACTGAGACCAAGTAACTAAGACATACACTGACACCAAATAACAAAGACACACACATACACCAAGAAACACAGACATACACTGACACAATGTAACATAGATATACACTTACACCAAGTAACAAAGACACACACTTGCACCAAGTAACAAAGACATACACTGACACCAAGTAACAAAGACATGCACTTACACCAAGTAAAACATACACACAGACACCGAGTAACAAAAAAATACACTGATACCCAGTAACACAGACACACACTTACACCATGTAACAAAGACATACACTGACACCCAGTAACAAAGACATACACTGACACCAAGTAACAAAGACATTCACTGATCCCCAGCAACACAGACACACACTTACACCAAGTAACAAAGAGACACACTTACACAAAGTAACACAGACAGACACTGACACCAAGTATCAAAGACATACACTGACACCAAGTAACAAAGACATACACTTACACCAAGTAACAAAGACATACACTGATACCCAGTAACACAGACACACTCTTACACCAAGTAACAAAGACAGACACTGATACCCAGTAACAGCGACACATACTTACACCAAGTCACAAAGACATACACTGACACCCAGTAACAAAGACAAACACTGACACAAAGTAGCAAAGACACACACTGACACCAAGTAACAAAGACATCCACTGACACAAATTAACAAAGACATACACTGATACCCGGTAACAAAGACACACACTTACACCAAGTAACAAATACATACACTGACACCAAGTAACAAAGACTTACACTTACACCAAGTAACAAAGACATGCACTTACACCAAGTAACAAAGACATACACTGACACCAAGTAACAAACATATACACTGATACCCAGTAACACAGACACACACTTCCACGAAGTAACAAAGACATACACTGATACCCGGTAACACAGACACACACTTACACCAAGTATCACAGACATACTCAGACACCAACTAACAAAGACATACACTGATACCCAGTAACACAGACAAACACTTACACAAAGTAACAAAGACATACACCGACACCAAGTAACAAATACATACACTTACACCAAATAACACAGACATACACTGACACCAAGTAACAAAGATATACACTTACACCAACTAACAAAGACACACACTTACACCAATTTACACAGACATACACTGACACCAAGTAACAAAGACATGCTTTTACACCAAGTAAGAAAGACACACACTTACACCAAGTAACACAGACCTACACTGACACCAAGTAACAAAGACATACACTGACACCAAGTAACAAAGACATACATTTACACCAAGTAACACAGACATACCCTGACACCAAGTAACAAAGACATACACTTACACCAAGTAACAAAGACATAAACTGACACCAAGCAACAAAGACATACACTGATACCCACTAACACAGACACACACTTACACCAAGTAACAAAGACAGACAATGACACCAAGTAACAAAGACATATACTGATACCCAGTAACACAGACACACACTTACACCAAGTAACAGAGACATACACTGACACCAAGTAACAAAGACATACACTGATACCCAGTAACACAGACATGCACTGACACCAAGTAACAGAGACATACACTGACACCAAGTAACAAAGACATACACTTACACCAAGTAACACAGACATACACTGACACCAAGTAACAAAGACACACACTTACACTAAGTGCACAGACATACACTGACACCAAGTAACAAAGACATACATTGATACCCAGTAACACAGACACACACTAACACCAAGTCACAAAGACATACACTGACACCCAGTAACGAAGACAAACACTGACACCCAGTAACAAAGAAACACACCGACACCAAGTAACAAAGACTCACACTGACACCAAGTATACAAAGACACACACAGACACCAAGTAACAAAGACATACACTGATACCCAGTAACACAGACACACACTTACACCAAGTAACAAAGACATACACTGATACCCAGCCACACAGACACACACTTACACCAAGTATCACAGACATACACAGACACCAAGTAACAAAGACATACACTGATACCCAGTAACACAGACACACACTTACACCATGTAACAAAGACATACACTGACACCAAGTAACAAAGACATACACTGATCCCCAGTAACACTGACATACACTGACACCAAGTAACAAAGACACACACTTACACCAAGTAACACAGACATACACTGACATCAAGTAACAAAGACATGCACTGATATCCAGTGACACAGACACACATTTTCACCAAGTAACAATGACAGACACTGATACCCAGTAACACAGACACACACTTACACCAAGTAACAAAGACATACACTGACACCCAGTAACAAAGACATACACTGATACCCAGTAACACAGGCACACACTTACACCATGTAACAAAGACATACACTGACACAAAGTAACAAAGACATACACTGATCCACAGTAACACAGACATACACTGACACCAAGTAACAAAGACACACACTTACACCAAGTAACACAGACATACACTGACATCAAGAAACAAAGACATGCACTGATATCCAGTAACACAGACATACACTTGCACCAAGTAACAATGACAGACACTGATTCCCAGTAACACAGACAGACACTTACACCAAGTAACAAAGACATACAATGACACCATGTATACAAAGACATACAAAGACACCAAGTAACAAAGACATACACTGATACCCAGTAACACAGACACACACTGACACCAAGGAACAAAGACATACAAAGATACCCAGCCACACAGACACACACTTACACCAAGTATCACAGACAGACACAGACACCAAGTAACAAAGACATACACTGATACCCAGTAACACAGACACACACTTACACCATGTAACAAAGACATACACTGACACCAAGTAACAAAGACATACACTGATCCCTAGTAACACAGACATACACTGACAACAAGTAACAAAGACACTCACTTACACCAAGTAACACAGACATACACTGACACCAAGTAACAAAGACATGCACTGATATCCAGTAACACAGACACAAACTTACACCAAGTAACAATGACAGACACTGATACCCAAAAACACAGACGCACACTTACACCAAGTCACAAGGACATACACTGACACCCAGTAACAAAGACATACACTGACACCCAGTTTCAAAGAAACCCAATGACACCAAGTAACAAAGGCACACACTGACACCAAGTAACAATGACATACACTGATACCCAGTAACACAGACACACACTTACACCAAGCAACAGAGACATACACTGATACCCAGTAACACAGACACACACTTACACCAAGTAACAAAGACATGCACTGACACCAAGTAACAAAGACATACACTGACACCAAGCAACAAAGGCATACACTGATCCCCAGTAACACAGACACACACGGACACCAAGTAACAAAGACATACACTGACACTCTAACAAAAACATACACTGACACTCAGTAACAAAGACATACACTGACACCAAGTAACAAAGACGTACACTGACACCCAGTAACAAATTAACAGACTGACACCAAGTAACAAAGACACACACTGACACCAATTATACAAAGACATACAAAGACACCAAGTAACAAAGACATACACTGATACCCAGTAACACAGACACACACTTGCACCAAGTAACAAAGACATACAAAGATACCCAGCCACACAGACACACACTTACACCAAGTATCACAGACATACACAGACACCAAGTAACACAGACATACACTGACACCCAGTAACACAGACACACACTTACACCAAGTAACACAGACATACACTGACACCAAGTAACAAAGACATACACTGATATCCAGTAACACAGACACACACTTACACCAAGTAACAATGACAGACACTGATAACCAGTAACACAGACACACACTTACACCAAGTCACAAAGACATACACTGACACCCAGTAACAAAGACAGACACTGACACGCAGTAACAAAGAAACCCAATGACACCAATTAACAAAGGCACACACTGACACCAAGTAACAAAGACATACACTGACAAAAAGTAACAAAGGCATACATTGACACCCAGTAACAAAGACATACACTGACACCCAGTAACACAGACACACACGGACACCAATTAACAAAGACATACACTGACACCCAGTAACAAAAACATACACTGACACCCAGTAACAAAGACACACACTGACAACAAGTAACACAGACACACACTTACACCAAGTATCAAATACATACACTGACACCAAGTAACAAAGGCATACACTGACACCCAGTAACAAAGACAGACACTGACACCCAGTAACACAGACACACACGGACAACAAGTAACAAAGACATACACTGACACCAAGTGACGAAGACATGCACTGATACCCAGTAACAAAGACATGCACTGATACCCAGTAACAAAGACATGCACTGATACCCAGTAACACAGACACACACTTACACCAATTATCACAGACATACACAGACACCAAGTAACAAAGACATACACTGATACCCAGTAACACAAACACACTTACACCAAGTAACAAAGACATACACTGACACCAAGTAACAAAGACATACACTTACACCAAGTAACACAGACAAACACTGAGACCAAGTAACAAAGAGATACACTTACACCAACTAACAAAGACACACACTTATACCAAGAAACACAGACATACACTGACACCAAGTAACAAAGATATACACTTACACCAAGTAACAAAGACACACACTTACACCAAGTAACAAAGACATACACTGACACCAAGTAACAAAGACATGCACTTACACCAAGTAACACATACACACAGACACCAAGTAACAAATACATACACTGATACCCAGTAACACAGACAAACACTTACACCAAGTAACAAAGACATACACCGACACCAATTTACACAGACATACACTGACACCAAGAAACAAAGACATGCACTTACACCAAGTAAGAAAGTCACACACTTACACCAAGTAACACAGACCTACACTGACACCAAGTAACAAAGACATACACTGACACCAAGTCACAAAGACATACATTTACACCAAGTAACACAGACATACACTGACACCAAGTAACAAAGACATACACTTACACCAAGTAACAAAGACATAAACTGACACCAAGCAACAAAGACATACATTGATACCCAGTAACACAGACACACACTTACACCAAGTAACAAAGACAGACAATGACACCAAGTAACAAAGACATACACTTACACCAAGTAACACAGAACTACACTGACACCAAGTAACAAAGACACACACTTACACTAAGTGCACAGACATACACTGACACCAAGTAACAAAGACATACATTGATAACCAGTGACACAGACACACACTAACACCAAGTCACAAAGACATACACTGACACCCAGTAACGAAGACCAACACTGACACCCAGTAACAAAGAAACACACCGACATCAAGTAACAAAGACACACACTGACACCAAGTATACAAAGACATACACTGACACCAAATAACAAAGACATACACTGATACCCAGTAACACAGACACACACTTACACCAAGTAACAGAGACAGACAATGACACCAAGTAACAAAGACATACACTGATACCCAGTAACACAGACACACACTTACACCAAGTAACAGAGACATACACTGACACCAAGTAACAAAGGCATACAATGACACCAAGTAACAAAGACATGCACTGACACCAAGTAACAAAGACGTACACTTACACCAAGTAACAAAGACATGCACTGACACCAAGTAACAAAGACATACGCTTGCACCAAGTAACACATACATACACTGACACCAAGTAACAAAGACACACACTTATACTAAGTACACAGACATACACTGACACCAAGTAACAAAGACATACACTGATACCCAGTAACACAGACACACACTTACACCAAGTAACAAAGACAGACACTGGTACCTAGTAACAAAGACATTCACTGATACCCAGTAACACAGACACACACTTACACCAAGTAACAAAGACATACACTCACACCAAGTAACAAAGACATACACTGACACCAAGTAACAAAGGCATACATTGACACCCAGTAACAAAGACATACACTGACACCCAGTAACACAGACACACACGGACACCAAGTAACAAAGACATACACTGACACCAAGTAACAAAAGCACACACTGACACCAAGTAACAATGACATACACTGATACCCAGTAACACAGAAACACACTTACACCAAGCAACAAAGACATACACTGACACCAAGGAACAAAGACATTCACTGATACCCAGTAACACAGACACACACTTACACCAAGTATCACAGACATACACAGACACCAAGTAACAAAGACATACACTGATACCCAGTAACACAGACACACACTTACACCATGTAACAAAGACATACACTGACACCAAGTAACAAAGACATACACTGATCCCTAGTAACACAGACATACACTGACACCAAGTAACAAAGACACTCACTTACACCAAGTAACACAGACAAACACTGAGACCAAGTAACAAAGATATACACTTACACCAACTAACAAAGACACACACTTACACCAAGAAACACAGACATACACTGACACCAAGTAACAAAGATATACACTTACACCAAGTAACAAAGACACACACTTACACCAAGTAACACAGACATACACTGACACCAAGTAACAAAGACATGCACTTACACCAAGTAACACATACACACAGACACCAAGTAACAAATACATACACTGATACCCAGTAACACAGACAAACACTTACACCAAGTAACAAAGACATACACCGACACCAAGTAACACATACATACACTTACACCAAATAACACAGACATACACTGACACAAAGTAACAAAGATATACACTTACACCAACTAACAAAGACACACACTTACACCAATTTACACAGACATACACTGACACCAAGAAACAAAGACATGCACTTACGCCAAATAAGAAAGTCACACACTTACACCAAGTAACACAGACCTACACTGACACCAAGTAATAATGACATACACTGACACCAAGTCACAAAGGCATACATTTACACCAAGTAACACAGACATACACTGACACCAAGTAACAAAGACACTCACTTACACCAAGTAACACAGACATGCACTGACACCAAGTAACAAAGACGTACACTTACACCAAGTAACAAAGGCATACACTGACACCCAGTAACAAAGACACACACTTATACTCAGTACACAGACATACACTGCCACCCAGTAACACAGACAGACACTGACACCAAGTCACAAAGACATAGACTGACACCCAGTAACAAATTAACACACTGACACCAAGTAACAAAGACACACACTGACACCAATTATACAAAGACATACAAAGACACCAAGTAACAAAGACATACACTGATACCCAGTAACACAGACACACACTTGCACCAAGTAACAAAGACATACAAAGATACCCAGCCACACAGACACACACATACACCAAGTATCACAGACATACACAGACACCAAGTAACAAAGACATACACTGATACCCAGTAACACAGACACACACTTACACCATGTAACAAAGACATACACTGACATCAAGTAACAAAGACATACACTGATCCCTAGTAACACAGACATACACTGACACCAAGAAACAAAGACATACCCTGTATCCAGTAACACAGACACCCACTTACACCAAGTAACAATGACAGACACTGATACCCAGTAACACAGACACACACTTACACCAAGTCACAAAGACATACACTGACACCCAGTAACAAAGACATACACTGACACCCAGTAACAAAGAAACCCAATGGCACCAAGTAACAAAGGCACACACTGACACCAAGTAACAATGACATTCACTGAAACCCAGTAACACAGACACACACTTACACCAAGCAACAAAGACATACACTGACACCAAGTAACAAAGACATTCACTGATACCCAGTAACACAGACACACACTTACACCAAGTAACAAAGGCATACACTGACACCAAGTAACAAAGACATACACTGACACCAAGTAACAAAGGCATACATTGACATCCAGTAACAAAGACATACACTGACACCCAGTAACACAGACACACACGGACACCAAGTAACAAAGACATACACTGACACCCAGTAACAAAAACATACTCTGACACCCAGTAACAAAGACATACACTGACACCAAGTAACAAAGACATTCACTGATCCCCAGTAACACAGACACACACTTACAATAAGCAACAAAGACATACACTGACACCAAGTAACAAAGACACACACTGACAACAATTAACACAGACACACACTTACACCAAGTATCAAAGACATACACTGACACCAAGTAACAAAGACACACACTTACACCAAGTAACAAAGACATGCACTGATACCCAGTAACACAGACACACACTTACACCAATTATCACAGACATACACAGACACCAAGTAACAAAGACATTCACTGATACCCAGTTACACAGAAACACACTTACACCAAGTAACAAAGACATACACTGAAACCAAGTAACAAAGACATACACTGACACCAAGAAACAAAGGCATACATTGACACCCAGTAACAAAGACATACACTGACACCCAGTAACACAGACACACACGGACACCAAGTAACAAAGACATACACTGACACCCAGTAACAAAAACATACACTGACACCCAGTAACAAAGACATACACTGACACCCAGTAACAAAGACATTCACTGATCCCCAGTAACACAGACACACACTTAGACCAAGCAACAAAGACATACACTGACACCAAGTAACAAAGACACACACTGACAACAAGTAACACAGACACACACTTACACCAAGTATCAAAGACATACACTGACACCAAGTAACAAAGACACACACTTACACCAAGTAACAAAGACATGCACTGATACCCAGTAACACAGACACACACTTACACCAATTATCACAGACATACACAGACACCAAGTAACAAAGACATACACTGATACCCAGTAACACAAACACACTTACACCAAGTAACAAAGACATACACTGACACCAAGTAACAAAGACATACACTTACACCAAGTAACACAGACAAACACTGAGACCAAGTAACAAAGACATACACTTACACCAACTAACAAAGACACACACTTACACCAAGAAACACAGACATACACTGACACGAAGTAACAAAGATATACACTTACACCAAGTAACAAAGACACACACTTACACCAAGGAACAAAGACATACACTGACACCAAGTAACAAAGACATGCACTTACACCAAGTAACACATACACACAGACACCAAGTAGCAAATACATACACTGATACCCAGTAACACAGACAAACACTTACACCAAGTAACAAAGACATACACCGACACCAAGTAACAAAGACATACACTGACACCAAGTAACAAAGGCATACATTGACATCCAGTAACAAAGACATACACTGACACCCAGTAACACAGACACCCACTTACACCAAGTAACAATGACAGACACTGATACCCAGTAACACAGACACACACTTACACCAAGTCACAAAGACATACACTGACACCCAGTAACAAAGACATACACTGACACCCAGTAACAAAGAAACCCAATGGCACCAAGTAACAAAGGCACACACTGACACCAAGTAACAATGACATTCACTGAAACCCAGTAACACAGACACACACTTACACCAAGCAACAAAGACATACACTGACACCAAGTAACAAAGACATTCACTGATACCCAGTAACACAGACACACACTTACACCAAGTAACAAAGGCATACACTGACACCAAGTAACAAAGACATACACTGACACCAAGTAACAAAGACATACACTGATCCCCAGTAACACAGACATACACTGACACCAAGTAACAAAGACACACACTTACACCAAGTAACACAGACATACACTGACATCAAGTAACAAAGACATGCACTGATATCCAGTAACACAGACACACACTTTCACCAAGTAACAATGACAGACACTGATACCCAGTAACACAGACACACACTTACACCAAGTAACAAAGACATACACTGACACCCAGTAACAAATACATTCACTGACACCCAGTAACACAGACAAACACTTACACCAAGTAACAAAGACATACACTGACACCAAGTCACAAAGACGTACAGTGACACCAAGCAACAAAGGCAGACACTGACACCCAGTAACAAAGACATACACTGATCCCCAGTAACACAGACACACACGGACACCAAGTAACAAAGACATACACTGACACCCAGTAACAAAAACATAGACTGACACCCAGTAACAAAGACATAAACTGACACCAAGTAACAGAGACATTCACTGATCCCCAGTAACACAGACACACACTTACACCAATTTACTAAGACATGCACTGACACCAAGTAACAAAGACACACACTGACACCAAGTAACACAGAAACACACTTACACCAAGTAACAAAGACATACACTGACACCAAGTAACAAAGACATACACTGACACCAAGTAACAAAGGCATACAATGACACCCAGTAACAAAGACATACACTGACACCCAGTAACACAGACACACACGACACCAAGTAACAAAGACATACACAGACACCAAGTAACGAAGACATACTCTGATACCCAGTAACACAGACGCACACTTACACCAAGTAACAAAGACATACACTGATACCCAGTATCACAGACACACACATACACCAAGTATCACAGACATACACAGACACAAAGTAACAATGACATACACTGATACCCAGTAACACAGACACACACTTACACCAAGTAACAAAGACATACACTGACACCAAGTAACAAAGACATACAATTACACCAAGTAACACAGACATACACTGACACCAAGTAACAAAGACATACACTTGCACCAACTAACAAAGACACACACTTACACCAAGAAACACAGACATACACTGACACCAAGTAACAAAGACATACACTTACACCAAGAAACAAAGACACACACTTACACCAAGTAACAAAGACACACACTGACACCAAGTAACACAGACATACACTTACACCAAGTAACACAGACATACACTGACACCAAGTAACAAATACATACACTGACACCCAGTAACACAGACACACACTTACACCAAGTAACAAAGACATACACTGACACCACGTCACAAAGACGTACAGTGACACCAAGCAACAAAGGCATACACTGACACCCAGTAACAAAGACATACACTGATCCCCAGTAACACAGACACACACGGACACCAAGTAACAAAGACATACATTGACACCCAGTAACAAAAACATAGAGTGACACCCAGTAACAAAGACATACACTGACACCAAGTAACAGAGACATTCACTGATCCCCAGTAACACAGACACACACTTACACCAATTAACAAAGACATGCACTGACACCAAGTAACAAAGACACACACTGACACCAAGTAACACAGAAACACACTTACACCAAGTAACAAAGACATACACTGACACCAAGTAACAAAGACATACACTGACACCAAGTAACAAAGGCATACAATGACACCCAGTAACAAAGACATACACTGACACCCAGTAACACAGACACACACGGACACCAAGTAACAAAGACATACACAGACACCAAGTAACGAAGACATACTCTGATACCCAGTAACACAGACGCACACTTACACCAAGTAACAAAGACATACACTGATACCCAGTATCACAGACACACACATACACCAAGTATCACAGACATACACAGACACAAAGTAACAAAGACATACACTGATACCCAGTAACACAGACACACACTTACACCAAGTAACAAAGACATACACTGACACCAAGTAACAAAGACATACAATTACACCAAGTAACACAGACATACACTGACACCAAGTAACAAAGACATACACTTACACCAACTAACAAAGACAGACACTTACACCAAGAAACACAGACATACACTGACACCAAGTAACAAAGACATACACTTACACCAAGAAACAAAGACACACACTTACACCAAGTAACAAAGACACACACTGACACCAAGTAACACAGACATACACTTACACCAAGTAACACAGACATACACTGACACCAAGTAACAAATACATACACTGACACCAAGTAACAAAGACACAAACTTACACCAAATAACACAGACATCCACTGACACCAAGTATCAAAGACATACACTGACACCAAGTAACAAAGACATACACTGATACCAAGTAACAAAGACATCCACTGACACAAATTAACAAATACATACACTGATACCCAGTAACAAAGACACACACTTGCACCAAGTAACAAATACAGACACTGACACCAAGTAACAATGACATACACTTACAACAAGTAACAAAGACATACACTGACACCAAGTAACAAAGACATACACTGATACCCAGTAACACAGACACACACTTACACCAAGTAACAAAGACATACACTGATACCCAGCCACACAGACACACACTTACACCATGCAACAAAGACATACACAGACACCAAGTAACAAAGACATACACTGACACCAAGTAACAAAGACATACACTGTTCCCCAGTAACACAGACATACACTGACACCAAGTAACAAAGACACACACTTACACCAAGTAACATAGACATACACTGACATCAAGTAACAAAGACATGCACTGATATCCAGTAACACAGACACACACTTACACCAAGTAACAATGATAGACACTGATACCCTGTAACACAGACACACACTTACACCAAGTCACAAAGACATACACTGACACCCAGTAACAAAGACATACACTGACACGCAGTAACAAAGACACACAATGAAACCAAGTAACAAAGGCACTCACTGACACCAAGTAACAATAACATACACTGATACCCAGCCACACAGACACACACTTACACCAAGTATCACCGACATACACAGACACCAAGTAACAAAGACATACACTGATACCCAGTAACACAGACACACACATACACCATGTAACAAAGACATACACTTACCCCAACTAACAAAGACACATACTTACACCAAGAAACACAGACATACACTGACACCAAGTAACACAGACATACACTTACACCAAGTAACACAGACATACACTGACACCAAGTAACAAATACATACACTGACACCAAGTAACAAATACATACACTTACACCAAGTAACAAAGACATACACTGATACCCAGTAACAGAGACACACACTTACACCAAGTCACAAAGACATACACTGACACCCAGTAACAAAGACAGACACTGACACCCAGTAAAGAAGACACACACTGGCACCAAGTAACAGAGGCATCCACTGACACAAATTAACAAATAGATGCACTGATACCCAGTAACAAAGACACACACTTACACCAAGTAACAAATACATACACTGACACCAAGTAACAAAGACATACACTTACAACAAGTAACAAAGACATACACTGACACCAAGTAACAAAGACATACACTGATACCCAGCCACACAGACACATACTAACACCAAGTATCACAGACATACACAGACACCAAGTAACAAAGACACACACTTACACCAAGTAACAAAGACATACACTGACATCAAGTAACAAAGACATGCACTGATATCCAGTCACACAGACACACACTTACACCAAGTAACAATGACAGACACTGATACCCAGTAACACAGACACACACTTACACCCAGTGACAAAGACATACACTGACATCAAGTAACAAAGACATGCACTGATATCCAGTAACACAGACACACACTTACACCAAGTAACAATGACAGACACTGATACCCAGTAACACAGACACACACTTACACCAAGTAACAAAGACATACACTTGCACCAACTAACAAAGACACACACTTACACCAAGAAACACAGACATACACTGACACCAAGTAACAAAGACATACACTTACACCAAGAAACAAAGACACACACTTACACCAAGTAACAAAGACACACACTGACACCAAGTAACACAGACATACACTGACACCAAGTAACAAATACATACACTGACACCCAGTAACACTGACACACACTTACACCAAGTAACAAAGACATACACTGACACCAAGTCACAAATACGTACAGTGACACCAAGCAACAAAGGCATACACTGACACCCAGTAACAAAGACATACACTGATCCCCAGTAACACAGACACACACGGACACCAAGTAACAAAGACATACATTGACACCCAGTAACAAAAACATAGACTGACACCCAGTAACAAAGACATACACTGACACCAAGTAACAGAGACATTCACTGATCCCCAGTAACACAGACACACACTTACACCAATTAACAAAGACATGCACTGACACCAAGTAACAAAGACATACACTGACACCAAGTAACAAAGACATACACTGATACCCAGTAACACAGACACACACTTACACCAAGTAACAAAGACATACACTGATACCCAGCTACACAGACACACACTTACACCATGCAACAAAGACATACACAGACACCAAGTAACAAAGACATACACTGACACCAAGTAACAAAGACATACACTGTTCCCCAGTAACACAGACATACACTGACACCAAGTAACAAAGACACACACTTACACCAAGTAACATAGACATACACTGACATCAAGTAACAAAGACATGCACTGATATCCAGTAACACAGACACACACTTACACCAAGTAACAATGATAGACACTGATACCCTGTAACACAGACACACACTTACACCAAGTCACAAAGACATACACTGACACCCAGTAACAAAGACATACACTGACACGCAGTAACAAAGACACACAATGAAACCAAGTAACAAAGGCACTCACTGACACCAAGTAACAATAACATACACTGATACCCAGCCACACAGACACACACTTACACCAAGTATCACCGACATACACAGACACCAAGTAACAAAGACATACACTGATACCCAGTAACACAGACACACACACATACACCATGTAACAAAGACATACACTTACCCCAACTAACAAAGACACACACTTACACCAAGAAACACAGACATACACTGACACCAAGTAACACAGACATACACTTACACCAAGTAACACAGACATACACTGACACCAAGTAACAAATACATACACTGACACCAAGTAACAAATACATACACTTACACCAAGTAACAAAGACATACACTGATACCCAGTAACAGAGACACACACTTACACCAAGTCACAAAGACATACACTGACACCCAGTAACAAAGACATACACTGACACCCAGTAAAAAAGACACACACTGACACCAAGTAACAGAGGCATCCACTGACACAAATTAACAAATAGATGCATTGATACCCAGTAACAAAGACACACACTTACACCAAGTAACAAATACATACACTGACACCAAGTAACAAAGACATACACTTACAACAAGTAACAAAGACATACACTGACACCAAGTAACAAAGACATACACTGATACCCAGCCACACAGACACAAACTAACACCAAGTATCACAGACATAAACAGACACCAAGTAACAAAGACACACACTTACACCAAGTAACAAAGACATACACTGACATCAAGTAACAAAGACATGCACTGATGTCCAGTCACACAGACACACACTTACACCAAGTAACAATGACAGACACTGATACCCAGTAACACAGACACACACTTACACCCAGTGACAAAGACATACACTGACATCAAGTAACAAAGACATGCACTGATATCCAGTAACACAGACACACACTTACACCAAGTAACAATGACAGACACTGATACCCAGTAACACAGACACACACTTACACCCAGTAACAAAGACATACACTGACACCCAGTAACAAAGACATACAATGACACCCAGTAACAAAGAAACACAATGACACCAAGTAACAAAGGCACACACTAACACCAAGTAACAATGACATACACTGATACCCAGTAACACAGACACACACTTACACCAAGTAACAAAGACATACACTGGCACCAAGTAACAAAGACATACACTGGCACCAAGTAACAAAGACATACACTTGCACCAACTAACAAAGACACACACTTACACCAAGAAACACAGACATACACTGACACCAAGTAACAAAGACATACACTTACACCAAGAAACAAAGACACACACTTACACCAAGTAACAAAGACACACACTGACACCAAGTAACACAGACATACACTTACACCAAGTAACACAGACATACACTGACACCAAGTAACAAATACATACACTGACACCCAGTAACACAGACACACACTTACACCAAGTAACAAAGACATACACTGACACCAAGTCACAAAGACGTACAGTGACACCAAGCAACAAAGGCATACACTGACACCCAGTAACAAAGACATACACTGATCCCCAGTAACACAGACACACACGGACACCAAGTAACAAAGACATACATTGACACCCAGTAACAAAAACATAGACTGACACCCAGTCACAAAGACATACACTGACACCAAGTAACAGAGACATTCACTGATCCCCAGTAACACAGACACACACTTACACCAATTAACAAAGACATGCACTGACACCAAGTAACAAAGACACACACTGACACCAAGTAACACAGAAACACACTTACACCAAGTAACAAAGACATACACTGACACCAAGTAACAAAGGCATACAATGACACCCAGTAACAAAGACATACACTGACACCCAGTAACACAGACACACACGGACACCAAGTAACAAAGACATACACAGACACCAAGTAACGAAGACATACTCTGATACCCAGTAACACAGACGCACACTTACACCAAGTAACAAAGACATACACTGATACCCAGTATCACAGACACACACATACACCAAGTATCACAGACATACACAGACACAAAGTAACAAAGACATACACTGATACCCAGTAACACAGACACACACTTACACCAAGTAACAAAGACATACACTGACACCAAGTAACAAAGACATACAATTACACCAAGTAACACAGACATACACTGACACCAAGTAACAAAGACATACACTTACACCAACTAACAAAGACACACACTTACACCAAGAAACACAGACATACACTGACACCAAGTAACAAAGACATACACTTACACCAAGAAACAAAGACACACACTTACACCAAGTAACAAAGACACACACTGACACGAAGTAACACAGACATACACTTACACCAAGTAACACAGACATACACTGACACCGAGTAACAAATAAATACACTGACACCAAGTAACAAAGACACAAACTTACACCAAATAACACAGACATCCACTGACACCAAGTATCAAAGACATACACTGACACCAAGTAACAAAGACATACACTGATACCAAGTAACAAAGACATCCACTGACACAAATTAACAAATGCATACACTGATACCCAGTAACAAAGACACACACTTGCACCAAGTAACAAATACAGACACTGACACCAAGTAACAAAGACATACACTTACAACAAGTAACAAAGACATACACTGACACCAAGTAACAAAGACATACACTGATACCCAGTAACACAGACACACACTTACACCAAGTAACAAAGACATACACAGACACCAAGTAACAAAGACATACACTGACACCAAGTAACAAAGACATACACTGTTCCCCAGTAACACAGACATACACTGACACCAAGTAACAAAGACACACACTTACACCAAGTAACATAGACATACACTGACATCAAGTAACAAAGACATGCACTGATATCCAGTAACACAGACACACACTTACACCAAGTAACAATGATAGACACTGATACCCTGTAACACAGACACACACTTACACCAAGTCACAAAGACATACACTGACACCCAGTAACAAAGACATACACTGACACGCAGTAACAAAGACACACAATGACACCAAGTAACAAAGGCACTCACTGACACCAAGTAACAATAACATACACTGATACCCAGCCACACAGACACACACTTACACCAAGTATCACCGACATACACAGACACCAAGTAACAAAGACATACACTGATACCCAGTAACACAGACACACACATACACCATGTAACAAAGACATACACTTACCCCAACTAACAAAGACACACACTTACACCAAGAAACACAGACATACACTGACACCAAGTAACACAGACATACACTTACACCAAGTAACACAGACATACACTGACACCAAGTAACAAATACATACAATGACACCAAGTAACAAATACATACACTTACACCAAGTAACAAAGACATACACTGATACCCAGTAACACAGACACACACTTACACCAAGTAACAAAGACAGACACTGATACCCAGTAACAGAGACACACACTTACACCAAGTCACAAAGACATACACTGACACCCAGTAACAAAGACATACACTGACACCCAGTAAAAAAGACACACACTGACACCAAGTAACAGAGGCATCCACTGACACAAATTAACAAATAGATGCACTGATACCCAGTAACAAATACATACACTGACACCAAGTAACAAAGACATACACTTACAACAAGTAACAAATACATACACTGACACCAAGTAACAAAAACATACACTGATACCCAGTAACACAGACACACACTTACACCAAGTAACACAGACATACACTGACACCAAGTAACAAATACATACACTGACACCAAGTAACAAAGACACAAACTTACACCAAATAACACAGACATCCACTGACACCAAGTATCAAAGACATACACTGACACCAAGTAACAAAGACATACACTGATACCAAGTAACAAAGACATCCACTGACACAAATTAACAAATGCATACACTGATACCCAGTAACACAGACACACACTTACACCAAGTAACAAAGACATACACAGACACCAAGTAACAAAGACATACACTGACACCAAGTAACAAAGACATACACTGTTCCCCAGTAACACAGACATACACTGACACCAAGTAACAAAGACACACACTTACACCAAGTAACATAGACATACACTGACATCAAGTAACAAAGACATGCAATGATATCCAGTAACACAGACACACACTTACACCAAGTAACAATGATGGACACTGATACCCTGTAACACAGACACACACTTACACCAAGTCACAAAGACATACACTGACACCCAGTAACAAAGACATACACTGACACTCAGTAAGAAAGACACACAATGACACCAAGTAACAAAGGCACTCACTGACACCAAGTAACAATAACATACACTGATACCCAGCCACACAGACACACACTTACACCAAGTATCACCGACATACACAGACACCAAGTAACAAAGACATACACTGATACCCAGTAACACAGACACACACATACACCATGTAACAAAGACATACACTTACCCCAACTAACAAAGACACACACTTACACCAAGAAACACAGACATACACTGACACCAAGTAACACAGACATACACTTACACCAAGTAACACAGACATACACTGACACCAAGTAACAAATACATACAATGACACCAAGTAACAAATACATACACTTACATCAAGTAACAAAGACATACACTGATACCCAGTAACACAGACACACACTTACACCAAGTAACAAAGACAGACACTGATACCCAGTAACAGAGACACACACTTACACCAAGTCACAAAGACATACACTGACACCCAGTAACAAAGACATACACTGACACCCAGTAAAAAAGACACACACTGACACCAAGTAACAGAGGCATCCACTGACACAAATTAACAAATAGATGCACTGATACCCAGTAACAAAGACACACACTTACACCAAGTAACAAATACATACACTGACACCAAGTAACAAAGACATACACTTACAACAAGTAACAAAGTCATACACTGACACCAAGTAACAAAGACATACAATGATACCCAGCCACACAGACACAAACTAACACCAAGTATCACAGACATACACAGACACCAAGTAACAAAGACATACACTGATACCCAGTAACACAGACACACACTGACACCATGTAACAAAGACATACACTGATCCCCAGTAACACAGACATACACTGACACCAAGTAACAAAGACACACACTTACACCAAGTAACAAAGACATACACTGACATCAAGTAACAAAGACATGCACTGATATCCAGTAACACAGACACACACTTACACCAAGTAACAATGACAGACACTGATACCCAGTAACACAGACACACACTTACACCCAGTAACAAAGACATACACTGACACCCAGTAACAAAGACATACAATGACACCCAGTAACAAAGACACACAATGACACCAAGTAACAAAGGCACACACTAACACCAAGTAACAATGACATACACTGATACCCAGTAACACAGACACACACTTACACCAAGTAACAAAGACATACACTGGCACCAAGTAACAAAGACATTCACTGACACCAAGTAACAAAGACATACACTGACACCAAGCAACAAAGGCATACACTGACACCCAGTAACAAAGACATACAAAGATACCCAGTAACACAGACACACACGGACACCAAGTAACAAAGACATACACTGACACCCAGTAACAAAAACATACACTGACACCCAGTAATAAAGACATGCACTGACACCAATTAACAAAGACATTCACTGATCCCCAGAATCACAGACACACACTTACACCAAGTAACAAAGACACACTCTTACACCAAGTAACACAGACACACACTTACACCAAGTAACAAAGACAGACACTGACATCAAGTAACAAAGGCATACAATGACACCCAGTAACAAAGACATACACTGACACCCAGTAACACAGACAGACACGGACACCAAGTAACAAAGACGTACTCAGACACCAAGTAACGAAGACATACTCTGATACCCAGTAACACGGACGCACACTTACACCAAGTAACAAAGACATACACTGATACGCAGTAACACAGGCACACACATACACCAAGTATCACAGACATACACAGACACCAAGTAACAAAGACGTACACTGATACCCATTAACACAGACACACACTTACACCAAGTAACAAAGACATACACTGACACCAAGTAACAAAGACATACACTTACACCAAGTAACACAGACATACACTGACACCAAGTAACAAAGACATACACTGATACCCAATTAACAAAGACACACACTTACACCAAGAAACACAGACATACACTGACACCAAGTCACAAAGACATACACTTACACCAAGTAACAAAGACACACACTTACACCAAGTAACAAAGACAGACACTGATAACCAGTAACAGAGACACACACTTACACCAAGTCACAAAGACATACACTGACACCCAGTAACAAAGACATACACTGACACCCAGTAAAAAAGACACACACCGACACCAAGTAACAAAGACATCCGCTGACACAAATTAATAAATACATACACTGATACCCAGTAACAAAGACACACACTTACAACAAGTAACAAAGACATTCACTGACACCAAGTAACAAAGACATACACTGATACCCAGTAACACAGACACACACTTACACGAAGTAACAAAGACATACACTGATACCCGGTAACACAGACACACACTTACACCAAGTATCACAGACATACACAGACACCAACTAACAAAGACAGACATTGATACCCAGTAACAAAGACAAACACTTACACCAAGTAACAAAGACATACACCGACACCAAGTAACAAATACATACACTTGCACCAAATAACACAGACATGCACTTACACCAAGTAACAAAGATATACACTTACACCAACTAACAAAGACACACACTTACACCAAGTTACACAGACATACACTGACACCAAGTAACAAAGACATGCACTTACACCAAGTAAGAAAGACACAGACTTACACCAAGTAACACAGACCTACACTGACACCAAGTAACAAAGACATATACTGATCCCCAGCAATACAGAAACACTCTTACACCAAGTAACAAAGACAGACACGGATGCCCAGAAACAAAGACATGCAATGACACCCAGTAACAAAGACATGCACTGACACCCAGTAACAAAGACACACACTGACACCATGTAACAAAGACATGCACTGATACCCAGTAACACAGACAAACACTTACACCAAGTAACAAAGACATACACTGACACCAATTAAGAAAGACATACACTGATACCCAGGAACACAGACACACACTTACACCAAGTAACAAAGACATACACTGGCACCAAGTAACAAAGACATACACTTACACCAAGTATAAAAGACATACACTGACACCAAGTAACAAAGACATACACTGATACCCAGCAACACAGACACACACTTACACCAATTAACAAAGACATGCACTGATACCCAGTAACACAGACACACACTTACACCAAGTAACAAAGACAGACACTGACACCAAGTAACAAACACATACACTTACACCAAGTAAAAAAGACATACACTGACACCAAGTAACAAAAACATACACTGATACCCAGTAATACAGACACACACTTACACCAAGTATCAAAGACATACACTGACACCAAGTAGCAAAGACATACACTTACACCGAGTTACAAAGACATACACTGACACCAAGTAACAAAGACATACACTGACACCAAGTAACAAAGACATCGACTGACACCAAGTAACAAAGACATACACTGATACCCAGTTACACAGACACACACATACACCAAGTAACACAGACACACACTGACACCAAGTAACAAAGACATACACTGATACCCAGTAACACAGACACACACTTACACCAAGTAACAAAGACAGACAATGACACCAAGTCACAAAGACATACACTGACACCCAGTAACAGAGACATACACTGACACCCAGTAAAAAAGACACACACTGACACCAAGTAACAAAGACATCCACTGACACAAATTAACAAATACATACACTGATACCCAGTAACAAAGACACACACTTACACCAAGTAACAAATACATACACTGACACCAAGGAACAAAGACATACACTTACAACAAGTAACAAAGACATACACTGACACCAAGTAACAAAGACATACACTGATACCCAGTAACACAGACACACACTTACACCAAGTAACAAAGACATACACTGATACCCGGTAACACAGACACACACTTACACCAAGTATCACAGACATACACAGACACCAACTAACAAAGACATACACTGATACCCAGTAACACAGACAAACACTTACACCAAGTAAAAAAGATATACACTTACACCAACTAACAAAGACACACACTTACACCAAGTTACACAGACATACACTGACACCAATGTAACAAAGACATGCACTTACACCAAGTAAGAAAGACACAGACTTACACCAAGTAACACAGACCTACACAGACACCAAGTAACAAAGACATATACTGATACCCAGCAATACAGACACACTCTTACACCAAGTAACAAAGACAGACACTGATACCCAGTAACAAAGACATGCAATGACACCCAGTAACAAAGACATGCACTGACACCCAGTAACAAAGACACACACTGACACCAAGTAACAAAGACACACACTGACACCAAGTAACAAAGACATGCACTGATACCCAGTAACACAGACAAAAACACTTACACCAAGTAACAAAGACATACATTGACACCAATTAAGAAAGACATACACTGATACCCAGTTAAACAGACACACACTTACACCAAGTAACAAAGACATATACTGGCACCAAGTAACAAAGACATACACTTCCACCAAGTAAAAAAGACATACACTGACACCAAGTAACAAAGACATACACTGATACCCAGCAACACAGACACACACTTACACCAATTAACAAAGACATACACTGATACACAGTTACACAGACACACACATACACCAAGTAACACAGACACACACTGACACCAAGTAACAAAGACATACACTGATACCCAGTAACACAGACACACACTTACACCAAGTAACAACGACATACAATGACATCAAGTGACAAAGACATACACTTACACCAAGTAAAAAAGACACACACTTACACCAAGTAACAAAGACATACACTGATACCCAGTAACACAGACACACACTTACACCAAGTATCAAAGACATACACTGACACCAAGTAGCAAAGACATACACTTACACCGAGTAACAAAGACATACACTGACACCAAGTAACAAAGACATACACTTACACCAAGTAACAAAGACATCGACTGACACCAAGTAACAAAGACATACACTGATACCCAGTAACACAGACACACACTTACACCAAGTAACACAGACATACACTGACACCAAGTAACAAAGACATACACTGACACCCAGTAACACAGACACACACTTACACCAAGTAACAAAGACAGACAATGACACCTAGTAACAAAGACATACACTGATACCCAGTAACACAGACACACACTTACACCAAGTAACAAAGACATACACTGACACCAATTAACAAAGACATACACTGATACCCAGTAACACAGACACACACTTACACCAAGTAACAAAGACACACACTGACAAAAATTAACAAAGACATACACTGACACCCAGCAACAAAGACATACACTGACACCCAGTAAGAAAGATACACACACACACCAAGTAACAAAGACACACACAGACACCAAGTAACAAAGGCATCAACTGACACAAATTAACAAAGACATGCACTGATACCCAGTAACACAGACACACACTTACACCAAGTAACAAAGACATACACTGATACCCAGCCACACAGACACACACTGACACCAAGTATCACAGACATCCACAGAAACCAAGTTACAAAGACATACACTGATACGCAGTAACACAGACACACACTTACACCATGGAACAAAGACATACACTGACACCAAGTAACACAGACATACACTGACACCAAGTAACAAAGACAGACAGTTACACCAAGGAACACAGACATGCACTGTTACCAAGTAACAAAGACACACACTTGAACCAAGTAACAAAGACATACACTGATACCCAGTAACAAAGACATACACTGACACCAAGTAACACAGACATGCACTGTTACCAAGTAACAAAGACACACACTTACACCAAGTAACAGAGACATGCACTGACACCAAGTAACAAAGACATACACTGATACCCAGTAACACAGACACACACTTACACCAAGTAACAAAGACATACACTGGCACCAATTAACAAAGACATACACTGATACCCAGCCACACAGACACACACTTACACCAAGTATCACAGACATCCACAGACACCAAGTTACAAAGACATACACTGATACGCAGTAACACAGACACACACTTACACCATGGAACAAAGGCATACACTGATACCCAGTCACACAGACACACACTTACACCAAGTATCAAAGACATACACTGACACCAAGTAGCAAAGACATACACTGATACCCAGTAACACAGACACACACTTACACCGAGTAACAAAGACATACACTGACACCAAGTAACAAAGACATACACTTACACCAAGTTACACAGACATTTACTGACACCAAGTAACAAAGACATATACTGATACCCAGTAACACAGACACACACTTACACCAAGTAACACAGACATACACTGACACCAAGTAACAAAGACATACACTGATACCCAGCAACACAGACACACACTTACACCAAGTAACAAAGACAGACAATGACACCAAGTAACAAAGACATACACTGATACCCAGTAACACAGACACACACTTGCACCAAGTAACAGAGACATACACTGACACCAAGTAACAAAGACATACACTGACACCAAGTAACAAAGACATACACTTACACCAAGTAACAAAGACATTTACTGACACCAAGTCACACAGACACACACTGATACCCAGTAACGCAGACACACACTTACACCAAGTAACACAGACATACACTGACACCAAGTAACAAACACAGACACTGATACCCAGTAACACAGACACACACTTACACCAAGTAACAGAGACATACACTGACACCAAGTAACAAAGACATACACTGATACCCAGTAACATAGACACACACTTACACCAAGTAACAAAGACATACACTGACACCAAATAACAAAGACATACACTGACAACCAGTAACACAGACACACACTTACACCAAGTAACAAAGACACACACTGACAAAAATTAACAAAGACAAACACAGACACCCAGCAACAAAGACATACACTGACACCCAGTAAGAAAGATACACACACACCAAGTAACAAAGACACACACTGACACCAAGTAACAAAGACATCAACTGACACAAATTAACAAAGACATGCACTGATACCCAGTAACACAGACACACACTTCCACCAAGTAACAAAGACATGCACTGATAACCAGCCACACACTTACACCAAGTATCACAGACATCCACAGACACCAAGTTACAAAGACATACACTGATACGCAGTAACACAGACACACACTTACACCATGGAACAAAGACATACACTGATACCCAGTAACACAGACACACACTTACACCAAGTATCAAAGACATACACTGACACCAAGTAGCAAAGACATACACTGATACCCAGTAACACAGACACACACTTACACCGAGTAACAAAGACATACACTGACACCAAGTAACAAAGACATACACTTACACCAAGTAAAATAGACATTTACTGACACCAAGTAACAAATACATACACTGATACCCAGTAACACAGACACACACTTACACCAAGTAACACAGACATACACTGACACCAAGTAACAAAGACATACACTGATACCCAGCAACACAGACACACACTTACACCAAGTAACAAAGAAAGACAATGACACCAAGTAACAAAGACATACACTGATACCCAGTAACACAGACACACACTTACACCAAGTAACAGAGACATACACTGACACCAAGTAACAAAGACATACACTGATACCCAGTAACATAGACACACACTTACACCAAGTAACAAAGACATACACTGACACCAATTAACAAAGACATACTCTGACACCCAGTAACACAGACACACACTTACACCAAGTAACAAAGACACACACTGACAAAAATTAACAAAGACAAACACAGACACCCAGCAACAAAGACATACACTGACACCCAGTAAGAAAGATACACACACACCAAGTAACAAAGACACACACTGACACCAAGTAACAAAGACATCAACTGACACAAATTAACAAAGACATGCACTGATACCCAGTAACACAGACACACACTTACACCAAGTAACAAAGACATACACTGATACCCAGCCACACAGACACACACTTACACCAAGTATCACAGACATCCACAGACACCAAGTTACAAAGACATACACTGATGCGCAGTAACACAGACACACACTTACACCATGGAACAAAGACAAACACTGATACCCAGTAACACAGACACACACCTACACCAAGTATCAAAGACATACACTGACACCAAGTAGCAAAGACATACACTGATACCCAGTAACACAGACACACACTTACACCGAGTAACAAAGACATACACTGACACCAAGTAACAAAGACATACACTTACACCAAGTAACAAAGACATTTACTGACACCATGTAACAGAGACATACACTGAGACCCAGTAACACAGACACACACTTACACCAAGTAACACAGACAGACACTGACACCAAGTAACAAAGACATATACTGATACCCAGTAACACAGACACACACTTACACCAAGTAACAAAGACAGACAATGACACCAAGTAACAAAGACATACACTGATACCCAGGAACACAGACACACACTTACACCAAGTAACAGAGACATACACTGACACCAAGTAACAAAGACATACACTGATACCCAGTAACACAGACACACACTTACACCATGTAACAAAGACATACACTGACACCAATTAACAAAGACATACACTGATACCCAGTAACACAGACACACACTTACACCAAGTAACAAAGACACACACTGACAAAAATTAACAAAGACATACACTGACACCAAATAACAAAGACATACACTGATACCCAGTAACACAGACACACACGGACACCAAGTAACAAAGACATACACTTACACCAAGTCACACAGACACACACTGATACCCAGTAACGCAGACACACACTTACACCAAGTAACACAGACATACACTGACACCAAGTAACAAACACAGACACTGATACCCAGTAACACAGACACACACTTACACCAAGTAACACAGACATGCAATGACACCAAGTAACAAAGGCATGCACTGATACCCAGTAACACAGACACACACATACACCAAGTTAAAAAGACATACACTGACACCCAGTAACAAAGACATACTCTGACACCCAGTAACACAGACACACACGGACACCAAGTAACAAAGACACACACTGACACCTAGTCACAAAGACATACACTGATACCCAGTAACACAGACACACACTTACACCAAGTCACACAGACACACACTTACACGAAGTAAAAAAGACAGACACTGATACCCAGTAACACAGACACACACTGACACCAAGTAACAAGGACATACACTGCCACCCAGTAACACAGACACACACGGACACCAAGTAACAAAGACACACATTTACACCATGTAACACAGACACACACTGACACCCAGTAACACAAACAAACACACTGACACCAAGTAACACAGACATACACTGACTCCAACTGACACAGACATACACTGATACCAAGTCACAAAGACATACACTGATACCCAGCCACACAGACACACACTTACACCAAGTATCACCGACATACACAGACACCAAGTAACAAAGACATACACTGATACCCAGTAACACAGACACACACATACACCATGTAACAAAGACATACACTTACCCCAACTAACAAAGACACACACTTACACCAAGAAACACAGACATACACTGACACCAAGTAACACAGACATACACTTACACCAAGTAACACAGACATACACTGACACCAAGTAACAAATACATACAATGACACCAAGTAACAAATACATACACTTACATCAAGTAACAAAGACATACACTGATACCCAGTAACACAGACACACACTTACACCAAGTAACAAAGACAGACACTGATACCCAGTAACAGAGACACACACTTACACCAAGTCACAAAGACATACACTGACACCCAGTAACAAAGACATACACTGACACCCAGTAAAAAAGACACACACTGACACCAAGTAACAGAGGCATCCACTGACACAAATTAACAAATAGATGCACTGATACCCAGTAACAAAGACACACACTTACACCAAGTAACAAATACATACACTGACACCAAGTAACAAAGACATACACTTACAACAAGTAACAAAGTCATACACTGACACCAAGTAACAAAGACATACAATGATACCCAGCCACACAGACACAAACTAACACCAAGTATCACAGACATACACAGACACCAAGTAACAAAGACATACACTGATACCCAGTAACACAGACACACACTGACACCATGTAACAAAGACATACACTGATCCCCAGTAACACAGACATACACTGACACCAAGTAACAAAGACACACACTTACACCAAGTAACAAAGACATACACTGACATCAAGTAACAAAGACATGCACTGATATCCAGTAACACAGACACACACTTACACCAAGTAACAATGACAGACACTGATACCCAGTAACACAGACACACACTTACACCCAGTAACAAAGACATACACTGACACCCAGTAACAAAGACATACAATGACACCCAGTAACAAAGACACACAATGACACCAAGTAACAAAGGCACACACTAACACCAAGTAACAATGACATACACTGATACCCAGTAACACAGACACACACTTACACCAAGTAACAAAGACATACACTGGCACCAAGTAACAAAGACATTCACTGACACCAAGTAACAAAGACATACACTGACACCAAGCAACAAAGGCATACACTGACACCCAGTAACAAAGACATACAAAGATACCCAGTAACACAGACACACACGGACACCAAGTAACAAAGACATACACTGACACCCAGTAACAAAAACATACACTGACACCCAGTAATAAAGACATGCACTGACACCAATTAACAAAGACATTCACTGATCCCCAGAATCACAGACACACACTTACACCAAGTAACAAAGACACACTCTTACACCAAGTAACACAGACACACACTTACACCAAGTAACAAAGACAGACACTGACATCAAGTAACAAAGGCATACAATGACACCCAGTAACAAAGACATACACTGACACCCAGTAACACAGACAGACACGGACACCAAGTAACAAAGACGTACTCAGACACCAAGTAACGAAGACATACTCTGATACCCAGTAACACGGACGCACACTTACACCAAGTAACAAAGACATACACTGATACCCAGTAACACAGGCACACACATACACCAAGTATCACAGACATACACAGACACCAAGTAACAAAGACGTACACTGATACCCATTAACACAGACACACACTTACACCAAGTAACAAAGACATACACTGACACCAAGTAACAAAGACATACACTTACACCAAGTAACACAGACATACACTGACACCAAGTAACAAAGACATACACTGATACCCAATTAACAAAGACACACACTTACACCAAGAAACACAGACATACACTGACACCAAGTCACAAAGACATACACTTACACCAAGTAACAAAGACACACACTTACACCAAGTAACAAAGACAGACACTGATAACCAGTAACAGAGACACACACTTACACCAAGTCACAAAGACATACACTGACACCCAGTAACAAAGACATACACTGACACCCAGTAAAAAAGACACACACCGACACCAAGTAACAAAGACATCCGCTGACACAAATTAATAAATACATACACTGATACCCAGTAACAAAGACACACACTTACAACAAGTAACAAAGACATTCACTGACACCAAGTAACAAAGACATACACTGATACCCAGTAACACAGACACACACTTACACGAAGTAACAAAGACATACACTGATATCCGGTAACACAGACACACACTTACACCAAGTATCACAGACATACACAGACACCAACTAACAAAGACAGACATTGATACCCAGTAACAAAGACAAACACTTACACCAAGTAACAAAGACATACACCGACACCAAGTAACAAATACATACACTTGCACCAAATAACACAGACATGCACTTACACCAAGTAACAAAGATATACACTTACACCAACTAACAAAGACACACACTTACACCAAGTTACACAGACATACACTGACACCAAGTAACAAAGACATGCACTTACACCAAGTAAGAAAGACACAGACTTACACCAAGTAACACAGACCTACACTGACACCAAGTAACAAAGACATATACTGATCCCCAGCAATACAGAAACACTCTTACACCAAGTAACAAAGACAGACACGGATGCCCAGAAACAAAGACATGCAATGACACCCAGTAACAAAGACATGCACTGACACCCAGTAACAAAGACACACACTGACACCATGTAACAAAGACATGCACTGATACCCAGTAACACAGACAAACACTTACACCAAGTAACAAAGACATACACTGACACCAATTAAGAAAGACATACACTGATACCCAGGAACACAGACACACACTTACACCAAGTAACAAAGACATACACTGGCACCAAGTAACAAAGACATACACTTACACCAAGTATAAAAGACATACACTGACACCAAGTAACAAAGACATACACTGATACCCAGCAACACAGACACACACTTACACCAATTAACAAAGACATGCACTGATACCCAGTAACACAGACACACACTTACACCAAGTAACAAAGACAGACACTGACACCAAGTAACAAACACATACACTTACACCAAGTAAAAAAGACATACACTGACACCAAGTAACAAAAACATACACTGATACCCAGTAATACAGACACACACTTACACCAAGTATCAAAGACATACACTGACACCAAGTAGCAAAGACATACACTTACACCGAGTTACAAAGACATACACTGACACCAAGTAACAAAGACATACACTGACACCAAGTAACAAAGACATCGACTGACACCAAGTAACAAAGACATACACTGATACCCAGTTACACAGACACACACATACACCAAGTAACACAGACACACACTGACACCAAGTAACAAAGACATACACTGATACCCAGTAACACAGACACACACTTACACCAAGTAACAAAGACAGACAATGACACCAAGTCACAAAGACATACACTGACACCCAGTAACAGAGACATACACTGACACCCAGTAAAAAAGACACACACTGACACCAAGTAACAAAGACATCCACTGACACAAATTAACAAATACATACACTGATACCCAGTAACAAAGACACACACTTACACCAAGTAACAAATACATACACTGACACCAAGGAACAAAGACATACACTTACAACAAGTAACAAAGACATACACTGACACCAAGTAACAAAGACATACACTGATACCCAGTAACACAGACACACACTTACACCAAGTAACAAAGACATACACTGATACCCGGTAACACAGACACACACTTACACCAAGTATCACAGACATACACAGACACCAACTAACAAAGACATACACTGATACCCAGTAACACAGACAAACACTTACACCAAGTAAAAAAGATATACACTTACACCAACTAACAAAGACACACACTTACACCAAGTTACACAGACATACACTGACACCAATGTAACAAAGACATGCACTTACACCAAGTAAGAAAGACACAGACTTACACCAAGTAACACAGACCTACACAGACACCAAGTAACAAAGACATATACTGATACCCAGCAATACAGACACACTCTTACACCAAGTAACAAAGACAGACACTGATACCCAGTAACAAAGACATGCAATGACACCCAGTAACAAAGACATGCACTGACACCCAGTAACAAAGACACACACTGACACCAAGTAACAAAGACACACACTGACACCAAGTAACAAAGACATGCACTGATACCCAGTAACACAGACAAAAACACTTACACCAAGTAACAAAGACATACATTGACACCAATTAAGAAAGACATACACTGATACCCAGTTAAACAGACACACACTTACACCAAGTAACAAAGACATATACTGGCACCAAGTAACAAAGACATACACTTCCACCAAGTAAAAAAGACATACACTGACACCAAGTAACAAAGACATACACTGATACCCAGCAACACAGACACACACTTACACCAATTAACAAAGACATACACTGATACACAGTTACACAGACACACACATACACCAAGTAACACAGACACACACTGACACCATTAACAAAGACATACACTGATACCCAGTAACACAGACACACACTTACACCAAGTAACAAAGACATACAATGACATCAAGTGACAAAGACATACACTTACACCAAGTAAAAAAGACACACACTTACACCAAGTAACAAAGACATACACTGATACCCAGTAACACAGACACACACTTACACCAAGTATCAAAGACATACACTGACACCAAGTAGCAAAGACATACACTTACACCGAGTAACAAAGACATACACTGACACCAAGTAACAAAGACATACACTTACACCAAGTAACAAAGACATCGACTGACACCAAGTAACAAAGACATACACTGATACCCAGTAACACAGACACACACTTACACCAAGTAACACAGACATACACTGACACCAAGTAACAAAGACATACACTGACACCCAGTAACACAGACACACACTTACACCAAGTAACAAAGACAGACAATGACACCTAGTAACAAAGACATACACTGATACCCAGTAACACAGACACACACTTACACCAAGTAACAAAGACATACACTGACACCAATTAACAAAGACATACACTGATACCCAGTAACACAGACACACACTTACACCAAGTAACAAAGACACACACTGACAAAAATTAACAAAGACATACACTGACACCCAGCAACAAAGACATACACTGACACCCAGTAAGAAAGATACACACACACACCAAGTAACAAAGACACACACAGACACCAAGTAACAAAGGCATCAACTGACACAAATTAACAAAGACATGCACTGATACCCAGTAACACAGACACACACTTACACCAAGTAACAAAGACATACACTGATACCCAGCCACACAGACACACACTGACACCAAGTATCACAGACATCCACAGAAACCAAGTTACAAAGACATACACTGATACGCAGTAACACAGACACACACTTACACCATGGAACAAAGACATACACTGACACCAAGTAACACAGACATACACTGACACCAAGTAACAAAGACAGACAGTTACACCAAGGAACACAGACATGCACTGTTACCAAGTAACAAAGACACACACTTGAACCAAGTAACAAAGACATACACTGATACCCAGTAACAAAGACATACACTGACACCAAGTAACACAGACATGCACTGTTACCAAGTAACAAAGACACACACTTACACCAAGTAACAGAGACATGCACTGACACCAAGTAACAAAGACATACACTGATACCCAGTAACACAGACACACACTTACACCAAGTAACAAAGACATACACTGGCACCAATTAACAAAGACATACACTGATACCCAGCCACACAGACACACACTTACACCAAGTATCACAGACATCCACAGACACCAAGTTACAAAGACATACACTGATACGCAGTAACACAGACACACACTTACACCATGGAACAAAGACATACACTGATACCCAGTCACACAGACACACACTTACACCAAGTATCAAAGACATACACTGACACCAAGTAGCAAAGACATACACTGATACCCAGTAACACAGACACACACTTACACCGAGTAACAAAGACATACACTGACACCAAGTAACAAAGACATACACTTACACCAAGTTACACAGACATTTACTGACACCAAGTAACAAAGACATATACTGATACCCAGTAACACAGACACACACTTACACCAAGTAACACAGACATACACTGACACCAAGTAACAAAGACATACACTGATACCCAGCAACACAGACACACACTTACACCAAGTAACAAAGACAGACAATGACACCAAGTAACAAAGACATACACTGATACCCAGTAACACAGACACACACTTGCACCAAGTAACAGAGACATACACTGACACCAAGTAACAAAGACATACACTGACACCAAGTAACAAAGACATACACTTACACCAAGTAACAAAGACATTTACTGACACCAAGTCACACAGACACACACTGATACCCAGTAACGCAGACACACACTTACACCAAGTAACACAGACATACACTGACACCAAGTAACAAACACAGACACTGATACCCAGTAACACAGACACACACTTACACCAAGTAACAGAGACATACACTGACACCAAGTAACAAAGACATACACTGATACCCAGTAACATAGACACACACTTACACCAAGTAACAAAGACATACACTGACACCAAATAACAAAGACATACACTGACAACCAGTAACACAGACACACACTTACACCAAGTAACAAAGACACACACTGACAAAAATTAACAAAGACAAACACAGACACCCAGCAACAAAGACATACACTGACACCCAGTAAGAAAGATACACACACACCAAGTAACAAAGACACACACTGACACCAAGTAACAAAGACATCAACTGACACAAATTAACAAAGACATGCACTGATACCCAGTAACACAGACACACACTTACACCAAGTAACAAAGACATGCACTGATAACCAGCCACACACTTACACCAAGTATCACAGACATCCACAGACACCAAGTTACAAAGACATACACTGATACGCAGTAACACAGACACACACTTACACCATGGAACAAAGACATACACTGATACCCAGTAACACAGACACACACTTACACCAAGTATCAAAGACATACACTGACACCAAGTAGCAAAGACATACACTGATACCCAGTAACACAGACACACACTTACACCGAGTAACAAAGACATACACTGACACCAAGTAACAAAGACATACACTTACACCAAGTAAAATAGACATTTACTGACACCAAGTAACAAATACATACACTGATACCCAGTAACACAGACACACACTTACACCAAGTAACACAGACATACACTGACACCAAGTAACAAAGACATACACTGATACCCAGCAACACAGACACACACTTACACCAAGTAACAAAGAAAGACAATGACACCAAGTAACAAAGACATACACTGATACCCAGTAACACAGACACACACTTACACCAAGTAACAGAGACATACACTGACACCAAGTAACAAAGACATACACTGATACCCAGTAACATAGACACACACTTACACCAAGTAACAAAGACATACACTGACACCAATTAACAAAGACATACTCTGACACCCAGTAACACAGACACACACTTACACCAAGTAACAAAGACACACACTGACAAAAATTAACAAAGACAAACACAGACACCCAGCAACAAAGACATACACTGACACCCAGTAAGAAAGATACACACACACCAAGTAACAAAGACACACACTGACACCAAGTAACAAAGACATCAACTGACACAAATTAACAAAGACATGCACTGATACCCAGTAACACAGACACACACTTACACCAAGTAACAAAGACATACACTGATACCCAGCCACACAGACACACACTTACACCAAGTATCACAGACATCCACAGACACCAAGTTACAAAGACATACACTGATGCGCAGTAACACAGACACACACTTACACCATGGAACAAAGACAAACACTGATACCCAGTAACACAGACACACACCTACACCAAGTATCAAAGACATACACTGACACCAAGTAGCAAAGACATACACTGATACCCAGTAACACAGACACACACTTACACCGAGTAACAAAGACATACACTGACACCAAGTAACAAAGACATACACTTACACCAAGTAACAAAGACATTTACTGACACCATGTAACAGAGACATACACTGAGACCCAGTAACACAGACACACACTTACACCAAGTAACACAGACAGACACTGACACCAAGTAACAAAGACATATACTGATACCCAGGAACACAGACACACACTTACACCAAGTAACAGAGACATACACTGACACCAAGTAACAAAGACATACACTGATACCCAGTAACACAGACACACACTTACACCATGTAACAAAGACATACACTGACACCAATTAACAAAGACATACACTGATACCCAGTAACACAGACACACACTTACACCAAGTAACAAAGACACACACTGACATAAATTAACAAAGACATACACTTACACCAAATAACAAAGACATACACTGATACCCAGTAACACAGACACACACGGACACCAAGTAACAAAGACATACACTTACACCAAGTCACACAGACACACACTGATACCCAGTAACGCAGACACACACTTACACCAAGTAACACAGACATACACTGACACCAAGTAACAAACACAGACACTGATACCCAGTAACACAGACACACACTTACACCAAGTAACACAGACATGCAATGACACCAAGTAACAAAGGCATGCACTGATACCCAGTAACACAGACACACACATACACCAAGTTAAAAAGACATACACTGACACCCAGTAACAAAGACATACTCTGACACCCAGTAACACAGACACACACGGACACCAAGTAACAAAGACACACACTGACACCTAGTCACAAAGACATACACTGAAACCCAGTAACACAGACACACACTTACACCAAGTCACACAGACACACACTTACACGAAGTAAAAAAGACAGACACTGATACCCAGTAACACAGACACACACTGACACCAAGTAACAAGGACATACACTGCCACCCAGTAACACAGACACACACGGACACCAAGTAACAAAGACACACATTTACACCATGTAACACAGACATACACTGACTCCAACTGACACAGACATACACTGATACCAAGTCACAAAGACATACACTGATGCCCAGAAACACAGACACACACTGACACCAAGTAACAAAGACATACACTGACACCAAGTAACTGAGATATACACTTACACCAAGTAACAAAGAAACACACTTACACCAAGTAACAAAGACATACACTTACACCAAGTATTTTGACATCCACTGACACCAAGTGACAAAGACATACACTGATCCCCAGTAACACAGACACACACGGACACCAAGTAACAAAGACACAGACTTCCATCAAGTAACACAGGCACACACTGACACCCAGTAACACAGACACACACTTACACCAAGTAACACAGACATACACTGACACCAAGTAACAAAGACATACACTGATACCCAGTAACACAGGCGCACACTGACACCCAGTAACACAGACACACACTTACACCAAGTAAAAAAGACAGACCCTGATACCCAGTAACACAGACGCACACATACACCAAGTAACAAATACATACACTGACACCCAGTGACAAAGACATACTCTGACACCCAGTAACACAGACACACACGGACACCAAGTAACACAAACAAACACGCTGACACCAAGTAACACAGACATACACTGACACCAAGTGACACAGACATACATTGATACCAAGTCACAAAGACATACACTGATGCCCAGAAACACAGACTCACAATGACACCAAGTAACAAAGACATACACTGACACCAAGTAACTAATACATACACTTACACCAAGTAACAAAGAAACACACTTACACCAAGTAACAAAGACATACACTTACAACAAGTATTTTGACATCCACTGACACCAAGTAACAAAGGCATACACTGATCCCCAGTAACACAGACATACACGGACACCAAGTAACAAAGACACAGACTTACATCAAGTAACACAGACACACACTGACACCCAGTAACACAGACACACACTTACACCAAGTAACACAGACATACACTGACACCAAGTAACAAAGACATACACTGATACCCAGTAACACAGGCGCACACTGACACTCAGTAACACAGACACACACTTACACCAATTAAAAAAGACAGACCATGATACCCAGTAACACAGACACACACTTACACCAAGTAACAAAGACATACACTGACACCCAGTAACAAAGACATACTCTGACACCCAGTAACACAGACACACACGGACACCAAGTAACAAAGACACACACTTACCCCAAGTAACACGGACACACACTGACACCCAGGAACACAAACAAACACACTGACACCAAGTGACACAGACATACACTGACACCAAGTAACCAAGACATACACTGATACCCAGCAACACAGGCACACACTGGGGCGGGGTGGGGGGCACATTGGCGCAGTGGTTAGCACCGCAGCCTCACAGCTCCAGGGACCCGGGTTCGATTCTGGGTACTCCGTGTGCGGAGTTTGCAAGTTCTCCCTGTGTCTGCGTGGGTTTCCACCCGGTGCTCCGGTTTCCTCCCACATGCCAAAGACTTGCAGGTTGATAGGTTAATTGGCAATCATAAATTGCCCCTAGTATAGGTCGGTGGTAGGGAAATATATAGGCATAGGTGGGGATGTGATAGAAATACGGGATTAGTGTGGGATTAGTATAAATGGGTTGTTGATGGTCGGCACAGACTCGGTGGGCCGAAGGGCATGTTTCAGTGCTGTATCTCTAAACTAAACTAAATACTGACACCTAGTGACAAAGACACACACTAACACCCAGTAACACAAACAAACACACACTGACACCCAGTGAACACAGAGAAACACTGATACACAGTAACAAAGACATACAGTGAAACCAAGTTACACAGACACACACTGACACCCAGTAAAAAAGACATGCACTGACACCAAGTCACAAAGACAGACAATTACACCAAGTAACAAAGACATACACTGATACCAAGTCACAAAGGCATACACTGATACCAAGTCACAAAGACATACACTGATGCCCAGTAACAGAGACACACACTGACACCAAGTAACAAAGACATACACTGACACCAAGTAACAAAGACTTACAGTTACACCAAGTAGTAAAGACACACACTTACACCAACTAACACAGACATACACTGAAACCAAGTAACAAAGACAGACAATTACACCAAGTAACAAAGAAATACACTTCCACCAAGTATTTTGACATACACTGACACCAAGTAACAAAGACATACACTGATACCCAGTAACACAGACACAGTCTTACACCAAGTAACACAGACATACAATGACAGCAAGTAACAAAGTCATGCACTGATACCCAGTAACACGGACACACACTTACACCAAGTAAAAAAGACAGACACTGATACCCAGTAACACAGACACACACTTACACCAAGCAACAAAGACATACACTGACACCCAGTAACAAAGACATACACTGACACCCAGTAACACAGACAAACACAGACACCAAGTAACAAAGACACACACTTACACCAAGTAACACAGACACACACTGACACCCAGTAACACACACAAACACACTGACACCAAGTATCACAGACATACACTGACACCAAGTGACAAAGACACACACTTACATGAAGTTACACAGACATGCACTGACACCAAGTAACAAAGACATACACTGATACCCAGGAACACAGACACACACTTACACCAAGTAACAAAGACAGACACTGACACCCAGTAACAAAGACATACACTGACACCCAGTAACACAGACACACACGGACACCAAGTAACAAAGACACACACTGACACCAAGTAACACAGACACACACTGACACCCAGTAACACAAACAAACACTCTGACACCGAGTGACACAGACAAACACGGACACCAAGTAACAAAGACACACACTTACACCAAGTAACACAGACACACACTGACACCCAGTAACACAAACAAACACACTGACACAAAGTGACACAGACATAAACTGACACACAGTAGCAAAGACATACACTGACACCAAGTCACAAATACATGCACTGACACCCAGTAAAAAAGACATACACTGACAACAAGTCACAAAGACATACACTGACACCCGGTAACAAAGACATACACTGATACCCAGTTGCACAGACACACACTTACACCAAGTAACAAAGACATACACTGACACCAAGTAACAAAGACATACACTGACACCAAGTAACAAAGACATAAACTGACACACAGAAGCAAAGACATACACTGACACCAAGTCACAAAGACATACACTGACACCCAGTAAAAAAGACATACACTGACAACAAGTCACAAAGACATACACTGACACCAGGTAACAAAGACATACACTGATACCCAGTAGCACAGACACACACTTACACCAAGTAACAAAGACATACACTGACACCAAGTAACAAAGACATACAGTTACACCAAGTAACACAGACACACACTGACACCAAGTAACAAAGACATACACTGATGCCCAGCAACACAGACACACACTTACACCAAGTAACAAAGACAGACACTGATACCCAGTAACACAGACACACACTTCCACCAAGTATCAAAGACATACACTGACACCAAGTCACAAAGACATACACTGATGCCCAGTTACAGAGACACACACTGACACCAAGTAACAAAGACATACACTGACACCAAGTAACAAAGACTTACAGTTACACCAAGTAGCAAAGACACACACTTACACCAACTAACACAGACATACACTGAAACCAAGTAACAAAGACAGACAATTACACCAAGTAACAAAGAAATACACTTCCACCAAGTATTTTGACATACACTGACACCAAGTAACAAAGACATACACTGATACCCAGTAACACAGACACAGTCTTACACCAAGTAACACAGACATACAATGACAGCAAGTAACAAAGTCATGCACTGATACACAGTAACACGGACACACACTTACACCAAGTAAAAAAGACAGACACTGATACCCAGTAACACAGACACACACTTACACCAAGCAACAAAGACATACACTGACACCCAGTAACAAAGACATACACAGACACCAAGTAACAAAGACACACACTTACACCAAGTAAAACAGACACACACTGACACCCAGTAACACACACAAACACACTGACACCAAGTAACACAGACATACACTGACAACAAGTCACAAAGACATACACTGACACCAAGTAACAAAGACATACAGTTACACCAAGTAACACAGACACTCACTGACACCAAGTAACAAAGACATACACTGATGCCCAGCAACACAGACACACACTTACACCAAGTAACAAAGACAGACACTGATACCCAGTAACACAGACACACACTTCCACCAAGTAACAAAGACACACAATTACATGAAGTAAAACAGACATACACTGACACCAAGTAACAAAGACATACACTGATGCCCAGCAACACAGACACACACTTACACCAAGTAACAAAGACATACACTGACACCAAGTAACAAAGACATACACTTACACCAAGTAACAAAGACATACACTGACACCAAGTCACAAAGACATACACTGATGCCCAGTAACAGAGACACACACTGACACAAAGTAACAAAGACATACACTGACACCAAGTAACACAGACACACACTGACACCCAGTAACACAAACAAACACACTGACACCGAGTGACACAGACATACACGGACACCAAGTAACAAAGACACACACTTACACCAAGTAACACAGACACACACTGACACCCAGTAACACAAACAAACACACTGACACAAAGTGACACAGACATAAACTGACACACAGTAGCAAAGACATACACTGACACCAAGTCACAATACATACACTGACACCCAGTAAAAAAGACATACACTGACAACAAGTCACAAAGACATACACTGACACCAGGTAACAAAGACATACACTGATACCCAGTTGCACAGACACACACTTACACCAAGTAACAAAGACATACACGGACACCAAGTAACAAAGACATAAACTGACACACAGAAGCAAAGACATACACTGACACCAAGTCACAAAGACATACACTGACACCCAGTAAAAAAGACATACACTGACAACAAGTCACAAAGACATACACTGACACCCAGTAGCACAGACACACACTTACACCAAGTAACAAAGACATACACTGACACCAAGTAACAAAGACATACAGTTACACCAAGTAACACAGACACACACTGACACCAAGTAACAAAGACATACACTGATGCCCAGCAACACAGACACACACTTACACCAAGTAACAAAGACACACAATTACATGAAGTAAAACAGACATACACTGACACCAAGTAACAAAGACATACACTGATGCCCAGCAACACAGACACACACTTACACCAAGTAACAAAGACAGACACTGATACCCAGTAACACAGACACACACTTCCACCAAGTAACAAGGACATACACTGATACCCAGTAACAAAGACAAACACTTACACCAATTAGCAAAGACACACACTTACACCAAGTAACAAAGACATACACTGACACCAAGTAACAAAGACATACACTTACACCAAGTAACAAAGACATACACTGACACCAAGTAGCAAAGACATACACTGATACCCAGTAACACATACACACACTTACACCAAGTAACAAAGGCAGATACGGATACCAAGTAACACAGACATACACTGACACCAAGTAACAAAGACATACACTTACACCAAGGAACAAAGACATACACTGACACCAAGTAACAAAGACATACACTGATATCCAGTAACACAGACACACACTTAAACCAAGTAACAAAGACATTCACTGATACCCAATAACACAGACACACACTTACACCAAGTAACAAAGACATACACTGACACCAAGTCACAAAGAAATACACTGACACCAAGTAACAAAGACATACACTGATACCCAGTAACAAAGACATACACTTACACCAAATAACACAGACATACACTGAAACCAAGTAACAAAGACATCCACTTACACCAAGTACAAAGCATACACTGACACCAAGTAACAAATAAATACACTTACACCAAGTAACAAAGACATACACTGATACCCAGTAACACAGACACACACATTACACCAAGTAACACAGACATACAATAATACCCAGTAACAAAGACATACACTTACACCAAATAACACAGACATACACTGAAACCAAGTAACAAAGACATCAACTTACACCAAGTACAAAGCATACACTGACACCAAGTAACAAATAAATACACTTACACCAAGTAACACAGACATGCACTGATACCCAGTAACACAGACACGCACTGACACCCAGCAACAAAGTCATACACTGATACCCAGTAAGACAGACACACACTGACACCCAGTAACACAAACAAACACTCACTGACACCCAGTAACACAGAGAACAACTGAAACACAGTAGCAAAGACATACACTGACAGCAAGTAACACAGACACACACTGACATCCATTAATAAAGACATACACTGACACCAAGTCACGAAGACATACACTGATATCAAGTCGCAAAGACATACACTGATCCCCAGTAACACAGACACACACTCACACCAAGTAACAAGGACATGCACTGACACCAAGTAACAAAGGCATACGCTTACACCAAGTAACAAAGACACACACATACACGAAGTAACACAGACATACACTGACACCAAGTAACAAAGACATACACTTACACCAAGTATTTTGACATACACTGACACCAAGTAACACAGACATACACTGACACCAAGTAACAAAGACATACACTGATACCCAGTAACACGGACACACACTTACACCAAGTAACACAGACATACACTGAATCCTAGTAACAAAGACATACACTGATACCCAGTAACACAGGCACACACTGACACCACGTAACAAAGACATACGCTGACACCTAGTAAGAAAGACAAACACTTACACCAAGTAACAAAGACACACACTTACACCAAGTATTTTGACATGCACTGACACCAAGTAACAAAGACAAACTCTGATACCCAGTAACACAGACACACACTTACAACAAGTAACAAAGACATACACTGACACCAAGTCACAAAGACACAAACTGACACCCAGTAACAAAGACATACACTGACACCATGTCACAAAGACATACACTGATACCAAGTAACACAGACACCCACTTACACCAAGTAACACAAACACACGCTTCCACCAAGTAACAAAGACATACACTGACACCAAGTAACAAAGACGTACAATTGCAGCAAGTAACAAAGACACACACTTACACCAAGTAACACAGACATACACTGACACCAAGTAACAAAGACATACACTGTAACCCAGTAACACAGACACACACTAACAACAAGTAACAAAGACAGACACTGAAAACAATTAAAACAGACACACACTTACACCAAGTAAGACAGACACACACTTACACCAAGTAACAAAGACATACACTGACAGGAAGTCACAAAGACATACACTTACACCAAGTAACAGAGACAAACACTGACACCAAGTAACAAAGACATACAATTACACCAAGTAACAAAGACACACAATTACACCAAGTGACACAGACATACACTGACACCATGTAACAAAGACATGCACTGAAAGAATGTAACACAGTCATACACTGACACCAAGTAACAAAGACATACACTGACACCAACAAACAAAGACATACACTGATACCCAGTAACACAGACACACACTTACACCAAGTAACAAAGACATACACTGACACACAGTAACAAAGACATACACTGACACCAAGTCACAAAGACAGACACTGATACCCAGTAACACAGTCACACACTTACACCAAGTATCAAAGACAAACACTTACACCAAGTAACAAAGACATACACTGACACCAAGAAACAAAGACATACACTTACACCAAGTAACACAGACACACACTGACACCAAGTAACACATACAAAGACACACTGACACCCAGTAACATAGAGAAACACAGACACACAGTAACAAATACATACACAGACACACACTGACACCAAGTAACAAAGACTAACCACCAAGAAACAAAGACATACAATTACACCAAGTAACACAGACACACACTGACACCTAGTAACACAAACAAACACACACTGACACCCAGTAACATAGTGAAACACAGACACACAGTAACAAAGACATACACAGACATACACTGACACCAGGTAACAAAGACATACACTGATACCCAGTAACACAGACACACACCTACACCAAGTAACAAAGACATACACTGACACCAAGGAACAAAGACATAAACTGACACACAGAAGCAAAGACATACACTGACACCATGTCACAGAGACATACACTGATACCAAGTAACAGAGACACACACTTACACCAAGTAACACAAACACACGCTTTCACCAAGTAACAAAGACATACACTGACACGAAGTAACAAAGACGTCCAATTGCAGCAAGTAACAAAGACACACACTTAAACCAAGTAACACAGACATACACTGACACCAAGTAACAAAGACATGCACTGTTACCCAGTAAGACAGACACACACTTACAACAAGTAACAAAGACATACACTGACACGAAGTCACAAAGACATACAATTACACCAAGTAACAAAGACACAGAATTACACCAAGTGACACAGACATACACTGACACCATGCAACAAAGACATGTACTGAAACACAGTAACACAGACATACATTGACACCAAGTAACAAAGACATGCACTGACACCAACAAACAAAGACATACACTGAGACCCAGTAACAGAGACACACACTTACACCAAGTAACAAAGACAAACACTTACACCAAGTAACAAAGACATACACTGACACCAAGAAACAAAGACATACGCTGACACCTAGTAACAAAGACAAACACTTACACCAAGTAACAAAGACACACACTTACACCAAGTATTTTGACATATACTGACAGCTAGTAACAAAGACAAACACTGATACCCAGTAACACAGACACACACTTACAACAAGTAACAAAGACATACACTGACACCAAGTCACAAAGACACAAACTGACACCCAGTAACAAAGACATACACTGACACCATGTCACAAAGACATACACTGATACCAAGTAACACAGACACACACTTACACCAAGTAACACAAACACACGCTTCCACCAAGTAACAAAGACATACACTGACACCAAGTAACAAAGACGTACAATTGCAGCAAGTAACAAAGACACACACTTACACCAAGTAACACATACATACACTGACACCAAGTAACAAAGACATGCACTGTTACCCAGTAACACAGACACACACTAACAACAAGTAACAAAGACAGACACTGAAAACAATTAAAACAGACACACACTTACACCAAGTAAGACAGACACACACTTGCACCAAGTAACAAAGACATACACTGACAGGAAGTCACAAAGACATACACTTACACCAAGTAACACAGACAAACACTGACACCAAGTAACAAAGACTTACAATTAAACCAAGTAACAAAGACACACAATTACACCAAGTGACACAGACATACACTGACACCATGTAACAAAGACATGCACTGAAACACAGTAACACAGACATACACTGACACCAAGTAACAAAGACAGACTCTGACACCAACAAACAAAGACATACACTGATACCCAGTAACACAGACACACACTTACACCAAGTAACAAAGACATACACTGACACACAGAAGCAAAGACATACACTGACACCAAGTCACAAAGACAGACACTGACACCCAGTAACACAGTCACACACTTACACCAAGTATCAAAGACAAACACTTACACCAAGTAACAAAGACATACACTGACACCAAGAAACAAAGACATACACTTACACCAAGTAACACAGACACACACTGACACCTAGTAACACATACAAACACACACTGACACCCAGTAACATAGAGAAACACAGACACACAGTAACAAATACATACACAGACACACACTGACAACAAGTAACAAAGACTAACACAGACACCAAGAAACAAAGACAGACAATTACACCAAGTAACACAGGCACACACTGACACCTAGTAACACAAACAAACACACACTGACACCCAGTAACATAGAGAAACACAGACACACAGTAACAAAGACATACACAGACATACACTGACACCAGGTAACAAAGACATACACTGATACCCAGTAACACAGACACACACTTACACCAAGTAACAAAGACATACACTGACACCAAGTAACAAAGACATAAACTGACACACAGAAGCAAAGACATACACTGACACCATGTCACAAAGACATACACTGATACCAAGTAACACAGACACACACTTACACCAAGTAACACAAACACACGCTTTCAACAAGTAACAAAGACATACACTGACACGAAGTAACAAAGACGTCCAATTGCAGCAAGTAACAAAGACACACACTTACACCAAGTAACACAGACATACACTGACACCAAGTAACAAAGACATGCACTGTTACCCAGTAACACAGACACACACTTACAACAAGTAACAAAGACATACACTGAAACCAATTAAAACAGACACACACTTACACCAAGTAAGACAGACACACACTTACACCAAGTAACAAAGACGTACACTGACACGAAGTCACAAAGACATACACTTACACCAAGTAAAACAGACAAACACTGACACCAAGTAACAAAGACATACAATTACACCAAGTAACAAAGACACAGAATTACACCAAGTGACACAGACATACACTGACACCATGCAACAAAGACATGTACTGAAACACAGTAACACAGACATACATTGACACCAAGTAACAAAGACATGCACTGACACCAACAAACAAAGACATACACTGATACCCAGTAACACAGACACACACTTACACCAAGTAACAAAGACATACACTGACACCCAGTAACAAAGACATACACTGACACCAAGTCACAAACACATACACTGATCCCCAGTAACACAGTCACACACTTTCACCAAGTAACAAAGACAAACACTTACACCAAGTAACAAAGACATACACTGACACCAAGAAACAAAGACATACACTTACACCAAGTAACACAGGCACACACTGACACCCCGTAACACAAACAAACACACACTGACACGCAGTAACATAGAGAAACACAGACACACAGTAACAAAGACATACACAGACACACACTGACACCAAGTAACAAAGACTAACACAGACACACACTGTCACCAAGTAACAAAGACATACACTGACACCCAGTAACAAAGACATGCACTGACACCAAGTCACAAAGACATACACTGATACCCAGTAACACAGACACACACTTCCACCAAGTTACAAAGACAAACACTGACAGCAAGTAACAAAGACATACACTTACACCAAGTAACACAGACATACACTGACACCAAGTAAAAAAGACATACACTTACCCCAAGTAACAAAGACACACACTTACACGAAGTAACACAGACATACACTGACACCGATTAACAAAGACATACACTGATACCCAGTAACACAGACACACACTTACACCAAGTAACAAAGACATACACTGACACCCAGTAACAAAGACATACACTGACACCCAGTAACACAGACACACACGGACACCAAGTGACAAAGACACACACTTACACCAAGTAACACAGACACACACTGACATCCAGTAACACAAACAAAAACAATGACACCGAGTGACACAGACATACACGGACACCAAGTAACAAAGACACACACTTACACCAAGCAACACAGACACACACTGACACACAGTAACACAAACAAACACACAGACACCAAGTGACACAGACATAAACTGACACACAGTAGCAAAGACTTACACTGACACCAAGTCACAAAGACATGCACTGACAACAAGTCGCAAAGACAAACACTGACACCAGGTAACAAAGACATACACTGACACCCAGTAACACAGACACACACTTACACCAAGTAACAAAGACATACACTGACACCAACAAACAAAGACATACACTGATACCCAGTAACACAGACACACACTTACACCAAGTAACAAAGACATACACTGACACCCAGTAACAAAGACATACACTGACACCAAGTCACAAACACATACACTGATCCCCAGTAACACAGTCACACACTTTCACCAAGTAACAAAGACAAACACTTACACCAAGTAACAAAGACATACACTGACACCAAGAAACAAAGACAAACACTTACACCAAGTAACACAGGCACACACTGACACCCCGTAACACAAACAAACACACACTGACACGCAGTAACATAGAGAAACACAGACACACAGTAACAAAGACATACACAGACACACACTGACACCAAGTAACAAAGACTAACACAGACACACACTGTCACCAAGTAACAAAGACATACACTGACACCCAGTAACAAAGACATGCACTGACACCAAGTCACAAAGACATACACTGATACCCAGTAACACAGACACACACTTCCACCAAGTTACAAAGACAAACACTGACACCAAGTAACAAAGACATACACTTACACCAAGTAACACAGACATACACTGACACCAAGTAAAAAAGACATACACTTACCCCAAGTAACAAAGACACACACTTACACGAAGTAACACAGACATACACTGACACCGATTAACAAAGACATACACTGATACCCAGTAACACAGACACACACTTACACCAAGTAACAAAGACATACACTGACACCCAGTAACAAAGACATACACTGACACCCAGTAACACAGACACACACGGACACCAAGTGACAAAGACACACACTTACACCAAGTAACACAGACACACACTGACATCCAGTAACACAAACAAAAACAATGACACCGAGTGACACAGACATACACGGACACCAAGTAACAAAGACACACACTTACACCAAGCAACACAGACACACACTGACACACAGTAACACAAACAAACACACAGACACCAAGTGACACAGACATAAACTGACACACAGTAGCAAAGACATACACTGACACCAAGTCACAAAGACATGCACTGACAACAAGTCACAAAGACAAACACTGACACCAGGTAACAAAGACATACACTGATACCCAGTAACACAGACACAAACTTACACCAAGTAACAAAGACATACACTGACACCAAGTAACAAAGACATAAACTGACACACAGAAGCAAAGACATACACTGACACCAAGTCACAAAGACATACACTGACACCCAGTAACACAGACACACACTTACACCAAGTAACAAAGACATACACTGACACCAAGTAACAAAGACATAAACTGACACACAGAAGCAAAGACATACACTGACACCAAGTCACAAAGACATACACTGACACCCAGTAAAAAAGACATACACTGACAACAAGTCACAAAGACATACACTGACACCAGGTAACAAAGACAGACACTGATACCCAGTAGCCCAGAAACACACTTACACCAAGTAACAAAGACATACACTTACACCAAGTAACACAGACATACACTGACAACAAGTAACACAGACACACACTGACACCAAGTAACAAAGAAATACAATTACACCAAGTAACAAAGACACACACTTGCACCAAGTAACACAGACATACACTGACACCAGGTAACAAAGACAGACACTGATACCCAGTAGCCCAGAAACACACTTACACCAAGTAACAAAGACATACACTTACACCAAGTAACAAAGACATACACTGACAACAAGTAACACAGACACACACTGACACCAAGTAACAAAGAAATACAATTACACCAAGTAACAAAGACACACACTTGCACCAAGTAACACAGACATACACTGACACCATTTAACAAAGACATACACTGTTACCCAGTAACACAGACACACACTTACACCAAGTAACAAAGACATACACCGATACTAAGTAACACAGACACACAATTACAACAAGTAACAGAAACACACACTTACACCAAGTAACAAAGACATACACTGACACCAAGTAACAAAGACATACAATTACACCAAGTAACAAAGACACACACTTACACCAAGTAACACAGACATACACTGACATCAAGTAACAAAGACATACACTGTTACCCAGTAACACAGACACTCACTGACGCCAAGTAACAAAGACAGACACTGATACCAAGTAACACAGACACACACTTACACCAAGTAACACAGACACAAACTTACACCACGTAACAAAGTCATACACTTACATCAAGTAACAAAGGCACACACTTACACGAAGTAACACAGACATACACTGACACCAAGTAACAAAGACATACACTGATACCCAGTAACACAGACACACACTTACACGAAATAACAAAGACATACACTGGCACCCAGTAACAAAGACACACACTGACACCATGTAACACAGACATACACTGACACCAAGTAACAAAGACATACACTGACACCCAGTAACACAGACATACAATTACACCAAGTAACAAAGACATACACTGAAACCAAGTAACAAAGACATACACTGATACCCAGTAACACAGACACACTCTTACACCAAGTAACAAAGACACACACTTACACCAAGTAACACAGACATACACTGACACCAATTAACAAAGACATACACTGACACCAAGTAACATAGACATAAACTGACACACAGTAGCAAAGACATACACTGACACCAAGTCACAAAGACACACACTGACACCCAGTAAAAAATACATACACTGACACCGAGTCATAAAGACATACACCGACACCAAGTAACACAGACATACACTGACACCAAGTAACAAAGACATACACTGTTACCCAGTAACACAGACACACACGTACACCAAGTAACAAAGACATACACTGATACCAAGTAACACAGACACACAATTACAACAAGTAACACAAACACACACTTGCACCAAGTAACACAGACACACACTTACACCAAGTAACACAGACACACACTTCCACCAAGTTACAAAGACAAACACTGACACCAAGTAACAAAGACATACACTGACACCAAGTCACAAAGACACAAACTGACACCCAGTAACAAAGACATACACTGACAACATGTCACAAAGACATACACTGATACCAAGTAACACAGACACACACTTACGCCAAGTAACACAAACACACGCTTCCACCAAGTAACACAGACATACACTGACACCAAGTAACAAAGACTTACAATTGCAGCAAGTAACAAAGACACACACTTACACCAAGTAACACAGACATACACTGACACCAAGTAACAAAGACATACACTGTTACCCAGCAACACAGACACACACTAACAACAAGTAACAAAGACAGACACTGAAAACAATTAAAACAGACACACACTTACACCAAGTAAGACAGACACACACTTACACCAAGTAACAAAGACATACACTTACACCAAGTAACACAGACAAACACTGACAACAAGTAACAAAGACATGCAATTACACCAAGTAACAAAGACACACAATTACACCAAGTGACACAGACATACACTGACACCATGTAACAAAGACATGCACTGAAACACAGTAACACAGACATACACTGACACCAAGTAACAAAGACATACACTGACACCAACAAACAAAGACATACACTGACACACAGTAACACAGACACACACTGACACCAAGTCACAAAGACAGACACTGATACCCAGTAACACAGTCATACACTTACACCAAGTATCAAAGACAAACACTTACACCAAGTAACAAAGACATACACTGACACCAAGAAACAAAGACATACACTTACACCAAGTAACACAGACACACACTGACACCTAGTAACACATACAAACACACACTGACACCCAGTAACATAGAGAAACACAGACACACAGTAACAAATACATACACAGACAGACACTGACACCAAGTAACAAAGACTAACACAGACACCAAGAAACAAAGACATACAATTACACCAAGTAACACAGACACACACTGACACCTAGTAACACAAACAAACACACACTGACACCCAGTAACATAGAGAAACACAGACACACAGTAACAAAGACATACACAGACATACACTGACACCAGGTAACAAAGACATACACTGATACCCAGTAACACAGACATACACTTACACCAAGTAACAAAGACATACACTGACACCAAGTAACAAAGACATAAACTGACACACAGAAGCAAAGACATGCACTGACACCATGTCACAAAGACATACACTGATACCAAGTAACACAGACACACACTTACACCAAGCAACACAAACACACGCTTTCACCAAGTAACAAAGACATACACTGACACGAAGTAAAAAAGACGTCCAATTGCAGCAAGTAACAAAGACACACACTTACACCAAGTAACACAGACATACACTGACACCAAGTAACAAAGACATGCACTGTTACCCAGTAACACAGACACACACTTACAACAAGTAACAAAGACATACACTGAAACCAATTAAAACAGACACACATTTACACCAAGTAAGACAGACACACACTTACACCAAGTAACAAAGACATACACTGACACGAAGTCACAAAGACATACACTTACACCAAGTAAAACAGACAAACACTGACACCAAGTAACAAAGACATACAATTACACCAAGTAACAAAGACACAGAATTACACCAAGTGACTCAGACATACACTGACACCATGCAACAAAGACATGTACTGAAACACAGTAACACAGACGTACATTGACACCAAGTAACAAAGACATGCACTGACACCAACAAACAAAGACATACACTGATACCCAGTAACACAGACACACACTTACACCAAGTAACACAGACACACACTTACACCAAGTAACAAAGACATACACTGACACCAAGAAACAAAGACATACACTTACACCAAGTAACACAGGCACACACTGACACCCAGTAACACAAACAAACACACACTGACACGCAGTAACATAGAGAAACACAGACACACAGTAACAAAGACATACACAGACACACACTGACACCAAGTAACAAAGACTAACACAGACACACACTGTCACCAAGTAACAAAGACATACACTGACACCCAGTAACAAAGACATGCACTGACACCAAGTCACAAAGACATACACTGATACCCAGTAACACAGACACACACTTCCACCAAGTTACAAAGACAAACACTGACACCAAGTAACAAAGACATACACTTACACCAAGTAACACAGACATACACTGACACCAAGTAAAAAAGACATACACGTACCCCAAGTAACAAAGACACACACTTACACGAAGTAACACAGACATACACTGACACCGATTAACAAAGACATACACTGATACCCAGTAACACAGACACACACTTACAGCAAGTAACAAAGACAGACACTGACACCCAGTAACAAAGACATACACTGACACCCAGTAACACAGACACACACGGACACCAAGTAACAAAGACACACACTTACACCAAGTAACACAGACACACACTGACATCCAGTAACACAAACAAAAACAATGACACCGAGTGACACAGACATACACGGACACCAAGTAACAAAGACACACACTTACACCAAGCAACACAGACACACACTGACACACAGTAACACAAACAAACACACAGACACCAAGTGACACAGACATAAACTGACACACAGTAGCAAAGACATACACTGACACCAAGTCACAAAGACATACACTGACAACAAGTCACAAAGACAAACACTGACACCAGGTAACAAAGACATACACTGATACCCAGTAACACAGACACACACTTACACCAATTAACAAAGACATACACTGACACCAAGTAACAAAGACATAAACTGACACACAGAAGCAAAGACATACACTGACACCAAGTCACAAAGACATACACTGACACCCAGTAACACAGACACACACTTACACCAAGTAACAAAGACATACACTGACACCAAGTAACAAAGACATAAACTGACACACAGAAGCAAAGACATACACTGACACCAAGTCACAAAGACATACACTGACACCCAGTAAAAAAGACATACACTGACAACAAGTCACAAAGACATACACTGACACCAGGTAACAAAGACAGACACTGATACCCAGTAGCCCAGAAACACACTTACACCAAGTAACACAGACATACACTGACACCAAGTAACACAGACACACACTGACACCAAGTAACAAAGAAATACAATTACACCAAGTTGCAAAGACACACACTTGCACCAAGTAACACAGACAAACACTGACACCATTTAACAAAGACATACACTGTTACCCAGTAACACAGACACACACTTACACCAAGTAACAAAGACATACACCGATACTAAGTAACACAGACACACAATTACAACAAGTAACAGAAACACACACTTACACCAAGTAACAAAGACATACACTGACACCAAGTAACAAAGACATACAATTACAACAAGTAACAAAGACACACACTTACACCAAGTAACACAGACATACACTGACATCAAGTAACAAAGACATACACTGTTACCCAGTAACACAGACACTCACTGACGCCAAGTAACAAAGACATACACTGATACCAAGGAACACAGACACACACTTACACCAAGTAACACAGACACAAACTTACACCAAGTAACAAAGACATACACTGACACCACGTAACAAAGTCATACACTTACATCAAGTAACACAGACATACACTGACACCAAGTAACAAAGACATACAATTACACCAAGTAACAAAGACACACACTTACACGAAGTAACACAGACATACACTGACACCAAGTAACAAAGACATACACTGATACCCAGTAACACAGACACACACTTACACCAAATAACAAAGACATACACTGGCACCCAGTAACAAAGACACACACTGACACCATGTAACACAGACATACACTGACACCAAGTAACAAAGACATACACTGACACCCAGTAACACAGACACACACTTACACCAAGTAACAAAGACATACACTGACACCAAGTAACAAAGACATACACTGATACCCAGTAACACAGACACACACTTACACCAAGTAACAAAGACACATAATTACACCAAGTAACACAGACATACACTGACACCAATTAACAAAGACATACACTGACACCAAGTAACATAGACATAAACTGACACACAGTAGCAAAGACATACTCTGACACCAAGTCACAAAGACACACACTGACACCCAGTAAAAAAGACATACACTGACACCAAGTCATAAAGACATACACCGACACCAAGTAACAAAGACATACAATTACACCAAGTAACACAGACATACACTGACACCAAGTAACAAAGACATACACTGACACCAAGTAACAAAGACATACACTGTTACCCAGTAACACAGACACACACGTACACCAAGTAACAAAGACATACACTGATACCAAGTAACACAGACACACAATTACAACAAGTAACACAAACACACACTTGCACCAAGTAACACAGACACACACTTACACCAAGTAACAAAGACATTCACTGATACCAAGTAACACAGACACACACTTACACCAAGTAACACAGACACACACTTCCACCAAGTAACAAAGACATTCACTGATACCAAGTAACACAGACACACACTTACACCAAGTAACACAGACAAACACTGACACCAAGTAACAAAGACATACAATTACACCAAGTAACAAAGACACACAATTACACCAAGTGACACAGACATACACTGACACCATGTAACAAAGACATGCACTGAAACACAGTAACACAGACATACACTGACACCAAGTAACAAAGACATACACTGCCACCAACAAACAAAGACATACACGGATACCCAGTAACACAGACACACACTTACACCAAGTAACAAAGACATACACTGACACACAGTAACAAAGACATGCACTGACACCAAGTCACAAACACATACACTGATACCCAGTAACACAGTCACACACTTACACCAAGTATCAAAGACAAACACTTACACCAAGTAACAAAGACATACACTGACACCAAGAAACAAAGACAGACACTTACACCAAGTAACACAGACACACACTGACACCTAGTAACACATACAAACACACACTGACACCCAGTAACATAGAGAAACACAGACACACAGTAACAAAGACATACACAGACACACACTGACACCAAGTAACAAAGACTAACACAGACACCAAGAAACAAAGACATACACTTACACCAAGTAACACAGACACACACTGACACCTAGTAACACAAACAAACACACACTGACACCCAGTAACATAGAGAAACACAGACACACAGTAACAAAGACACACAGACATACACTGACACCAGGTAACAAAGACATACACTGATACCCAGTAACACAGACACACACTTACACCAAGTAACAAAGACATACACTGACACCAAGTAACAAAGACATAAACTGACACACAGAAGCAAAGACATACACTGACACCATGTTAGAAAGACATACACTGATACCAAGTAACACAGACACACACTTACACCAAGTAACACAAACACACGCTTTCACCAAGTAACAAAGACATACACTGACACGAAGTAACAAAGACGTGCAATTGCAGCAAGTAACAAAGACACACACTTGCACCAAGTAACACAGACATACACTGACACCAGGTAACAAAGCCATGCACTGTTACCCAGTAACACAGACACACACTTACACCAAGTAACAAAGACATACACTGACACGAAGTCACAAAGACATACACTTACACCAAGTAAAACAGACAAACACTGACACCAAGTAACAAAGACATACAATTACACCAAGTAACAAAGACACAGAATTACACCAAGTGACACAGACATACACTGACACCATGCAACAAAGACATGTACTGAAACACAGTAACACAGACATGCATTGACACCAAGTAACAAAGACATGCACTGACACCAACAAACAAAGACATACACTGATACCCAGTAACACAGACACACACTTACACCAAGTAACAAAGACATACACTGACACCCAGTAACAAAGACATACACTGACACCAAGTCACAAACACATACACTGATACCCAGTAACACAGTCACACACTTACACCAAGTAACAAAGACAAACACTTACACCAAGTAACAAAGACATACACTGACACCAAGAAACAAAGACATACACTTACACCAAGTAACACAGGCACACACTGACACCCAGTAACACAAACAAACACACACTGACACGCAGTAACATAGAGAAACACAGACACACAGCAACAAAGACATACACAGACACACACTGACACCAAGTAACAAAGACTAACACAGACACACACTGTCACCAAGTAACAAAGACATACACTGACACCCAGTAACAAAGACATGCACTGACACCAAGTCACAAAGACATACACTGATACCCAGTAACACAGACACACACTTCCACCAAGTTACAAAGACAAACACTGACACCAAGTAACAAAGACATACACTTACACCAAGTAACACAGACATACACTGACACCAAGTAAAAAAGACATACCATTACCCCAAGTAACAAAGACACACACTTACACGAAGTAACACAGACATACACTGACACCGATTAACAAAGACATACACTGATACCCAGTAACACAGACACACACTTACACCAAGTAACAAAGACATACACTGACACCCAGTAACAAAGACATACACTGACACCCAGTAACACAGACACACACGGACACCAAGTGACAAAGACACACACTTACACCAAGTAACACAGACACACACTGACATCCAGTAACACAAACAAAAACAATGACACCGAGTGACACAGACATACACGGACACCAAGTAACAAAGACACACACTTACACCAAGCAACACAGACACACACTGACACACAGTAACACAAACAAACACACAGACACCAAGTGACACAGACATAAACTGACACACAGTAGCAAAGACATACACTGACACCAAGTCACAAAGACATGCACTGACAACAAGTCACAAAGACAAACACTGACACCAGGTAACAAAGACATACACTGACAAAAGTAACAAAGACATACACTGTTACCCAGTAACACAGACACTCACTGACGCCAAGTAACAAAGACAGACACTGATACCAAGTAACACAGACACACACTTACACCAAGTAACACAGACACAAACTTACACCAAGTAACAAAGACATACACTGACACCACGTAACAAAGTCATACACTTACACCAAATAACAAAGACATACACTGGCACCCAGTAACAAAGACACACACTGACACCATGTAACACAGACATACACTGACACCAAGTAACAAAGACATACACTGACACCCAGTAACACAGACACACACTTACACCAAGTAACAAAGACATACACTGACACCAAGTAACAAAGACATACACTGATACCCAGTAACACAGACACACTCTTACACCAAGTAACAAAGACACAGACCTACACCAAGTAACACAGACATACACTGACACCAATTAACAAAGACATACACTGACACCAAGTAACATAGACATAAACTGACACACAGTAGCAAAGACATACACTGACACCAAGTCACAAAGACACACACTGACACCCAGTAAAAAATACATACACTGACACCAAGTCATAAAGACATACACCGACACCAAGTAACACAGACATACACTGACACCAAGTAACAAAGACATACACTGTTACCCAGTAACACAGACACACACGTACACCAAGTAACAAAGACATACACTGTTACCAAGTAACACAGACACACAATTACAACAAGTAACACAAACACACACTTGCACCAAGTAACACAGACACACACTTACACCAAGTAACACAGACACACACTTCCACCAAGTTACAAAGACAAACACTGACACCAAGTAACAAAGACATACACTGACACCAAGTCACAAAGACACAAACTGACACCCAGTAACAAAGACATACAATGACACCATGTCACAAAGACATACACTGATACCAAGTAACACAGACACACACGTACACCAAGTAACAAAGACATACACTGATACCAAGTAACACAGACACACACTTACGCCAAGTAACACAAACACACGCTTCCACCAAGTAACACAGACATACACTGACACCAAGTAACAAAGACGTACAATTGCAGCAAGTAACAAAGACACACACTTACACCAAGTAACACAGACATACACTGACACCAAGTAACAAAGACATACACTGTTACCCAGCAACACAGACACACACTAACAACAAGTAACAAAGACAGACACTGAAAACAATTAAAACAGACACACACTTACACCAAGTAAGACAGACACACACTTACACCAAGTAACAAAGACATACACTGACAGGAAGTCACAAAGACATACACTTACACCAAGTAACACAGACAAACACTGACACCAAGTAACAAAGAAATACAATTACACCAAGTAACAAAGACACACAATTACACCAAGTGACACAGACATACACTGACACCATGTAACAAAGACATGCACTGAAACACAGTAACACAGACATACACTGACACCAAGTAACAAAGACATACACTGACACCAACAAACAAAGACATACACTGATACCCAGTAACACAGACACACACTTACACCAAGTAACAAAGACATACACTGACACACAGTAACACAGACATACACTGACACCAAGTCACAAAGACAGACACTGATACCCAGTAACACAGTCACACACTTACACCAAGTATCAAAGACAAACACTTACACCAAGTAACAAAGACATACACTGACACCAAGAAACAAAGACATACACTTACACCAAGTAACACAGACACACACTGACACCTAGTAACACATACAAACACACACTGACACCCAGTAACATAGAGAAACACAGACACACAGTAACAAATACATACACAGACACACACTGACACCAAGTAACAAAGACTAACACAGACACCAAGAAACAAAGACGTACAATTACACCAAGTAACACAGACACACACTGACACCTAGTAACACAAACAAACACACACTGACACCCAGTAACATAGAGAAACACAGACACACAGTAACAAAGACATACACAGACACACATTGACACCAAGTAACAAAGACTAACACAGACACACACTGTCACCAAGTAACAAAGACATACACTGACACCCAGTAACAAAGACATGCACTGACACCAAGTCACAAAGACATACACTGATACCCAGTAACACAGACACACACTTCCACCAAGTTACAAAGACAAACACTGACACCAAGTAACAAAGACATACACTTACACCAAGTAACACAGACATACACTGACACCAAGTCACAAAGACATACACTGATACCCAGTAACACAGACACACACTTACACCAAGTAACAAAGACATACACTGACACCCAGTAACAAAGACATACACTGACACCAAGTCACAAACACATACACTGATACCCAGTAACACAGTCACACACTTACAAAAAGTAACAAAGACAAACACTTACACCAAGTAACAAAGACATACACTGACACCAAGAAACAAAGACATACACTTACACCAAGTAACACAGCCACACACTGACACCCAGTAACACAAACAAACACACACTGACACGCAGTAACATAGAGAAACACAGACACACAGTAACAAAGACATACACAGACACACATTGACACCAAGTAACAAAGACTAACACAGACACACACTGTCACCAAGTAACAAAGACATACACTGACACCCAGTAACAAAGACATGCACTGACACCAAGTCACAAAGACATACACTGACACCGATTAACAAAGACATACACTGATACCCAGTAACACAGACACACACTTACACCAAGTAACAAAGACATACACTGACACCCAGTAACAAAGACATACACTGACACCCAGTAACACAGACACACACGGACACCAAGTGACAAAGACACACACTTACACCAAGTAACACAGACACACACTGACATCCAGTAACACAAACAAAAACAATGACACCGAGTGACACAGACATACACGGACACCAAGTAACAAAGACACACACTTACACCAAGCAACACAGACACACACTGACACACAGTAACACAAACAAACACACAGACACCAAGTGACACAGACATAAACTGACACACAGTAGCAAAGACATACACTGACACCAAGTCACAAAGACATGCACTGACAACAAGTCACAAAGACAAACACTGACACCAGGTAACAAAGACATACACTGACAAAAGTAACAAAGACATACACTGTTACCCAGTAACACAGACACTCACTGACGCCAAGTAACAAAGACAGACACTGATACCAAGTAACACAGACACACACTTACACCAAGTAACACAGACACAAACTTACACCAAGTAACAAAGACATACACTGACACCACGTAACAAAGTCATACACTTACACCAAATAACAAAGACATACACTGGCACCCAGTAACAAAGACACACACTGACACCATGTAACACAGACATACACTGACACCAAGTAACAAAGACATACACTGACACCCAGTAACACAGACACACACTTACACCAAGTAACAAAGACATACACTGACACCAAGTAACAAAGACATACACTGATACCCAGTAACACAGACACACTCTTACACCAAGTAACAAAGACACAGACCTACACCAAGTAACACAGACATACACTGACACCAATTAACAAAGACATACACTGACACCAAGTAACATAGACATAAACTGACACACAGTAGCAAAGACATACACTGACACCAAGTCACAAAGACACACACTGACACCCAGTAAAAAATACATACACTGACACCAAGTCATAAAGACATACACCGACACCAAGTAACACAGACATACACTGACACCAAGTAACAAAGACATACACTGTTACCCAGTAACACAGACACACACGTACACCAAGTAACAAAGACATACACTGTTACCAAGTAACACAGACACACAATTACAACAAGTAACACAAACACACACTTGCACCAAGTAACACAGACACACACTTACACCAAGTAACACAGACACACACTTCCACCAAGTTACAAAGACAAACACTGACACCAAGTAACAAAGACATACACTGACACCAAGTCACAAAGACACAAACTGACACCCAGTAACAAAGACATACAATGACACCATGTCACAAAGACATACACTGATACCAAGTAACACAGACACACACGTACACCAAGTAACAAAGACATACACTGATACCAAGTAACACAGACACACACTTACGCCAAGTAACACAAACACACGCTTCCACCAAGTAACACAGACATACACTGACACCAAGTAACAAAGACGTACAATTGCAGCAAGTAACAAAGACACACACTTACACCAAGTAACACAGACATACACTGACACCAAGTAACAAAGACATACACTGTTACCCAGCAACACAGACACACACTAACAACAAGTAACAAAGACAGACACTGAAAACAATTAAAACAGACACACACTTACACCAAGTAAGACAGACACACACTTACACCAAGTAACAAAGACATACACTGACAGGAAGTCACAAAGACATACACTTACACCAAGTAACACAGACAAACACTGACACCAAGTAACAAAGAAATACAATTACACCAAGTAACAAAGACACACAATTACACCAAGTGACACAGACATACACTGACACCATGTAACAAAGACATGCACTGAAACACAGTAACACAGACATACACTGACACCAAGTAACAAAGACATACACTGACACCAACAAACAAAGACATACACTGATACCCAGTAACACAGACACACACTTACACCAAGTAACAAAGACATACACTGACACACAGTAACACAGACATACACTGACACCAAGTCACAAAGACAGACACTGATACCCAGTAACACAGTCACACACTTACACCAAGTATCAAAGACAAACACTTACACCAAGTAACAAAGACATACACTGACACCAAGAAACAAAGACATACACTTACACCAAGTAACACAGACACACACTGACACCTAGTAACACATACAAACACACACTGACACCCAGTAACATAGAGAAACACAGACACACAGTAACAAATACATACACAGACACACACTGACACCAAGTAACAAAGACTAACACAGACACCAAGAAACAAAGACGTACAATTACACCAAGTAACACAGACACACACTGACACCTAGTAACACAAACAAACACACACTGACACCCAGTAACATAGAGAAACACAGACACACAGTAACAAAGACATACACAGACACACATTGACACCAAGTAACAAAGACTAACACAGACACACACTGTCACCAAGTAACAAAGACATACACTGACACCCAGTAACAAAGACATGCACTGACACCAAGTCACAAAGACATACACTGATACCCAGTAACACAGACACACACTTCCACCAAGTTACAAAGACAAACACTGACACCAAGTAACAAAGACATACACTTACACCAAGTAACACAGACATACACTGACACCAAGTCACAAAGACATACACTGATACCCAGTAACACAGACACACACTTACACCAAGTAACAAAGACATACACTGACACCCAGTAACAAAGACATACACTGACACCAAGTCACAAACACATACACTGATACCCAGTAACACAGTCACACACTTACAAAAAGTAACAAAGACAAACACTTACACCAAGTAACAAAGACATACACTGACACCAAGAAACAAAGACATACACTTACACCAAGTAACACAGCCACACACTGACACCCAGTAACACAAACAAACACACACTGACACGCAGTAACATAGAGAAACACAGACACACAGTAACAAAGACATACACAGACACACATTGACACCAAGTAACAAAGACTAACACAGACACACACTGTCACCAAGTAACAAAGACATACACTGACACCCAGTAACAAAGACATGCACTGACACCAAGTCACAAAGACATACACTGATACCCAGTAACACAGACACACACTTCCACCAAGTTACAAAGACAAACACTGACACCAAGTAACAAAGACATACACTTACACCAAGTAACACAGACATACACTGACACCAAGTAAAAAAGACATACACTTACCCCAAGTAACAAAGACACACACTTACACGAAGTAACACAGACATACACTGACACCGATTAACAAAGACATACACTGATACCCAGTAACACAGACACACACTTACACCAAGTAACAAAGACAGACACTGACACCCAGTAACAAAGACATACACTGACACCCAGTAACACAGACACACACGGACACCAAGTAACAAAGACACACACTTACACCAAGTAACACAGACACACACTGACATCCAGTAACACAAACAAAAACAATGACACCGAGTGACACAGACATACACGGACACCAAGTAACAAAGACACACACTTACACCAAGCAACACAGACACACACTGACACACAGTAACACAAACAAACACACAGACACCAAGTGACACAGACATAAACTGACACACAGTAGCAAAGACATACACTGACACCAAGTCACAAAGACATACACTGACAACAAGTCACAAAGACAAACACTGACACCAGGTAACAAAGACATACACTGATACCCAGTAACACAGACACACACTTACACCAAGTAACAAAGACATACACTGACACCAAGTAACAAAGACATAAACTGACACACAGAAGCAAAGACATACACTGACACCAAGTCACAAAGACATACACTGACACCCAGTAAAAAAGACATACACTGACAACAAGTCACAAAGACATACACTGACACCAGGTAACAAAGACAGACACTGATACCCAGTAGCCCAGAAACACACTTACACCAAGTAACAAAGACATACACTTACACCAAGTAACACAGACATACACTGACACCAAGTAACACAGACACACACTGACACCAAGTAACAAAGACAGACTCTGATACCCAGTAGCCCAGAAACACACTTACACCAAGTAACAAAGACATGCACTTACACCAAGTTACAAAGACACACACTTGCACCAAGTAACACAGACATACACTGACACCATTTAACAAAGACATACACTGTTACCCAGTAACACAGACACACACTTACACCAAGTAACAAAGACATACACCGATACTAAGTAACACAGACACACAATTACAACAAGTAACAGAAACACACACTTACACCAAGTAACAAAGACATACACTGACACCAAGTAACAAAGACATACAATTACACCAAGTAACAAAGACACACACTTACACCAAGTAACACAGACATACACTGACATCAAGTAACAAAGACATACACTGTTACCCAGTAACACAGACACTCACTGACGCCAAGTAACAAAGACATACACTGATACCAAGGAACACAGACACACACTTACACCAAGTAACACAGACACAAACTTACACCAAGTAACAAAGACATACACTGACACCACGTAACAAAGTCATACACTTACATCAAGTAACACAGACATACACTGACACCAAGTAACAAAGACATACAATTACACCAAGTAACAAAGACACACACTTACACGAAGTAACACAGACATACACTGACACAAAGTAACAAAGACATACACTGATACCCAGTAACACAGACACACACTTACACCAAATAACAAAGACATACACTGGCACCCAGTAACAAAGACACACACTGACACCATGTAACACAGACATACACTGACACCAAGTAACAAAGACATACACTGACACCCAGTAACACAGACACACACTTACACCAAGTAACAAAGACATACACTGACACCAAGTAACAAAGACATACACTGATACCCAGTAACACAGACACACACTTACACCAAGTAACAAAGACACACACTTACACCAAGTAACACAGACATACACTGACACCAATTAACAAAGACATACACTGACACCAAGTAACACAGACATAAACTGACACACAGTAGCAAAGACATACTCTGACACCAAGTCACAAAGACACACACTGACACCCAGTAAAAAAGACATACACTGACACCAAGTCATAAAGACATACACCGACACCAAGTAACAAAGACATACAATTACACCAAGTAACAAAGACATACACTGACACCAAGTAACAAAGACATACACTGACACCAAGTAACAAAGACATACACTGTTACCCAGTAACACAGACACACACGTACACCAAGTAACAAAGACATACACTGTTACCAAGTAACACAGACACACAATTACAACAAGTAACACAAACACACACTTGCACCAAGTAACACAGACACACACTTACACCATGTAACACAGATACACACTTCCACCAAGTAACAAAGACATTCACTGATACCAAGTAACCCAGACACACACTTCCACCAAGTAACAAAGACATTCACTGATACCAAGTAACACAGACACACAATTACACCAAGTAACACAGACAAACACTGACACCAAGTAACAAAGACATACAATTACACCAAGTAACAAAGACACACAATTACACCAAGTGACACAGACATACACTGACACCATGTAACAAAGACATGCACTGAAACACAGTAACACAGACATACACTGACACCAAGTAACAAAGACATACACTGACACCAACAAACAAAGACATACACGGATACCCAGTAACACAGACACACACTTGCAGCAAGTAACAAAGACATACACTGACACACAGTAACAAAGACATGCACTGACACCAAGTCACAAACTCATACACTGATACCCAGTCACACAGTCACACACTTACACCAAGTATCAAAGACAAACACTTACACCAAGTAACAAAGACATACACTGACACCAAGAAACAAAGACAGACACTTACACCAAGTAACACAGACACACACTGACACCTAGTAACACATACAAACACACACTGACACCCAGTAACATAGAGAAACACAGACACACAGTAACAAAGACATACACAGACACACACTGACACCAAGTAACAAAGACTAACACAGACACCAAGAAACAAAGACATACACTTACACCAAGTAACACAGACACACACTGACACCTAGTAACACAAACAAACACACACTGACACCCAGTAACATAGAGAAACACAGACACACAGTAACAAAGACACACAGACATACACTGACACCAGGTAACAAAGACATACACTGATACCCAGTAACACAGACACACACTTACACCAAGTAACAAAGACATACACTGACACCAAGTAACAAAGACATAAACTGACACACAGAAGCAAAGACATACACTGACACCATGTTAGAAAGACATACACTGATACCAAGTAACACAGACACACACTTACACCAAGTAACACAAACACACGCTTTCACCAAGTAACAAAGACATACACTGACACTAAGTAACAAAGACGTGCAATTGCAGCAAGTAACAAAGACACACACTTACACCAAGTAACACAGACATACACTGACACCAAGTAACAAAGCCATGCACTGTTACCCAGTAACACAGACACACACTTACAACAAGTAACAAAGACATACACTGAAACCAATTAAAACAGACACACACTTACACCAAGTAACACAGACACACACTGACACCAAGTAACAAAGACATACAATTACACCAAGTAACAAAGACACACAATTACACCAAGTGACACAGACATACACTGACACCATGTAACAAAGACATGCACTGAAACACAGTAACACAGACATACACTGACACCAAGTAACAAAGACATACACTGACACCAACAAACAAAGACATACACGGATACCCAGTAACACAGACACACACTTACACCAAGTAACAAAGACATACACTGACACACAGTAACAAAGACATGCACTGACACCAAGTCACAAACACATACACTGATACCCAGTAACACAGTCACACACTTACACCAAGTATCAAAGACAAACACTTACACCAAGTAACAAAGACATACACTGACACCAAGAAACAAAGACAGACACTTACACCAAGTAACACAGACACACACTGACACCTAGTAACACATACAAACACACACTGACACCCAGTAACATAGAGAAACACAGACACACAGTAACAAAGACATACACAGACACACACTGACACCAAGTAACAAAGACTAACACAGACACCAAGAAACAAAGACATACACTTACACCAAGTAACACAGACACACACTGACACCTAGTAACACAAACAAACACACACTGACACCCAGTAACATGGAGAAACACAGACACACAGTAACAAAGACACACAGACATACACTGACAAAAGGTAACAAAGACATACACTGATACCCAGTAACACAGACACACACTTACACCAAGTAACAAAGACATACACTGACACCAAGTAACAAAGACATAAACTGACACACAGAAGCAAAGACATACACTGACACCATGTTAGAAAGACATACACTGATACCAAGTAACACAGACACACACTTACACCAAGTAACACAAACACACGCTTTCACCAAGTAACAAAGACATACACTGACACGAAGTAACAAAGACGTGCAATTGCAGCAAGTAACAAAGACACACACTTACACCAAGTAACACAGACATACACTGACACCAAGTAACAAAGCCATGCACTGTTACCCAGTAACACAGACACACACTTACAACAAGTAACAAAGACATACACTGAAACCAATTAAAACAGACACACACTTACACCAAGTAAGACAGACACACACTTACACCAAGTAACAAAGACATACACTGACACGAAGTCACAAAGACATACTCTTACACCAAGTAAAACAGACAAACACTGACACCAAGTAACAAAGACATACAATTAGACCAAGTAACAAAGACACAGAATTACACCAAGTGACACAGACAAACACTGACACCATGCAACAAAGACATGTACTGAAACACAGTAACACAGACATACATTGACACCAAGTAACAAAGACATGCACTGACACCAACAAACAAAGACATACACTGATACCCAGTAACACAGACAAACACTTACACCAAGTAACAAAGACATACACTGACACCCAGTAACAAAGACATACACTGACACCAAGTCACAAAGACATCCACTGATACCCAGTAACACAGTCACAGACTTACACCAAGTAACAAAGACAAACACTTACACCAAGTAACAAAGACAGACACTGACACCAAGAAACAAAGACATACACTTACACCAAGTAACACAGACACACACTGACACCCAGTAACACAAACAAACACACACTGACACGCAGTAACATAGAGAAACAAAGACACACAGTAACAAAGACATACACAGACACACACTGACACCAAGTAACAAAGACTAACACAGACACACACTGTCACCAAGTAACAAAGACATACATGATACCCAGTAACACAGACACACACTTCCACCAAGTTACAAAGACAAACACTGACACCAAGTGACAAAGACATACAATTACACCAAGTAACACAGACATACACTGACACCAAGTAAAAAAGACATACGCTTACCCCAAGTAACAAAGACACACACTTACACGAAGTAACACAGACATACACTGACACCGATTAACAAAGACATACACTGATACCCAGTAACACAGACACACACTTACACCAAGTAACAAAGACAGACACTGACACCAAGCAACACAGACACACACTGACACACAGTAACACAAACAGACACACAGACACCAAGTGACACAGACATAAACTGACACACAGTAGCAAATCCATGACTGTGCTTCTGATATGACCTCCTTTTTCCTCAACCGAGGATTTCCCCCCACTGTGGTTGACAGGGCCCTCAACCGTGTCCGACCCATTCCCCGCACCTCTACCCTCACCCCTTCCCCTCCCTCCCAGAACCGTGACAGGGTTCCCCTTGTCCTCACTTTTCATCCCACCAGCCTCCATATCCAAAGGATCATCCTCCGCCATTTTCGCCACCTCCAGCGTGATGCCACTACCAGTCGCATCTTCCCCTCCCTTCCCCTGTCAGCATTCCGAAGGGATCGTTCCCTCCGCGACACCCTGGTCCACTCCTCCATTACCCCCACCACCTCGTCCCCGTCCCAGGGCACCTTCCCTTGCAATCGCAGGAGGTGTAATACCTGCCCCTTTACCTCCTCTCTCCTCACTATCCCAGGCCCCAAACACTCCTTTCAGGTGAAGCAGCGATTTACTTGTACTTCTTTCAATGTAGTATACTGTATTCGCTGCTCACAGTGTGGTCTCCTCTACATTGGGGAGACCAAGCGCAGACTGGGTGACCGCTTTGCGGAACATCTCCGCTCAGTCCGCAAGCAGGACCCTGAGCTTCCGGTTGCTTGCCATTTCAACACTCCCCCCTGCTCTCATGCTCACATCTCTGTCCTGGGATTGCTGCAGTGTTCCAGTGAACATCAACGCAAGCTCGAGGAACAGCATCTCATCTACCGATTAGGCACATTACAGCCTGCCGGTCTGAACATTGAGTTCAATAATTTCAGAGCATGACAGCCCCCCACTTTACTTTCATTTTTAGTTATTTTTTCTTCCCCTTTTTTTTTGGCATTCCTTTTTACATTTTTTACAATCTTTTTTTGTATTTATTTCAGTTCATCTTAGTTTGTTCAGTTTGCTCACCCACTGTTTTTTTCAGGTTGTTTTTCTTCAGGTTTGTACTTGCTGATGTTCAATATTCAGTATATTCACACCTAATCTGTACTAATGCTTTGTCTTTCAACACACCATTAACATATTGTTTGCCTTTGCTCCATGACCTTTTGGTCAGCTATGTGGCCTGGTCCAATCTGCACCTTCTCCTTTGTTATCTCTTGCCCAACCCCCACCTCACTTGTTTATAATCTGTGACTTTTCTAATATTTGTCAGTTCCGAAGAAGGGTCACTGACCCGAAACGTTAACTCTGCTTCTCTTTCCACAGATGCTGCCAGACCTGCTGAGTGAATCCAGCATTTCTTGTTTTTGTTGTAGCAAAGACATACACTGACAACAAGTCACAAAGACAAACACTGACACCAGGTAACAAAGACATACACTGATACCCAGTAACACAGACAGACACTTACACCAAGTAACAAAGACATACACTGACACCAAGTAACAAAGACATAAACTGACACACAGAAGCAAAGACATACACTGACACCAAGTCACAAAGACATACACTGACACCCAGTATCACAGACACACACTTACACCAAGTAACAAAGACATACACTGACACCAAGTAACAAAGACATAAACTGACACACAGAAGCAAAGACATACACTGACACCAAGTCACAAAGAAATACACTGACACCCAGTAAAAAAGACATAGACTGACAACAAGTAACAAAGACATACACTGACACCAGGTAACAAAGACAGACACTGATACCCAGTAACCCAGAAACTCATTTACACCAAGTAACAAAGACATACACTTACACCAAGTAACACAGACACACACTGACACCCAGTAACACAAACAAACACACACTGACACGCAGTAACATAGAGAAACAAAGACACACAGTAACAAAGACATACACAGACACACACTGACACCAAGTAACAAAGACATACACTGACACCAAGTAACAAAGACATGCACTGACACCAAGTCACAAAGACATACATGATACCCAGTAACACAGACACACACTTCCACCAAGTTACAAAGACAAACACTGACACCAAGTAACAAAGACATACACTTACACCAAGTAACACAGACATACACTGACACCAAGTAAAAAAGACATACGCTTACCCCAAGTAACAAAGACACACACTTACACGAAGTAACACAGACATACACTGACACCGATTAACAAAGACATACACTGATACAAAGTAACACAGACACACACTTACACCAAGTAACAAAGACAGACACTGACACCCAGTAACAAAGACATACACTGACACCCAATAACACAGACACACACGGACACCAAGTAACAAAGACACACACTGACACCAAGTAACACAGACGCACACTGACATCCAGTAACACAAACAAAAACAATGACACCGAGTGACACAGACATACACGGACACCAAGTAACAAAGACACACACTTACACCAAGCAACACAGACACACACTGACACACAGTAACACAAACAGACACACAGACACCAAGTGACACAGACATAAACTGACACACAGTAGCAAAGACATACACTGACACCAAGTCACAAAGACATACACTGACAACAAGTCACAAAGACAAACACTGACACCAGGTAACAAAGACATACACTGATACCCAGTAACACAGACACACACTTGCACCAAGTAACAAAGACATACACTGACACCAAGTAACAAAGACATAAACTGACACACAGAAGCAAAGACATACACTGACACCCAGTAACACAGACACACATTTACACCAAGTAACAAAGACATACACTGACACCAAGTAACAAAGACATAAACTGACACACAGAAGCAAAGACATACACTGACACCAAGTCACAAAGACATACACTGACACCCAGTAAAAAAGACATAGACTGACAACAAGTCACAAAGACATACACTGACACCAGGTAACAAAGACAGACACTGATACCCAGTAACCCAGAAACTCATTTACACCAAGTAACAAAGACATACACTTACACCAAGTAACACAGACATACACTGACACCAAGTAACACAGACACACACTGACACCAAGTAACAAAGAAATACAATTACACCAAGTAACAAAGACACACACTTGCACCAAGTAACACAGACATACACTGACACCATGTAACAAAGACATACACTGTTACCCAGTAACACAGACACACACTTGCACCAAGTAACAAAGACATACACCGATACTAAGTAACACAGACACACAATTACAACAAGTAACAGAAACACACACTTACACCAAGTAACAAAGACATACACTGACACCAAGTAACAAAGACATACAATTACACCAAGTAACAAAGACACACACTTACACCAAGTAACACAGACATAGAACATAGAACATAGAACATACAGCACAGAACAGGCCCTTCGGCCCACAATGTTGTGCCGATCCTTTGTCCTCTGTCAAGGACAATTTAATCTATACCCCATCATTCTCCTTTATCCATATACCTATCCAAAAGCCTTTTGAAAGTCCCTAAAGTTATAAAGACATACACTGACATCTAGTAACAAAGACATACACTGTTACCCAGTAACACAGACACACACTTACACCAAGTAACACCGACACAAACTTACACCAAGTAACAAAGACATACACTGACACGACGTAACAAAGTCAAACACTTACATCAAGTAACACAGACATACACTGACACCAAGTAACAAAGACATACAATTACACCAAGTAACAAAGACACACACTTACACGAAGTAACAAAGACATACACTGGCACCCAGTAACAAAGACACACACTGACACCATGTAACACAGACATACACTTACACCAAGTAACAAAGACATACACTGACACCCAGTAACACAGACACACACTTACACCAAGTAACAAAGACACACACTTACACCAAGTAACACAGACATACACTGACACCAATTAACAAAGACATACACTGACACACAGTAGCAAAGACATACACTGACACCAAGTCACAAAGACACACACTGACACCCAATAAAAAAGACATACACTGACACCAAGTCATAAAGACATACACCGACACCAAGTAACAAATACATACAATTACACCAAGTAACACAGACATACACTGACACCAAGTAACAAAGACATACACTGACACCAAGTAACAAAGACATACACTGTTACCCAGTAACACAGACACACACGTACACCAAGTAACAAAGACATACACTGATACCAAGTAACACAGATACACAATTACAACAAGTAACACAAACACACTCTTGCACCAAGTAACACAGACACACAGTTACACCAAGTAACACAGACACACACTTCCACCAAGTAACAAAGACATTCACTGATACCAAGTAACACAGACACACACTTACACCAAGTAACACAGACACACACTTACACCAAGTAACACAGACACACACATCCACCAAGTAACAAAGACATTCACTGATACCAAGTAACATAGACACACACTTGCACCAAGTAACACAGACACAAACTTACACCAAGTAACAAAGACATACACTGACACCAAGTAACAAAGACATACACTTACACAAAGTAACACAGACTTCCACTGACACCAAGTAACAAAGACATACAATTACACCAAGTAACAAAGACACACACTTACTCCAAGTAACACAGACATACACTGACACCATGTAACGAAGACATGCACTGATACCCAGTAACACAGACACACACTTACACCAAGTAACAAAGATATACACTGATACCCAGTAAAACAGACACACACTTACACCAAGTAACAAAGACATACACTTACACCAAGTAACAAAGACATACACAGACACCAAGTCACAAAGACAGACACTGACACCCAGCAAAAAAGACAAACACTGACACAAAGTAACGAAGACAGACACTGACACCCAGTAACAAAGACATACACTTACACCAATTAACAAAGACACACACTTACACCAAGTAACAAAGACATACACTGACACCAAGTAACAAAGACATACACTTACACCAAGTAACAAAGACATACACTGACACCACGTAGCAAAGACATACACTGATACCCAGTAACACAGACACACACTTACACCAAGTAACAAAGACACATACTGATACCAAGTAACACAGACATACACTGACACCAAGTAACAAAGACATACACTTACACCAGGTAACAAAGACATACACTGACACCAAGTAACAAAGATATACACTGATATCCAGTAACACAGACACACACTTAAACCAAGTAACAAAGACATTCACTGATACCCAATAACACAGTCACACACACACACCAACTAACAAAGACATGCACTGTCACCAAGTCACAAAGACATACACTGACACCAAGTAACAAAGACATACACTGACACCCAGTAACACAGACACACACATTACACCAAGTAACAAAGACATACACTGATACCCAGTAACACAGACAAACACTTACACCAAGTAACACAGACATATACTGACACCAAGTAACAAAGACATACACTGATACCCAGTAACACAGGCACACACTGACACCAAGTAACAAAGACATACGCTGACAAGTAACACAGACATACAATTACACCAAGTAACAAAGACACACATTTACACCAAGTAACACAGACATACACTGACACCAAGTAACAAAGACAGACAATAACACCAAGTAACAAAGACAGACACTTCCACCAAGTATTTTGACATACACTGACACCAAGTAACAAAGACATACACTGATACCCAGTAACACAGACATACACTTACACCAAGTAACAAAGACATACACTGACACCCAGTAACAAAGACATACAATGTTACCCAGTATCACAGACACACAATTACACCAAGTAACAAAGACATTCACTGATACCAAGTAACACAGACACACACTTACACCAAGTAACACAGACACAACGTTACACCAAGTAACAAAGACATACACTGACATCAAGTAACAAAGTCATACACTTACACCAAGTCACACAGACATTCACTGATACCAAGTAACAAAGACATGCAATTACACCAAGTAACAAAGACACTCACTTACTCCAAGTAACACAGACATACACTGACACCATGTAACGAAGACATGCACTGATACCCTGCAACACAGACACACACTTACACCAAGTAACAAAGATATACACTGATACCCAGTAAAACAGACACACACTTACACCAAGTAACAAAGACATACACTGACACCAACAAACAAAGACATACACTGATACCCAGTAACACAGACAAACACTTACACCAAGTAACAAAGACATACACTGACACCCAGTAACAAAGACATACACTGACACCAAGTCACAAAGACATACACTGATACCCAGTAACACAGTCACAGACTTACACCAAGTAACAAAGACAAACACTTACACCAAGTAACAAAGACATACAATGACACCAAGAAACAAAGACATACACTTACACCAAGTAACACAGACACACACTGACACCCAGTAACACAAACAAACACACACTGACACGCAGTAACATAGAGAAACAAAGACACACAGTAACAAAGACATACACAGACACACACTGTCACCAAGTAACAAAGACTAACACAGACACACACTGACACCCAGTAACAAAGACATGCACTGACACCAAGTCACAAAGACATACATGATACCCAGTAACACAGACACACACTTCCACCAAGTTACAAAGACATTCACTGATACCAAGTAACATAGACACACACTTGCACCAAGTAACACAGACACAAACTTACACCAAGTAACAAAGACATACACTGACACCAAGTAACAAAGACATACACTTACACAAAGTAACACAGACTTCCACTGACACCAAGTAACAAAGACATACAATTACACCAAGTAACAAAGACACACACTTACTCCAAGTAACACAGACATACACTGACACCATGTAACGAAGACATGCACTGATACCCAGTAACACAGACACACACTTACACCAAGTAACAAAGATATACACTGATACCCAGTAAAACAGACACACACTTACACCAAGTAACAAAGACATACACTGACACCAAGTAACAAAGACATACACAGACACCAAGTCACAAAGACAGACACTGACACCCAGCAAAAAAGACAAACACTGACACAAAGTAACGAAGACAGACACTGACACCCAGTAACCAAGACATACACTTACACCAATTAACAAAGACACACACTTACACCAAGTAACAAAGACATACACTGACACCAAGTAACAAAGACATACACTTACACCAAGTAGCAAAGACATACACTGACACCACGTAACAAAGACATAAACTGACACACAGAAGCAAAGACATACACTGACACCAAGTCACAAAGACATACACTGACACCCAGTAAAAAAGACATAGACTGACAACAAGTCACAAAGACATACACTGACACCAGGTAACAAAGACAGACACTGATACCCAGTAACCCAGAAACTCATTTACACCAAGTAACAAAGACATTCACTGATACCAAGTAGCATAGACACACACTTGCACCAAGTAACACAGACACAAACTTACACCAAGTAACAAAGACATACACTGACACCAAGTAACAAAGACATACACTGACACCAAGTAACAAAGACATTCACTGATACCCAATAACACAGTCACACACACACACCAACTAACAAAGACATACACTGTCACCAAGTCACAGAGACATACACTGACACCAAGTAACAAAGACATACACTGACATCAAGTAACAAAGTCATACACTTACACCAAGTCACACAGACATTCACTGATACCAAGTAACAAAGACATGCAATTACACCAAGTAACAAAGACACTCACTTACTCCAAGTAACACAGACATACACTGACACCATGTAACGAAGACATGCACTGATACCCTGCAACACAGACACACACTTACACCAAGTAACAAAGATATACACTGATACCCAGTAAAACAGACACACACTTACACCAAGTAACAAAGACATACACTGACACCAACAAACAAAGACATACACTGATACCCAGTAACACAGACAAACACTTACACCAAGTAACAAAGACATACACTGACACCCAGTAACAAAGACATACACTGACACCAAGTCACAAAGACATACACTGATACCCAGTAACACAGTCACAGACTTACACCAAGTAACAAAGACAAACACTTACACCAAGTAACAAAGACATACAATGACACCAAGAAACAAAGACATACACTTACACCAAGTAACACAGACACACACTGACACCCAGTAACACAAACAAACACACACTGACACGCAGTAACATAGAGAAACAAAGACACACAGTAACAAAGACATACACAGACACACACTGTCACCAAGTAACAAAGACTAACACAGACACACACTGACACCCAGTAACAAAGACATGCACTGACACCAAGTCACAAAGACATACATGATACCCAGTAACACAGACACACACTTCCACCAAGTTACAAAGACATTCACTGATACCAAGTAACATAGACACACACTTGCACCAAGTAACACAGACACAAACTTACACCAAGTAACAAAGACATACACTGACACCAAGTAACAAAGACATACACTTACACAAAGTAACACAGACTTCCACTGACACCAAGTAACAAAGACATACAATTACACCAAGTAACAAAGACACACACTTACTCCAAGTAACACAGACATACACTGACACCATGTAACGAAGACATGCACTGATACCCAGTAACACAGACACACACTTACACCAAGTAACAAAGATATACACTGATACCCAGTAAAACAGACACACACTTACACCAAGTAACAAAGACATACACTGACACCAAGTAACAAAGACATACACAGACACCAAGTCACAAAGACAGACACTGACACCCAGCAAAAAAGACAAACACTGACACAAAGTAACGAAGACAGACACTGACACCCAGTAACCAAGACATACACTTACACCAATTAACAAAGACACACACTTACACCAAGTAACAAAGACATACACTGACACCAAGTAACAAAGACATACACTTACACCAAGTAGCAAAGACATACACTGACACCACGTAACAAAGACATAAACTGACACACAGAAGCAAAGACATACACTGACACCAAGTCACAAAGACATACACTGACACCCAGTAAAAAAGACATAGACTGACAACAAGTCACAAAGACATACACTGACACCAGGTAACAAAGACAGACACTGATACCCAGTAACCCAGAAACTCATTTACACCAAGTAACAAAGACATTCACTGATACCAAGTAGCATAGACACACACTTGCACCAAGTAACACAGACACAAACTTACACCAAGTAACAAAGTCATACACTGACACCAAGTAACAAAGACATACACTGACACCAAGTAACAAAGACATTCACTGATACCCAATAACACAGTCACACACACACACCAACTAACAAAGACATACACTGTCACCAAGTCACAGAGACATACACTGACACCAAGTAACAAAGACATACACTGACACCCAGTAACACAGACACACACATTACACCAAGTAACAAAGACATACACTGATACCCAGTAACACAGACACACACTTACACCAAGTAACACAGACATATACTGACACCAAGTAACAAAGACATACACTGATACCCAGTAACACAGGCACACACTGACACCAAGTAACAAAGACATACGCTGACAAGTAACACAGACATACAATTACACCAAGTAACAAAGACACACACTTACACCAAGTAACACAGACATACACTGACACCAAGTAACAAAGACAGACAATAACACCAAGTAACAAAGACATACACTTCCACCAAGTATTTTGACATACACTGACACCAAGTAACAAAGACATACACTGATACCCAGTAACACAGACAGACACTTACACCAAGTAACAAAGACATACACTGACACCAAGTCACAAAGACACACACTGACACCCAGTAACAAAGACATACAATGTTACCCAGTATCACAGACACACAATTACACCAAGTAACAAAGACATTCACTGATACCAAGTAACACAGACACACACTTACACCAAGTAACACAGACACAACGTTACACCAAGTAACAAAGACATACACTGACATCAAGTAACAAAGTCATACACTTACACCAAGTCACACAGACATACACTGACACCAAGTAACAAAGACATACAATTACACCAAGTAACAAAGACACACACTTACTCCAAGTAACACAGACATACACTGACACCATGTAACGAAGACATGCACTGATACCCTGTAACACAGACACACACTTACGCCAAGTAACAAAGATATACACTGATACCCAGTAAAACAGACACACACTTACACCAAGTAACAAAGACATACACTGACACCAAGTAACAAAGACATACAATGACACCAAGTCACAAAGACAGACACTGACACCCAGCAAAAAAGACATACACTGATACCCAGTAACACAGACACACACCTACACCAAGTAACAAAGGCATACACTGATACCCAATAACACAGACACACATTTACACCAACTAACACAGACATACACTTACACCAAGTAACAAAGACAGATACTGATACCCAGTAAAACAGACACACACTTTCACCAAATCACAAAGAAATACCCTGACACCCAGTGACAAAGACATGCACTGACACCCAGTAACAAAGACACACACTGATACCAAGAAACAAAGACATACACTGATACCCAGTAACACAGACACACATGTACACCAAGTATCAAAGACATACATTGACGCCAAGTAACAAAGACATACAATTGCACCAAGTAAAAAAGTCATACACTGACACCAAGTAACAAAGACATACACTGATACCCAGTAACACAGACACACACTTACACCAAGAAACAAAGACATACACTGATACCCAGTTACACAGACACACACTTGCACCAAGTAACACAGACACACACAGACACCAAGTAACAAAGACATACACTGACACCCAGTAACACAGACACACACTTACTCCAAGTAACAAAGACATACACTGACACCAAGTAACAAAGACAGGCACTGATACCCAGTAACAACGACACATACTTACACCAAGTCACAAAGACATACACTGACACCCAGTAACAAAGACATAGACTGACACCCAGTAACAAAGACACACACTGACACCAAGTAACAAAGACATATACTGATACCCAGTAACACAGGCACACACTTACACCAAGTAACAAAGACATACATTGACACCAAGTAACACAGACACACACTTAAGCCAAGTAAAAAAGACATACACTGACACCAAGTAACAAAGACATAGACTTACAACAAGTAACAAAGACATACACCGATACTAAGTAACACAGACACACAATTACAACAAGTAACAGAAACACACACTTACACCAAGTAACAAAGACATACACTGACACCAAGTAACAAAGACATACAATTACACCAAGTAACAAAGACACACACTTACACCAAGTAACACAGACATACACTGACATCTAGTAACAAAGACATACACTGTTACCCAGTAACACAGACACTCACTGACGTCAAGTAACAAAGACATACACTGATACCAAGTAACACAGACACACACTTACACCAAGTAACAGCGACACAAACTTACACCAAGTAACAAAGACATACACTGACACCAAGTAACAAAGACATACAATTACACCAAGTAACAAAGACACACACTTACACGAAGTAACACAGACATACACTGACACCAAGTAACAAAGACATACACTGATACCCAGTAACACAGACACACACTTACACCAAATAACAAAGACACACACTGGCACCCAGTAACAAAGACACACACTGACACCATGTAACACAGACATACACTGACACCAAGTAACAAAGACATACACTGACACCCAGTAACACAGACACACACTTACACCAAGTAACAAAGACACACACTTACACCAAGTAACACAGACATACACTGACACCAATTAACAAAGACATACACTGACACACAGTAGCAAAGACATACACTGACACCAAGTCACAAAGACACACACTGACACCCAATAAAAAAGACATACACTGACACCAAGTCATAAAGACATACACCGACACCAAGTAACAAATACATACAATTACACCAAGTAACACAGACATACACTGACACCAAGTAACAAAGACATACACTGACACCAAGTAACAAAGACATACACTGTTACCCATTAACACAGACACACACGTACACCAAGTAACAAAGACATACACTGATACCAAGTAACACAGATACACAATTACAACAAGTAACACAAACACACACTTGCACCAAGTAACATAGACACACAGTTACACCAAGTAACACAGACACACACTTCCACCAAGGAACAAAGACATTCACTGATACCAAGTAACACAGGCACACACTTACACCAAGTAACACAGACACACACTTACACCAAGTAACAAAGACATTCACTGATACCAAGTAACATAGACACACACTTGCACCAAGTAACACAGACACAAACTTACACCAAGTAACAAAGACATACACTGACACCAAGTAACAAAGACATACACTTACACAAAGTAACACAGACTTCCACTGACACCAAGTAACAAAGACATACAATTACACCAAGTAACAAAGACACACACTTACTCCAAGTAACACAGACATACACTGACACCATGTAACGAAGACATGCACTGATACCCAGTAACACAGACACACACTTACACCAAGTAACAAAGATATACACTGATACCCAGTAAAACAGACACACACTTACACCAAGTAACAAAGACATACACTGACACCAAGTAACAAAGACATACACAGACACCAAGTCACAAAGACAGACACTGACACCCAGCAAAAAAGACAAACACTGACACAAAGTAACGAAGACAGACACTGACACCCAGTAACCAAGACATACACTTACACCAATTAACAAAGACACACACTTACACCAAGTAACAAAGACATACACTGACACCAAGTAACAAAGACATACACTTACACCAAGTAGCAAAGACATACACTGACACCACGTAGCAAAGACATACACTGATACCCAGTAACACAGACACACACTTACACCAAGTAACAAAGACACATACTGATACCAAGTAACACAGACATACACAGACACCAAGTAACAAAGACATTCACTGACACCAAGTAACAAAGATATACACTGATATCCAGTAACACAGACACACACTTAAACCAAGTAACAGAGACATTCACTGATACCCAATAACACAGTCACACACACACACCAAGTAACAAAGACATACACTGTCACCAAGTCACAAAGACATACACTGACACCAAGTAACAAAGACATACACTGACACCCAGTAACACAGACACACACTTCCACCAAGTAACACAGACATACACTGACACCAAGTAACAAAGACATACACTGACACCAAGTAACAAAGATATACACTGATATCCAGTAACAGACACACACATAAACCAAGTAACAAAGACATTCACTGATACCCAATAACACAGTCACACACACACACCAAGTAACAAAGACATACACTGTCACCAAGTCACAAAGACATACACTGTCACCAAGTAACAAAGACATACACTGACACCCAGTAACACAGACACACACATTACACCAAGTAACAAAGACATACACTGATACCCAGTAACACAGACACACACTTACACCAAGTAACACAGACATATACTGACATCAAGTAACAAAGACATACACTGATACCCAGTAACACAGGCACACACTGACACCAAGTAACAAAGACATACGCTTACAAGTAACAAAGACATACAATTACACCAAGTAACAAAGACACACACTTACGCCAAGTAACACAGACATACACTGACACCAAGTCACAAAGACAGACAATAACACCAAGTAACAAAGACATACACTTCCACCAAGTATTTTGACATACACTGACACCAAGTAACAAAGACATACACTGATACCCAGTAACACAGACAGACACTTACACCAAGTAACAAAGACATACACTGACACCAAGTCACAAAGACACACACTGACACCCAGTAACAAAGACATACAATGTTACCCAGTATCACAGACACACAATTACACCAAGTAACAAAGACATTCACTGATACCAAGTAACACAGACACACACTTACACCAAGTAACACAGACACAACGTTACACCAAGTAACAAAGACATACACTGACATCAAGTAACAAAGTCATACACTTACAACAAGTCACACAGACATACACTGACACCAAGTAACAAAGACATACAATTACACCAAGTAACAAAGACACACACTTACTCCAAGTAACACAGACATACACTGACACCAAGTCACAAAGATATACACTGATACCCTGTAACACAGACACACACTTACACCAAGTAACAAAGATATACACTGATACCCAGTAAAACAGACACACACTTACACCAAGTAACAAAGACATACACTGACACCAAGTAACAAAGACATGCACTGACACCAAGTCACAAAGACAGACACTGACACCCAGCAAAAAAGACATACACTGATACCCAGTAACACAGACACACACCTACACCAAGTAACAAAGGCATACACATACACCAAGTAACAAAGACAGATACTGATACCCAGTAAAACAGACACACACTTTCACCAAATCACAAAGAAATACCCTGACACCCAGTGACAAAGACATGCACTGACACCCAGTAACAAAGACACACACTGATACCAAGTAACAAAGACATACACTGATACCCAGTAACACAGGCACACACGTACACCAAGTAACAGAGACATACACTGACACCAATAAACAAAGACATACACTGATACCCAGTAACACAGACGCACACTTACACCAATATCAAAGACATACACTGACGCCAAGTCACAAAGACATACAATTGCACCAAGTAAAAAAGTCATACACTGACACCAAGTTACAAAGACATACACTGATACCCAGTAACACAGACACACACTTACACCAAGAAACAAAGACAGACACTGATACCCAGTTACACAGACACACACTTGCACCAAGTAACACAGACACACACAGACACCAAGTAACAAAGACATACACTGACACCCAGTAACACAGACACACACTTACTCCAAGTAACAAAGACATACACTGACACCAAGTAACAAAGACAGGCACTGATACCCAGTAACAACGACACATACTTACACCAAGTCACAAAGACATACACTGACACCCAGTAACAAAGACATAGACTGACACCCAGTAAGAAAGACACACACTGACACCAAGTAACAAAGACATATACTGATACCCAGTAACACAGGCACACACTTACACCAAGTAACAAAGACATACATTGACACCAAGTAACACAGACACACACTTAAGCCAAGTAAAAAAGACATACACTGACACCAAGTAACAAAGACATAGACTTACAACAAGTAACAAAGACATACACTTAAACCGAGTAACAAAGACATACACTGATACCCAGTAACACAGACACACACTTACACCAAGTAACACAGACACACACAGACACCAAATAACAAAGACAAATAATGACACCCAGGAACACAGATACACACTGACACCCAGTAACACAGAGAAACACTGACACCAACTACCAAAGACACACACTGACACCAAGGAACACAGACATACACTGACACCAAGTAAAAAAGACATCCACTTACACCAAGTACAAAGACAAACACTGACACGAAGTAACAAAGACATACAATTATCACCAGGAACACAGACACGCACTGCCACCCAGTAACAAAGACAGACACTAACACCAAGTAACAAAGACAGACACTGATACCCAGTAACACAGACACACACTTACACCAAGAAACAAAGAAATGCACTGATACCCAATAACACAGACACATACTTACACCAACTAACACAGACATACACTGACACAAAGTAACAAAGACATACACTGACACCCAGTAACAAAGACACACACTGACACCAAGTAACAAAGACATACACTGACACCAAGTAACAAAGACACACACTTATACCAAGTATCAAAGACATACACTGACACCAAGTAACAAAGACATACACTTACACCAAGTAACAAAGACATACACTGACGCCAAGTAACAAAGACATACACTGATACCCAGTAACACAGACACACACTTACACCAACTAACACAGACATACACATACACCAAGTAACAAAGACATACACTGATACCCAATAACACAGACACACACTTACACCAACTAACACAGACATACACATACACCAAGTAACAAAGACATACACTGATACCCAATAACACAGACACACACTTACACCAACTAACACAGACATACACATACAGCAAGTCACAAAGACATACACTGACATCCAGTAACAAAGACATGCACTGACACCCAGTAACAAAGACACACACAAACACCAAGTCACAAAGACAGACACTGTTACCCAGTAACACAGACACACACTTACACCAAGTAACAAAGACATACACTGACACCAATTAACAAAGACATACAATTACACCAAGTAAAATAGACATACACAGACACCAAGTAACAAAGACATACACTGATACCCAGTAACACAGACACACACTTACATCAAGTAACAAAGACATACACTGACACCAAGTAACAAAGACAGGCACTGATACCCAGTAACACGGACACACACTTACACCAAGTCTCAAAGACATACACTGTTACCCAGTAACACAGACACACACTTACACCAAGTAACAAAGACATACACTGAAACAAAGTAACAAAGACATACGCTTACACCAAGTAACAAAGACGTACACTGACACCAAGTAACAAAGACATACACTGATACCCAGTAACACAGACAAACACTTACACCAAGTAACAAAGACATGCACTGATACCCAATAACACAGACACACACTTACACCAACTAACACAGACAGACACTGACACCAAGTAACAAAGACATACACTGACACCCAGGAACACAGATACACACTGACCCCCAGTAACACAGAAAAACGCTGACACCAAGTAACAAAGACAGACACTGATACCCAGTAACAAAGACACACACTTACACCAAGTCACAAAGACATGCACTGACACCCAGTAGCAAAGACATGCACTGACACGCAGTAACAAAGACACACTCTGACACCAAGTCACAAAGACATACACTGATGCCCAGTAACACACACACACACTTACACCAAGTAACAAAGACATACACTGACCCAAAGTAACAAAGACATACACTTACACCAGGTAACAAAGACAGACAATTACACCAAGTTACAAAGACACACACTTTCACCAGGTCACAAATACATACACTGATACCCAGTAACACAGACACACACTTACACCAAGTAACAAAGACATACATTGACACCAAGTAACAAAGACATACACTGATACCAATTAGCAAAGACATACACTGACACCAAGTAACAAAGACACAAACCTACACCAAGACACAAAGACAATCACTGACACCCAGTAACAAAGACATACACTGACACCCAGTAACAAAGACACACACTGACACAAAGCAACAAAGACATACACAGATACCAATTAACAAAGACATGCACTGACACCAAGTAACAGACATACACTTACACCAAGTAACAAAGACATACAATTACACCAAGTAACAAAGACACACACTTACTCCAAGTAACACAGACACACACAGATACCCAGTAACACAGACACACACTTCCACCAAGTATCACAGACATACACAGACACCAACTAACAAAGACATACACTGATATCCAGCAACACAGACAAGCACTTACACAAAGTAACAAAGACATACACTGACACCAAGTAACAAAAACAGACACTGACACCAAATAACACAGACATACATTGACACAAATTAACAAAGACATACACTTACACCAACTAACAAAGACACACACTTACACCAAGTAACACAGACATGCACTGACACCAAGTAACAAAGACATGCACTTACACCAAGTAAGAAAGACACACACTTACACCAAGTAACACAGACCGACACTGACACCAAGTAACAAAGACATACACTGATACCCAGCAACACAGACACACTCTTACACCAAGTAACAAAGACAGACACTGATACCCAGTAACACAGACACACACTTACACCAAGTAACAAAGACTTACAATGACACCAAGTAACAAAGACATACACTTACACCAAGTCACAAAGACATACACTGACACCAAGTAACAAAGACATACACTGACACCAAGTAACAAAGACATACACTTACACAAAGTAACACAGACATACACTTACACCAAGTAACAAAGACACACACTTACACGAAGTAACACAGACATACAGTGACACCAAGTAACAAAGACATACACTGACACCCAGTAACACAGACACACACATACACCAAGTAACAAAGACAGGCACTGATACAAAGTAACACAGAAACACACTTACACCAGGTCACAAAGACACACACTGACACCCAGTAACAAAGACAGACACTGATACCCAGTAACACAGACACACTCTTACACCAAGTAACACAGACAGACACTGATACCAAGTAACACAGACACACACTTACACCAAGTCACACAGACATACACTGACACCCAGTAACAAAGACATAGACTGACACCCAGTAACAAAGACACACACTGACACCAAGTAACAAAGACATACACTGACACCAAGTAACAAAGACATACACTGACACCAATTAACAAAGACATAAACTTACACCAAGTAACAAAGACATACACTGACACCAAGTAACAAAGACATACACTGATACCCAGTAACACAGACACACACTTACACCAAGTCACAAAGACATACACTGACACCCAGTAACAAAGACATACACTTACACCAAGTAACAAAGACAAACACTGACACGAAGTAACAAAGACATACAATCATCACCAGTAACACAGACACGCACTGACACCCAGTAACAAAGACATACACTGACACCAAGTAACAAAGAAGTGCACTGATACCCAATAACACAGACACATACTTACACCAACTAGCAAAGACATACACTGACACAAAGTAACAAAGACATACACTGACACCCAGGAACAAAGACAAACACTGACACCAAGTAACAAAGACATACACTGACACCAAGTAACAAAGGCACACACTTATACCAAGTATCAAAGACATACACTGACACCAAGTAACAAAGACATACACTTACATCAAGTAACAAAGACATACACTGACACCAAGTAACAAAGACATACACTGATACCCAGTAACACAGACACACACTTACACCAACTAACACAGACATACACATACACCAAGTAACAAAGACATACACTGATACCCAATAACACAGACACACACTTACACCAACTAACACAGACATACACATACAGCAAGTAACAAAGACAGACACTGATACCCAGTAACACAGACACACACTTACACCAAGTCACAAAGACATACACTGACATCCAGTAACAAAGACACACACTTACACCAAGTAACAAAGACATACACCGACACCAATTAACAAAGACATACAATTACACCAAGTAAAAAAGACAGACACAGACACCAAGAAACAAAGACATACACTGATACCCAGTAACACAGACACACACTTACACCAAGTAACAAAGACATACACTGACACCAAGTAGCAAAGACAGGCACTGATACCCAGTAACACGGACACACGCTTACACCAAGTCACAAAGACATACACTGATACCCAGTAACACAGACACACACTTCCACCAAGTAACAAAGACATACACTGACACAAAGTAACAAAGACATACGCTTACACCAAGTAACAAAGACATACACTGACACCAAGTAACAAAGACATACACTGATACCCAGGAACACAGACAAACACTTACGCCAATTAACAAAGACATGCACTGATACCCAATAACACAGACACACACTTACACCAACTAACACAGACATACACTGACACCAAGTAACAAAGACATACACTGACACCCAGGAACACAGATACACACTGACACCCAGTAACACAGATAAACACTTACACCAAGTAACAAAGACAGACACTGATACCCAGTAACACAGACACACACGTACACAAAGTCATAAAGACATGCACTGACACCCAGTAGCAAAGACATGCACTGACACCCAGTAACAAAGACACACTCTGACACCAAGTATCAAAGGCATACACTGATACCCAGTAACAAAGACGTACACTGATACCCAGTAACACAGACACACACTTACACCAAGTAACAAAGACATACACTGACAACAAGTAGCAAAGACAGGCACTGATACCCAGTAACACGGACACACACTTACACCAAGTCACAAAGACATACACTGATACCCAGTAACACAGACACACACTTACACCAAGTAACAAAGACATACACTGACACCAAGTAACAAAGACATACACTGATACCCAGCAACAAAGACGTACACTGACACCAAGTAACAAAGACACACACTTACACCAGGTCACAAATACATACACTGATACCCAGTAACACAGACACACACTTACACCAAGTAACAAAGACATACATTGACACCAAGTAACAAAGACATACACTGATACCAAGTAGCTAAGACATACACTGACACCAAGTAACAAAGACACAAACTTACACCAAGTAACACAGACATACACTGACACCAAGTATCAAAGAAATACACTTACACCAAGTAACAAAGACATACACTGATACCCAGTAACACAGACACACACTTTCACCAAGTAACAAAGACAGACACTGATACCCAGTAACACTGACACACACTTACACCAAGTCACAAAGACATACACTGACACCCAGTAACAAAGACATACACTGACACCCAGTAACAAAGACACACACTGACACCAAGTAACAAAAACATACACTGATACCCAGTAACACAGACACACCGTTACATCAAGTAACAAAGACGTACACTGACACAAAGTAACAAAGACATACACAGACACCAATTAACAAAGACATACACTGATACCCAGTAACACAGACACACACTTACAGCAAGTATCACAGACATACACAGACACCAACTAACAAAGACATACACTGACACCAAGTAACAAACACAGACACTTACACCAAATAACACAGACATACACTGACAACAATTAACAAAGACATACACTTACACCAACTAACAAAGACACACACTTACACCAAGTAACATTGACATGCACTGACACCAAGTAACAAAGACATGCACTTACACCAAGTAAGAAAGACACACACTTACACCAAGTAACACAGACCTACACTGACACCAAGTAACAAAGACATACACTGATACCCAGCAACACAGACACACTCTTACACCAAGTAACAAAGACAGACACTGATACCCAGTAACACAGACACACACTTACACCAAGTATCAAAGACATACACTGACACCAAGTAACACAGACACACACTTACACCAAGTAACAAAGACATACACTGACAACAAGTAGCAAAGACAGGCACTGATACCCAGTAACACGGACACACACTTACACCAAGTCACAAAGACATACACTGATACCCAGTAACACAGACACACACTTACACCAAGTAACAAAGACATACACTGACACCAAGTAACAAAGACATACACTGATACCCAGCAACAAAGACGTACACTGACACCAAGTAACAAAGACACACACTTACACCAGGTCACAAATACATACACTGATACCCAGTAACACAGACACACACTTACACCAAGTAACAAAGACATACATTGACACCAAGTAACAAAGACATACACTGATACCAAGTAGCTAAGACATACACTGACACCAAGTAACAAAGACACAAACTTACACCAAGTAACACAGACATACACTGACACCAAGTATCAAAGAAATACACTTACACCAAGTAACAAAGACATACACTGATACCCAGTAACACAGACACACACTTTCACCAAGTAACAAAGACAGACACTGATACCCAGTAACACTGACACACACTTACACCAAGTCACAAAGACATACACTGACACCCAGTAACAAAGACATACACTGACACCCAGTAACAAAGACACACACTGACACCAAGTAACAAAAACATACACTGATACCCAGTAACACAGACACACCGTTACATCAAGTAACAAAGACGTACACTGACACAAAGTAACAAAGACATACACAGACACCAATTAACAAAGACATACACTGATACCCAGTAACACAGACACACACTTACAGCAAGTATCACAGACATACACAGACACCAACTAACAAAGACATACACTGACACCAAGTAACAAACACAGACACTTACACCAAATAACACAGACATACACTGACAACAATTAACAAAGACATACACTTACACCAACTAACAAAGACACACACTTACACCAAGTAACATTGACATGCACTGACACCAAGTAACAAAGACATGCACTTACACCAAGTAAGAAAGACACACACTTACACCAAGTAACACAGACCTACACTGACACCAAGTAACAAAGACATACACTGATACCCAGCAACACAGACACACTCTTACACCAAGTAACAAAGACAGACACTGATACCCAGTAACACAGACACACACTTACACCAAGTATCAAAGACATACACTGACACCAAGTAACAAAGACATACACTTACACCAAGTAACAAAGACATACACTGAAACCAAGTAACAAAGACATACACTTACACCAAGTCACAAAGACATACACTGACACCAAGTATCAAAGAAATACACTTACACCAAGTAACAAAGACATACACTGATACCCAGTAACACAGACACACACATTTCACCAAGTAACAAAGACAGACACTGATACCCAGTAACACTGACAAACACTTACACCAAGTCACAAAGACATATACTGACACCCAGTAACAAAGACATACACTGACACCCAGTAACAAAGACACACACTGACACCAAGTAACAAAAACATACACTGATACCCAGTAACACAGACACACCGTTGCACCAAGTAACAAAGACATACACTGACACAAAGTAACAAAGACATGCACAGACACCAATTAACAAAGACATACACTGATACCCAGTAACACAGACACACACTTACACCAAGTATCACAGACATACACAGACACCAACTAACAAAGACATACACTGACACCAAGTAACAAACACAGACACTTACACCAAATAACACAGACATACACTGACACCAATTAACAAAGACATACACTTACACCAACTAACAAAGACACACACTTACACCAAGTAACATTGACATGCACTGACACCAAGTAACAAAGACATGCACTTACACCAAGTAAGAAAGACACACACTTACACCAAGTAACACAGACCTACACTGACACCAAGTAACAAAGACATACACTGATACCCAGCAACACAGGCACACTCTTACACCAAGTAACAAAGACAGACACTGATACCCAGTAACACAGACACACACTTACACCAAGTATCAAAGACATACACTGACACCAAGAAACAAAGACATACACTTACACCAAGTAACAAAGACATACACTGAAACCAAGTAACAAAGACATATACTTACACCAAGTCACAAAGACATACACTGACACCAAGTAACAAAGACATACACTGACACCAAGTAACAAAGACATACACTTACACAAAGTAACACAGACATACACTTACACCAAGTAACAAAGACACACACTTACACGAAGTAACACAGACATACAGTGACACCAAGTAACAAAGACATACACTGATACCCAGTAACACAGACACACACATACACCAAGTAACAAAGACAGGCACTGATACCCAGTAACACAGACACACACTTACACCAAGTAACAAAGACATACACTGACACAAAGTAACAAAGACATACACTTACACCAAGTAACAAAGACAGACACTGACACCAAGTAACAAAGACATACACTGATACCCAGCAACAAAGACGTACACTGACACCAAGTAACAAAGACACACACTTACACCAGGTCACAAATACATACACTGATACCCAATAACACAGACACACACTTACACCAAGTAACAAAGACATACATTGACACCAAGTAACAAAGACATACACTGATACCAAGTAGCTAAGATATACACTGACACCAAGTAACAAAGACACAAACTTACACCAAGTAACAAAGGCATACACTGATACCCAGTAGCAAAGACATACACTGACACCAAGTAACAAAGACACAAACTTACACCAAGTAACACAGACATACACTGACACCAAGTATCAAAGAAATACACTTACACCAAGTAACAAAGACATACACTGATACCCAGTAACACAGACACACACTTTCACCAAGTAACAAAGACAGACAATGATACCCAGTAACACTGACACACACTTACACCAAGTCACAAAGACATACACTGACACCCAGTAACAAAGACATACACTGACACCCAGTAACAAAGACACACACTGACACCAAGTAACAAAAACATACACTGATACCCAGTAACACAGACACACCGTTACACCAAGTAACAAAGACGTACACTGACACAAAGTAACAAAGACATACACAGACACCAATTAACAAAGACATACACTGATACCCAGTAACACAGACACACACTTACACCAAGTATCACAGACATACACAGACACCAACTAACAAAGACATACACTGACACCAAGTAACAAACACAGACACTTACACCAAATAACACAGACATACACTGACAACAATTAACAAAGACATACAATTACACCAACTAACAAAGACACACACTTACACCAAGTAACATTGACATGCACTGACACCAAGTAACAAAGACATGCACTTACACCAAGTAAGAAAGACACACACTTACACCAAGTAACACAGATCTACACTGACACCAAGTAACAAAGACATACACTGATACCCAGCAACACAGACACACTCTTACACCAAGTAACAAAGACAGACACTGATACCCAGTAACACAGACACACACTTACACCAAGTATCAAAGACATACACTGACACCAAGTAACAAAGACATACACTTACACCAAGTCACAAAGACATACACTGACACCAAGTGTCAAAGAAATACACTTACACCAAGTAACAAAGACATACACTGATACCCAGTAACACAGACACACACTTTCACCAAGTAACAAAGACAGACACTGATACCCAGTAACACTGACACACACTTACACCAAGTCACAAAGACATACACTGACATCCAGTAACAAAGACATACACTGACACCCAGTAACAAAGACACACACTGACACCAAGTAACAAAAACATACACTGATACCCAGTAACACAGACACACCGTTACACCAAGTAACAAAGACGTACACTGACACAAAGTAACAAAGACATACACAGACACCAATTAACAAAGACATACACTGATACCCAGTAACACAGACACACACTTACACCAAGTATCACAGAAATACACAGACACCAACTAACAAAGACATACACTGACACCAAGTAACAAACACAGACACTTACACCAAATAACACAGACATACACTGACACCAATTAACAAAGACATACACTTACACCAACTAACAAAGACACACACTTACACCAAGTAACATTGACATGCACTGACACCAAGTAACAAAGACATGCACTTACACCAAGTAAGAAAGACACACACTTACACCAAGTAACACAGACCTACACTGACACCAAGTAACAAAGACATACACTGATACCCAGCAACACAGACACACTCTTACACCAAGTAACAAAGACAGACACTGATACCCAGTAACACAGACACACACTTACACCAAGTATCAAAGACATACACTGAAACCAAGTAACAAAGACATATACTTACACCAAGTCACAAAGACATACACTGACACCAAGTAACAAAGACATACACTTACACAAAGTAACACAGACATACACTTACACCAAGTAACAAAGACACACACTTACACGAAGTAACACAGACATACAGTGACACCAAGTAACAAAGACATACACTGATACCCAGTAACACAGAAACACACTTACACCAGGTCACAAAGACACACACTGACACCCAGTAACAAAGACATACACTGATACCCAGTAACACAGACACACACTTACACCAAGTAACAAAGACAGACACTGATACCCAGTAACACAGAAACACACTTACACCAGGTCACAAAGACACACACTGACACCCAGTAACAAAGACATACACTGATACCCAGTAACACAGGCACACACTTACACCAAGTAACAAAGACAGACACTGATACCCAGTAACACAGACACACACTTACACCAAGTCACAAAGACATACACTGACACCCAGTAACAAAGACATAGACTGACACCCAGTAACAAAGACACACACTGACACCAAGTAACAAAGACATGCACTGACACCAAGTAACAAAGACATGCACTGACACCAAGTAACAGACATACACTTACACCAAGTAACAAAGACATACACTGACACCAAGTAACAAAGACATACACTGATACCCAGTAACACAGACACACACTTACACCAAGTATCACAGAAATACACAGACACCAACTAACAAAGACATACACTGACACCAAGTAACAAACACAGACACTTACACCAAATAACACAGACATACACTGACACCAATTAAAAAAGACATACACTTACACCAACTAACAAAGACACACACTTACACCAAGTAACATTGACATGCACTGACACCAAGTAACAAAGACATGCACTTACACCAAGTAAGAAAGACACACACTTACACCAAGTAACACAGACCTACACTGACACCAAGTAACAAAGACATACACTGATACCCAGCAACACAGACACACTCTTACACCAAGTAACAAAGACAGACACTGATACCCAGTAACACAGACACACACTTACACCAAGTATCAAAGACATACACTGAAACCAAGTAACAAAGACATATACTTACACCAAGTCACAAAGACATACACTGATACCCAGCAACAAAGACGTACACTGACACCAAGTAACAAAGACACACACTTACACCAGGTCACAAATACATACACTGATACCCAATAACACAGACACACACTTACACCAAGTAACAAAGACATACATTGACAGCAAGTAACAAAGACATACACTGATACCAAGTAGCTAAGATATACACTTACACCAAGTAACAAAGACACAAACTTACACCAAGTAACAAAGGCATACACTGATACCCAGTAGCAAAGACATACACTGACACCAAGTAACAAAGACACAAACTTACACCAAGTAACACAGACATACACTGACACCAAGTATCAAAGAAATACACTTACACCAAGTAACAAAGACATACACTGATACCCAGTAACACAGACACACACTTTCACCAAGTAACAAAGACAGACAATGATACCCAGTAACACTGACACACACTTACACCAAGTCACAAAGACATACACTGACACCCAGTAACAAAGACATACACTGACACCCAGTAACAAAGACACACACTGACACCAAGTAACAAAAACATACACTGATACCCAGTAACACAGACACACCGTTACACCAAGTAACAAAGACGTACACTGACACAAAGTAACAAAGACATACACAGACACCAATTAACAAAGACATACACTGATACCCAGTAACACAGACACACACTTACACCAAGTATCACAGACATACACAGACACCAACTAACAAAGACATACACTGACACCAAGTAACAAACACAGACACTTACACCAAATAACACAGACATACACTGACAACAATTAACAAAGACATACAATTACACCAACTAACAAAGACACACACTTACACCAAGTAACATTGACATGCACTGACACCAAGTAACAAAGACATGCACTTACACCAAGTAAGAAAGACACACACTTACACCAAGTAACACAGATCTACACTGACACCAAGTAACAAAGACATACACTGATACCCAGCAACACAGACACACTCTTACACCAAGTAACAAAGACAGACACTGATACCCAGTAACACAGACACACACTTACACCAAGTATCAAAGACATACACTGACACCAAGTAACAAAGACATACACTTACACCAAGTCACAAAGACATACACTGACACCAAGTGTCAAAGAAATACACTTACACCAAGTAACAAAGACATACACTGATACCCAGTAACACAGACACACACTTTCACCAAGTAACAAAGACAGACACTGATACCCAGTAACACTGACACACACTTACACCAAGTCACAAAGACATACACTGACACCCAGTAACAAAGACATACACTGACACCCAGTAACAAAGACACACACTGACACCAAGTAACAAAAACATACACTGATACCCAGTAACACAGACACACCGTTACACCAAGTAACAAAGACGTACACTGACACAAAGTAACAAAGACATACACAGACACCAATTAACAAAGACATACACTGATACCCAGTAACACAGACACACACTTACACCAAGTATCACAGAAATACACAGACACCAACTAACAAAGACATACACTGACACCAAGTAACAAACACAGACACTTACACCAAATAACACAGACATACACTGACACCAATTAACAAAGACATACACTTACACCAACTAACAAAGACACACACTTACACCAAGTAACATTGACATGCACTGACACCAAGTAACAAAGACATGCACTTACACCAAGTCAGAAAGACACACACTTCCACCAAGTAACACAGACCTACACTGACACCAAGTAACAAAGACATACACTGATACCCAGCAACACAGACACACTCTTACACCAAGTAACAAAGACAGACACTGATACCCAGTAACACAGACACACACTTACACCAAGTATCAAAGACATACACTGAAACCAAGTAACAAAGACATATACTTACACCAAGTCACAAAGACATACACTGACACCAAGTAACAAAGACATACACTTACACAAAGTAACACAGACATACACTTACACCAAGTAACAAAGACACACACTTACACGAAGTAACACAGACATACAGTGACACCAAGTAACAAAGACATACACTGATACCCAGTAACACAGAAACACACTTACACCAGGTCACAAAGACACGCACTGACACCCAGTAACAAAGACATACACTGATACCCAGTAACAAAGACGTACACTGACACCAAGTAACAAAGACACACACTTACACCAGGTCACAAATACATACACTGATACCCAATAACACAGACACACACTTACACCAAGTAACAAAGACATACATTGACACCAAGTAACAAAGACATACACTGATACCAAGTAGCTAAGATATACACTGACACCAAGTAACAAAGACACAAACTTACACCAAGTAACAAAGGCATACACTGATACCCAGTAGCAAAGACATACACTGACACCAAGTAACAAAGACACAAACTTACACCAAGTAACACAGACATACACTGACACCAAGTATCAAAGAAATACACTTACACCAAGTAACAAAGACATACACTGATACCCAGTAACACAGACACACACTTTCACCAAGTAACAAAGACAGACAATGATACCCAGTAACACTGACACACACTTACACCAAGTCACAAAGACATACACTGACACCCAGTAACAAAGACATACACTGACACCCAGTAACAAAGACACACACTGACACCAAGTAACAAAAACATGCACTGATACCCAGTAACACAGACACACCGTTACACCAAGTAACAAAGACGTACACTGACACAAAGTAACAAAGACATACACAGACACCAATTAACAAAGACATACACTGATACCCAGTAACACAGACACACACTTACACCAAGTATCACAGACATACACAGACACCAACTAACAAAGACATACACTGACACCAAGTAACAAACACAGACACTTACACCAAATAACACAGACATACACTGACAACAATTAACAAAGACATACAATTACACCAACTAACAAAGACACACACTTACACCAAGTAACATTGACATGCACTGACACCAAGTAACAAAGACATGCACTTACACCAAGTATGAAAGACACACACTTACACCAAGTAACACAGATCTACACTGACACCAAGTAACAAAGACATACACTGATACCCAGCAACACAGACACACTCTTACACCAAGTAACAAAGACAGACACTGATACCCAGTAACACAGACACACACTTACACCAAGTATCAAAGACATACACTGACACCAAGTAACAAAGACATACACTTACACCAAGTCACAAAGACATACACTGACACCAAGTGTCAAAGAAATACACTTACACCAAGTAACAAAGACATACACTGATACCCAGTAACACAGACACACACTTTCACCAAGTAACAAAGACAGACACTGATACCCAGTAACACTGACACACACTTACACCAAGTCACAAAGACATACACTGACATCCAGTAACAAAGACATACACTGACACCCAGTAACAAAGACACACACTGACACCAAGTAACAAAAACATACACTGATACCCAGTAACACAGACACACCGTTACACCAAGTAACAAAGACGTACACTGACACAAAGTAACAAAGACATACACAGACACCAATTAACAAAGACATACACTGATACCCAGTAACACAGACACACACTTACACCAAGTATCACAGAAATACACAGACACCAACTAACAAAGACATACACTGACACCAAGTAACAAACACAGACACTTACACCAAATAACACAGACATACACTGACACCAATTAACAAAGACATACACTTACACCAACTAACAAAGACACACACTTACACCAAGTAACATTGACATGCACTGACACCAAGTAACAAAGACATGCACTTACACCAAGTAAGAAAGACACACACTTACACCAAGTAACACAGACCTACACTGACACCAAGTAACAAAGACATACACTGATACCCAGCAACACAGACACACTCTTACACCAAGTAACAAAGACAGACACTGATACCCAGTAACACAGACACACACTTACACCAAGTATCAAAGACATACACTGAAACCAAGTAACAAAGACATATACTTACACCAAGTCACAAAGACATACACTGACACCAAGTAACAAAGACATACACTTACACAAAGTAACACAGACATACACTTACACCAAGTAACAAAGACACACACTTACACGAAGTAACACAGACATACAGTGACACCAAGTAACAAAGACATACACTGATACCCAGTAACACAGAAACACACTTACACCAGGTCACAAAGACACACACTGACACCCAGTAACAAAGACATACACTGATACCCAGTAACACAGACACACACTTACACCAAGTAACAAAGACAGACACTGATACCCAGTAACACAGAAACACACTTACACCAGGTCACAAAGACACACACTGACACCCAGTAACAAAGACATACACTGATACCCAGTAACACAGACACACACTTACACCAAGTAACAAAGACAGACACTGATACCCATTAACACAGACACACACTTACACCAAGTCACAAAGACATACACTGACACCCAGTAACAAAGACATAGACTGACACCCAGTAACAAAGACACACACTGACACCAAGTAACAAAGACATGCACTGACACCAAGTAACAAAGACATGCACTGACACCAAGTAACAGACATACACTTACACCAAGTAACAAAGACATACACTGACACCAAGTAACAAAGACATACACTGATACCCAGTAACACAGACACACACTTACACCAAGTATCACAGAAATACACAGACACCAACTAACAAAGACATACACTGACACCAAGTAACAAACACAGACACTTACACCAAATAACACAGACATACACTGACACCAATTAACAAAGACATACACTTACACCAACTAACAAAGACACACACTTACACCAAGTAACATTGACATGCACTGACACCAAGTAACAAAGACATGCACTTACACCAAGTAAGAAAGACACACACTTACACCAAGTAACACAGACCTACACTGACACCAAGTAACAAAGACATACACTGATACCCAGCAACACAGACACACTCTTACACCAAGTAACAAAGACAGACACTGATACCCAGTAACACAGACACACACTTACACCAAGTATCAAAGACATACACTGAAACCAAGTAACAAAGACATATACTTACACCAAGTCACAAAGACATACACTGATACCCAGCAAAAAAGACGTACACTGACACCAAGTAACAAAGACACACACTTACACCAGGTCACAAATACATACACTGATACCCAATAACACAGACACACACTTACACCAAGTAACAAAGACATACATTGACAGCAAGTAACAAAGACATACACTGATACCAAGTAGCTAAGATATACACTGACACCAAGTAACAAAGACACAAACTTACACCAAGTAACAAAGGCATACACTGATACCCAGTAGCAAAGACATACACTGACACCAAGTAACAAAGACACAAACTTACACCAAGTAACACAGACATACACTGACACCAAGTATCAAAGAAATACACTTACACCAAGTAACAAAGACATACACTGATACCCAGTAACACAGACACACACTTTCACCAAGTAACAAAGACAGACAATGATACCCAGTAACACTGACACACACTTACACCAAGTCACAAAGACATACACTGACACCCAGTAACAAAGACATACACTGACACCCAGTAACAAAGACACACACTGACACCAAGTAACAAAAACATACACTGATACCCAGTAACACAGACACACCGTTACACCAAGTAACAAAGACGTACACTGACACAAAGTAACAAAGACATACACAGACACCAATTAACAAAGACATACACTGATACCCAGTAACACAGACACACACTTACACCAAGTATCACAGACATACACAGACACCAACTAACAAAGACATACACTGACACCAAGTAACAAACACAGACACTTACACCAAATAACACAGACATACACTGACAACAATTAACAAAGACATACAATTACACCAACTAACAAAGACACACACTTACACCAAGTAACATTGACATGCACTGACACCAAGTAACAAAGACATGCACTTACACCAAGTAAGAAAGACACACACTTACACCAAGTAACACAGATCTACACTGACACCAAGTAACAAAGACATACACTGATACCCAGCAACACAGACACACTCTTACACCAAGTAACAAAGACAGACACTGATACCCAGTAACACAGACACACACTTACACCAAGTATCAAAGACATACACTGACACCAAGTAACAAAGACATACACTTACACCAAGTCACAAAGACATACACTGACACCAAGTGTCAAAGAAATACACTTACACCAAGTAACAAAGACATACACTGATACCCAGTAACACAGACACACACTTTCACCAAGTAACAAAGACAGACACTGATACCCAGTAACACTGACACACACTTACACCAAGTCACAAAGACATACACTGACACCCAGTAACAAAGACATACACTGACACCCAGTAACAAAGACACACACTGACACCAAGTAACAAAAACATACACTGATACCCAGTAACACAGACACACCGTTACACCAAGTAACAAAGACGTACACTGACACAAAGTAACAAAGACATACACAGACACCAATTAACAAAGACATACACTGATACCCAGTAACACAGACACACACTTACACCAAGTATCACAGAAATACACAGACACCAACTAACAAAGACATACACTGACACCAAGTAACAAACACAGACACTTACACCAAATAACACAGACATACACTGACACCAATTAACAAAGACATACACTTACACCAACTAACAAAGACACACACTTACACCAAGTAACATTGACATGCACTGACACCAAGTAACAAAGACATGCACTTACACCAAGTAAGAAAGACACACACTTACACCAAGTAACACAGACCTACACTGACACCAAGTAACAAAGACATACACTGATACCCAGCAACACAGACACACTCTTACACCAAGTAACAAAGACAGACACTGATACCCAGTAACACAGACACACACTTACACCAAGTATCAAAGACATACACTGAAACCAAGTAACAAAGACATATACTTACACCAAGTCACAAAGACATACACTGACACCAAGTAACAAAGACATACACTTACACAAAGTAACACAGACATACACTTACACCAAGTAACAAAGACACACACTTACACGAAGTAACACAGACATACAGTGACACCAAGTAACAAAGACATACACTGATACCCAGTAACACAGAAACACACTTACACCAGGTCACAAAGACACACACTGACACCCAGTAACAAAGACATACACTGATACCCAGTAACACAGACACACACTTACACCAAGTAACAAAGACAGACACTGATACCCAGTAACACAGAAACACACTTACACCAGGTCACAAAGACACACACTGACACCAAGTAACAAAGACATACACTGATACCCAGTAACACAGACACACACTTACACCAAGTAACAAAGACAGACACTGATACCCAGTAACACAGACACACACTTACACCAAGTCACAAAGACATACACTGACACCCAGTAACAAAGACATAGACTGACACCCAGTAACAAAGACACACACTGACACCAAGTAACAAAGACATGCACTGACACCAAGTAACAAAGACATGCACTGACACCAAGTAACAGACATACACTTACACCAAGTAACAAAGACATACACTGACACCAAGTAACAAAGACATACACTGATACCCAGTAACACAGACACACACTTACACCAAGTATCACAGAAATACACAGACACCAACTAACAAAGACATACACTCACTCCAAGTAACAAACACAGACACTTACACCAAATAACACAGACATACACTGACACCAATTAACAAAGACATACACTTACACCAACTAACAAAGACACACACTTACACCAAGTAACATTGACATGCACTGACACCAAGTAACAAAGACATGCACTTACACCAAGTAAGAAAGACACACACTTACACCAAGTAACACAGACCTACACTGACACCAAGTAACAAAGACATACACTGATACCCAGCAACACAGACACACTCTTACACCAAGTAACAAAGACAGACACTGATACCCAGTAACACAGACACACACTTACACCAAGTATCAAAGACATACACTGAAACCAAGTAACAAAGACATATACTTACACCAAGTCACAAAGACATACACTGACACCAAGTAACAAAGACATACACTGACACCAAGTAACAAAGACATACACTTACACAAAGTAACACAGACATACACTTACACCAAGTAACAAAGACACACACTTACACGAAGTAACACAGACATACAGTGACACCAAGTAACAAAGACATACACTGATACCCAGTAACACAGAAACACACTTACACCAGGTCACAAAGACACACACTGACACCCAGTAACAAAGACATACACTGATACCCAGTAACACAGACACACACTTACACCAAGTAACAAAGACAGACACTGATACCCAGTAACACAGAAACACACTTACACCAGGTCACAAAGACACACACTGACACCCAGTAACAAAGACATACACTGATACCCAGTAACACAGACACACACTTACACCAAGTAACAAAGACAGACACTGATACCCAGTAACACAGACACACACTTACACCAAGTCACAAAGACATACACTGACACCCAGTAACAAAGACATAGACTGACACCCAGTAACAAAGACACACACTGACACCAAGTAACAAAGACATGCACTGACACCAAGTAACAAAGACATGCACTGACACCAAGTAACAGACATACACTTACACCAAGTAACAAAGACATACACTGACACCAAGTAACAAAGACATACACTGATACCCAGTAACACAGACACACACTGACACCAAGTCACAAAGACATACACTGACACCCAGTAACAAGGACATAGACTGACACCCAGTAACAAAGACATACACTGATACCCACTAACACAGACACACACTTACACCAAGTAACAAAGACATACACTGACTCCAAGTAACAAAGACATACAGTGACACCAAGTAACAAAGACATACACTGACACCAAGTAACAAAGACATATAATGACACCCAGGAACACAGATACACACGACACCCAGTAACACAGTCATCCACTGACACCAAGTAACAAATACATCGACTTACACCAAGTACAAAGACATACACTGACACGAAGTAACAAAGACATACAATTATATCCAGTAATACAGACACGCACTGACACCCAGTAACAAAGACGTACACTGACACCAAGTAACAAAGACAGACACTGATACCCAGTAACACAGACACACACTTACACCAAGTAACAAAGAAAGGCACTGGTACCCAATAACACAGACACATACTTACACCAACTAACACAGACATACACTGACACAAGGTAACAAAGACAGACACTGACACTCAGTAACAAAGACACACACTGACACCAAGTAACAAAGACATACACTTACTCCAAGTAACAAAGACACACACATATACCAAGTAACAAAGACATACACTGACACCAAGTAATAAAGACATGCACTTACACCAAGTAACAAAGACATACACTGACACCAAGTAACAAAGACATACACTGATACCCAGTAACACAGACACACACTTACACCAATTAACAAAGCCATACACAGATACCCAATAACACAGACACACACTTACACCAACTAACACAGACATACACTTACAGCAAGTAAGAAAAGACAGACACTGATACCCAGTAACACAGACACACACTTACACCAAGTCACAAAGACATACTCTGACATCCAGTAACAAAGACATGCACTGACACCCAGTAACAAAGACACACACTGACACCAAGTAACAAAGACATACAATGATACCCAGTAACAGAGACACACACTTACACCAAGAAACAAAGACATACACTGACACCAATTAACAAAGACATACACTGATACTCAGTAACACAGACACACACTTACACCAAGTAACAAAGACATACACTGACACAAAGTAACACAGACATACACTTACACCAAGTAAAAAAGACGTACACTGACACCAAGTAACAAAGACATACACTGATACCGAATAACACAGACACACTCTTACACCAACTAACACTGACATACACTGACACAAATGTAACAAAGGCATACACTGACACCCAGGAACACAGATACACACTGACACGCGGTAACACAGAGAAACACTTACTCCAAGTAAGAAAGAAAGGCACTGATACCCAATAACACAGACACATACTTACACCAACTAACAGAGACATACACTGACACAAAGTAACAAAGACATACACTGACACTCAATAACAAAGACACACACTGACACCAAGTAACAAAGACATACACTGACACCAAGTAACAAAGACATACACTTACACCAAGTAACAAAGACATAAACTGACACCAAGTAACAAAGACGTACACTGATACCCAGTAACACAGACACACACTTACACCATTTAACTAAGACATACACTGATACCCAATAACACAGACACACACTTCCACCAACTAACACAGACATACACTTATAGCAAGTAAAAAAGACAGACACTGATACCCAGTAACACAGACACACACTTACACCAAGTCACAAAGACATACACTGACACCCAGTAACAAAGACATGCACTGACACCCAGTAACAAAGACACACACTGAAACCAAGTAACAAAGACATACACTGATACCCAGTAACACAGACACACACTTACACCAAGAAACTAAGACATACACTGACACCAATTAACAAAGACATACACTGATACCCAGTAACACAGACACACACTTACACCAAGTAACAAAGACATACACTGACACCAAGTAACAAAGACATACAATTACACCAAGTAAAAAAGACATACACAGACACCAAGTAACAAAGACATACACTGACACCCAGTAACACAGACACACACTTACACCAACTAACAAAGACATACACTGACACCAAGTAACAAAGACAGGCACTGATACCCAGTAACACAGACACACACTTACACCAAGTCACAAAGACATACACTGATACCCAGTAACACAGACATACACTTACACCAAGTAACAAAGACATACACTGACACAAAGTAACAAAGACATACACTTACACCAAGTAACAAAGACGTACACTGACACCAAGTAACAAAGACATGCACTGATACCCAATAACACAGACACACACTTACACCAACGAACACAGACATGCACTGACACCAAGTAACAAAGGCATACACTGACACCCAGGAACACAGATACACACTGACACCCAGTAACACAGAGAAACACTTACACCAAGTAACAAAGACAGACACTGATTCCCAGTAACACAGACACACACTTACACCAAGTCACAAAGACATACACTGACACCCAGTAACAAAGACACACACAGACACCAAGTAACAAAGGCATACACTCATACCCAGTTACACAGACACACACTTAGATCAAGTAACACAGACATACACAGACACCCAGTAACAAAGACAGACACTGATACCCAGTAACACAGACACACACTTACACCAAGTAACAAAGACACACACTGACACAAAGTAACAAAGACATACACTTACACAAAGTAACAAAGACGTACACTGACACCAAGTAACAAAGACATGCACTGATACCCAATAACACAGCCACACACTTACACCAACGAACACAGACATGCACTGACACCAAGTAACAAAGGCATACACTGACACCCAGGAACACAGATACACACTGACACCCAGTAACACACAGAAACACTGACACCAAGTAGCAAAGACAGACACTGACACCAAGTACAAAGACATACACTTGACACCAAGTAACAAAGACATACAATGATACACCGTAACACAGACACACACTGACACCCAGTAACAAAGACATACACTGACACCAAGTAACATAGACAGACACTGATACACAGTAACACAGACACACACTGACACCAAGTAACAAAGACATACACTGATAACCAGTAACACAGACACACACTTACACAAAGTAACAAAGACATACACTGACACAAAGAAACAAATATAAACACTTACACCAAGTAACAAAGACATACACTGACTCCAAGTAACAAGGACATACACTGATACCCAGTAACACAGACACACACTTAGACCAAGGAACGAAGACAGACACTGATACCCAATAACACAGACACACACTTACACCAACTAACACAGAAATACACTGACACAAAGTAACAAAGAGATGCACTGACACCCAGTAACAAAGACATACACTGACACCCAGTAACAAAGACACACCCTGACACCAAGTAACAAAGACACACACTGACACCAAGTAACAGAGACATACACTGATAACCAGTAACACAGACAGACACTTACACCAAGTAACAAAGACATGCACTGACACCAAGTAACAAAGACATAAACTGACACCAAGTAACAAAGACATACACTGATACCCAGTAACACAGACACACACTTACACCATTTAACTAAGACATACACTGATACCAAATAACACAGACACACACTTCCACCAACTAACACAGACATACACTTACAGCAAGTAAAAAAGACAGACACTGATACCCAGTAACACAGACACACACTTACACCAAGTCACAATGACATACACTGACAGCCAGTAACAAAGACAATGCACTGACACCCAGTAACAAAGACACACACTGAAACCAAGTAACAAAGACATACACTGATACCCAGTAACACAGACACACACTTACACCAAGAAACAAAGACATAAACTGACACCAATTAACAAAGACATACACTGATACCCAGTAACACAGACACACACCTACACCAAGTAACAAAGACATACACTGACACCAAGTAACAAAGACATACAATTACACCAAGTAAAAACGACATACACAGACACCAAGTAACAAAGACATACACTGACACCCAGTAACACAGACACACACTTACACCAAGTAATAAAGACATACACTGACACCAAGTAACAAAGACAGGCACTGATACCCAGTAACACAGACACACACTTACACCAAGTCACAAAGACATACACTGATACCCAGTAACACAGACATACACTTACACCAAGTAACAAAGACATACACTGACACAAAGTAACAAAGAAATACACTTACACCAAGTAACAAAGACGTACACTGACACCAAGTAACAAAGACATGCACTGATACCCAATAACACAGACACACACTTACACCAACGAACACAGACATGCACTGACACCAAGTAACAAAGGCATACACTGACACCCAGGAACACAGATACACACTGACACCCAGTAACACAGAGAAACACTTACACCAAGTAACAAAGACAGACACTGATACCCAGTAACACAGACACACACTTACACCAAGTCACAAAGACATACACTGACACCCAGTAACAAAGACACACACAGACACCAACTAACAAAGGCATACACTCATACCCAGTTACACAGACACACACTTACATCAAGTAACACAGACATACACAGACACCCAGTAACAAAGACAGACACTGATACCCAGTAACACAGACACACACTTACACCAAGTAACAAAGACATACACTGACACAAAGTAACAAAGACATACACTTACACAAAGTAACAAAGACGTACACTGACACCAAGTAACAAAGACATGCACTGATACCCAATAACACAGCCACACACTTACACCAACGAACACAGACATGCACTGACACCAAGTAGCAAAGACAGACACTGACACCAAGTACAAAGACATACACTTGACACCAAGTAACAAAGACATACAATGATACCCAGTAACACAGACACACACTGACACCCAGTAACAAAGACATACACTGACACCAAGTAACATAGACAGACACTGATACCCAGTAACACAGACACACACTGACACCAAGTAACAAAGACAGACACTGATAACCAGTAACACAGACACACACTTACACAAAGTAACATAGACATACACTGACACAAAGAAACAAATATAAACACTTACACCAAGTAACAAAGACATACACTGACTCCAAGTAACAAGGACATACACTGATACCCAGTAACACAGACACACACTTAGACCAAGGAACGAAGACAGACACTGACACAAAGAAACAAATATAAACACTTACACCAAGTAACAAAGACATACACTGACTCCAAGTAACAAGGACATACACTGATACCCAGTAACACAGACACACACTTAGACCAAGGAACGAAGACAGACACTGATACCCAATAACACAGACACACACTTACACCAACTAACACAGAAATACACTGACACAAAGTAACAAAGAGATGCACTGACACCCAGTAACAAAGACATACACTGACACCCAGTAACAAAGACACACCCTGACACCAAGTAACAAAGACACACACTGACACCAAGTAACAGAGACATACACTGATAACCAGTAACACAGACAGACACTTACACCAAGTAACAAAGACATGCACTGACACCAAGTAACAAAGACATAAACTGACACCAAGTAACAAAGACATACACTGATACCCAGTAACACAGACACACACTTACACCATTTAACTAAGACATACACTGATACCAAATAACACAGACACACACTTCCACCAACTAACACAGACATACACTTACAGCAAGTAAAAAAGACAGACACTGATACCCAGTAACACAGACACACACTTACACCAAGTCACAATGACATACACTGACAGCCAGTAACAAAGACAATGCACTGACACCCAGTAACAAAGACACACACTGAAACCAAGTAACAAAGACATACACTGATACCCAGTAACACAGACACACACTTACACCAAGAAACAAAGACATAAACTGACACCAATTAACAAAGACATACACTGATACCCAGTAACACAGACACACACCTACACCAAGTAACAAAGACATACACTGACACCAAGTAACAAAGACATACAATTACACCAAGTAAAAACGACATACACAGACACCAAGTAACAAAGACATACACTGACACCCAGTAACACAGACACACACTTACACCAAGTAATAAAGACATACACTGACACCAAGTAACAAAGACAGGCACTGATACCCAGTAACACAGACACACACTTACACCAAGTCACAAAGACATACACTGATACCCAGTAACACAGACATACACTTACACCAAGTAACAAAGACATACACTGACACAAAGTAACAAAGAAATACACTTACACCAAGTAACAAAGACGTACACTGACACCAAGTAACAAAGACATGCACTGATACCCAATAACACAGACACACACTTACACCAACGAACACAGACATGCACTGACACCAAGTAACAAAGGCATACACTGACACCCAGGAACACAGATACACACTGACACCCAGTAACACAGAGAAACACTTACACCAAGTAACAAAGACAGACACTGATACCCAGTAACACAGACACACACTTACACCAAGTCACAAAGACATACACTGACACCCAGTAACAAAGACACACACAGACACCAACTAACAAAGGCATACACTCATACCCAGTTACACAGACACACACTTACATCAAGTAACACAGACATACACAGACACCCAGTAACAAAGACAGACACTGATACCCAGTAACACAGACACACACTTACACCAAGTAACAAAGACATACACTGACACAAAGTAACAAAGACATACACTTACACAAAGTAACAAAGACGTACACTGACACCAAGTAACAAAGACATGCACTGATACCCAATAACACAGCCACACACTTACACCAACGAACACAGACATGCACTGACACCAAGTAGCAAAGACAGACACTGACACCAAGTACAAAGACATACACTTGACACCAAGTAACAAAGACATACAATGATACCCAGTAACACAGACACACACTGACACCCAGTAACAAAGACATACACTGACACCAAGTAACATAGACAGACACTGATACCCAGTAACACAGACACACACTGACACCAAGTAACAAAGACAGACACTGAAAACCAGTAACACAGACACACACTTACACAAAGTAACATAGACATACACTGACACAAAGAAACAAATATAAACACTTACACCAAGTAACAAAGACATACACTGACTCCAAGTAACAAGGACATACACTGATACCCAGTAACACAGACACACACTTAGACCAAGGAACGAAGACAGACACTGATACCCAATAACACAGACACACACTTACACCAACTAACACAGAAATACACTGACACAAAGTAACAAAGAGATGCACTGACACCCAGTAACAAAGACATACACTGACACCCAGTAACAAAGACACACCCTGACACCAAGTAACAAAGACACACACTGACACCAAGTAACAGAGACATACACTGATAACCAGTAACACAGACAGACACTTACACCAAGTAACAAAGACATGCACTGACACCAAGTAACAAAGACATACACTGACACCAAGTAACAAAGACATACACTGATACCCAGTAACAGAGACACACACTTACACCAAGAAACAAAGACATACACTGACACCAATTAACAAAGACATACACTGATACCCAGTAACACATACACACTCTTACACCAAGTAACAAAGACATACACTGACACCAAGTAACAAAGACATACAATTACACCAAGTAAAAAAAACAGACACAAACACCAAGTAACAAAGACATACACTGATACCCAGTAACACAGACACACACTTACACCAAGTAACAAAGACATACACTGACACCAAGTAACAAAGACAGGCACTGAAACCCAGTAACACAGACACACACTTACACCAAGTCACAAATACATACACTGATACTCAGTAACACAGACATACACTTACACAAAGTAACAAAGACGTACACTGACACCAAGTAACAAAGACATGCACTGATACCCAATAACACAGCCACACACTTACACCAACGAACACAGACATGCACTGACACCAAGTAACAAAGGCATACACTGACACCCAGGAACACAGATACACACTGACACCCAGTAACACACAGAAACACTGACACCAAGTAGCAAAGACAGACACTGACACCAAGTACAAAGACATACACTTGACACCAAGTAACAAAGACATACAATGATACCCCGTAACACAGACACACACTGACACCCAGTAACAAAGACATACACTGACACCAAGTAACATAGACAGACACTGATACACAGTAACACAGACACACACTGACGCCAAGTAACAAAGACATACACTGATAACCAGTAACACAGACACACACTTACACAAAGTAACAAAGACATACACTGACACAAAGAAACAAATATAAACACTTACACCAAGTAACAAAGACATACACTGACTCCAAGTAACAAGGACATACACTGATACCCAGTAACACAGACACACACTTAGACCAAGGAACGAAGACAGACACTGATACCCAATAACACAGACACACACTTACACCAACTAACACAGAAATACACTGACACAAAGTAACAAAGAGATGCACTGACACCCAGTAACAAAGACATACACTGACACCCAGTAACAAAGACACACCCTGACACCAAGTAACAAAGACACACACTGACACCAAGTAACAGAGACATACACTGATAACCAGTAACACAGACAGACACTTACACCAAGTAACAAAGACATGCACTGACACCAAGTAACAAAGACATAAACTGACACCAAGTAACAAAGACATACACTGATACCCAGTAACACAGACACACACTTACACCATTTAACTAAGACATACACTGATACCCAATAACACAGACACACACTTCCACCAACTAACACAGACATACACTTACAGCAAGTAAAAAAGACAGACACTGATACCCAGTAACACAGACACACACTTACACCAAGTCACAAAGACATACACTGACACCCAGTAACAAAGACATGCACTGACACCCAGTAACAAAGACACACACTGAAACCAAGTAACAAAGACATACACTGATACCCAGTAACACAGACACACACTTTCACCAAGAAACAAAGACATAAACTGACACCAATTAACAAAGACATACACTGATACCCAGTAACACAGACACACACTTACACCAAGTAACAAAGACATACACTGACACCAAGTAACAAAGACATACAATTACACCAAGTAAAAAAGACATACACAGACACCAAGTAACAAAGACATACACTGACACCCAGTAACACAGACACACACTTACACCAAGTAACAAAGACATACACTGACACCAAGTAACAAAGACAGGCACTGATACCCAGTAACACAGACACACACTTACACCAAGTCACAAAGACATACACTGATACCCAGTAACACAGACATACACTTACACCAAGTAACAAAGACATACACTGACACAAAGTAACAAAGACATACACTTACACCAAGTAACAAAGACGTACACTGACACCAAGTAACAAAGACAGGCACTGATACCCAGTAACACAGACACACACTTACACCAAGTCACAAAGACATACACTGATACCCAGTAACACAGACATACACTTACACCAAGTAACAAAGACATACACTGACACCAAGTAACAAAGACATACACTTACACCAAGTAACAAAGCCATACACTGACACCAAGTAACAAAGACATTCACTTACACGAAGTAACACAGACATGCTCTTCCACCTAATAACAAAGACATACACTGACACCAAGTAACTAAGACATACAAGTGATACCCAGTAACACAGAAACACACTTACACCAAGTAACAAAGACAGACACTGATACCCAGTAACACTGACACACACTTACACCAAGTCACAAAGACACACACTAACACCCAGTAACAAAGACAGACACTGATACCCAGTAATACAGACACACACTTACACCAAGTAAATGGGTGGTGGATGGTCGGCAAACAATCGGTCGGCCGAAGGGCCTGTTTCAGTGCTGTATCTTTAAACTAAACACTGACACCTAGTGTCACAGACACACACTGACACACAGGAACACAGATACACACTGACACCCAGTAACACAGAGAAACACTGACACCAAGTAACAAAGACGGACACTGACACCCAGTAACCAAGACATACACTTACACCAAGTAACAAAGACATACACTGATACCCAATAACACAGACACACACTTACACCAACTAACACAGACATACACTGACACCAAGTCACAAAGACATACACTGACACCCAGGAACACGGAGAAACACTTACACCAAGTAACAAAGACAGACACTGATACCCAGTAACACAGACACAAACTTACACCAAGTCACAAACACATGCACTGACACCCAGTAACAAAGACACACACTGACACCAAGTAACAAAGACATACAATGATACCCAGGAACACAGACACACACTTACACCGAGTAACAAAGACAGACACTGATACCAATTAACAACGACATACACTGATACACAGTAACACAGACACACACTTACACCAAGTAACAAAGACATACACTGACACCAAGTAAAAAAGACATTCACTTACACCAAGTAAAAAAGACATACACTGACACCAAGTAGCAAAGACATACACTGATACCCAGTAACACAGACACACACTTACACCAAGTAACAAAGACATACACTGATACCCAGTTACACTGACACACACTTACACCAAGTCACACAGACACACACAGACATCAAGTAACAAAGACATGAACAGATACCCAGTAACACAGACACACACTTACACCAAGTAACAAAGACAAACACTGACACCAAGTAACAAAGACATACACTTACACCAAGTAAAAAAGACATACACTGACACCAAGTAACAGAGGCATACACTGATACCTAGTGACACAGACACACACTTACACCAAGTAACAAAGACATACAAAGATACCCAGTAGCCAAGAAATATACTTACACCAAGTAACACAGACATCCGCTGACACCAAGTAACAAAGACATCCACTTACACCAAGTAACTAAGTCATACATTGATACCAAGTAACAAAGACATACATTGATACCCAGTAACAAAGACATACATTGATACCCAGTAACACAGAGAGGCACTGACACCCAGTAACAAAGACATACACTGATACCCAGTAACACAGACAGGCACTGACACGCAGTAACAAAGACATACACTGACACCAAGTCACAAAGACATACACTGACACCAAGTAACAAAGGCAGACACTGATACTAAGTAACACAAACACACACTTACACCAAGTAACAAAGACATACACTGATACCCAGTAACACAGACACACACTTACACCAAGTAACAAAGACATACACTGATACCCAGGAACACAGACACACACTTACACTAAGTAATAAAGACATACACTGACACAAAGTAACAAAGAAATACACTTACACCAAGTAACAAAGACATACACTGACACAAAGTAACAAAGACATACACTTACACAAAGTAACAAAGACGTACACTGACACCAAGTAACAAAGACATGCACTGATACCCAATAACACAGCCACACACTTCCACCAACGAACACAGACATGCACTGACACCAAGTAACAAAGGCATACACTGACACCCAGGAACACAGATACACACTGACACCCAGTAACACACAGAAACACTGACACCAAGTAGCAAAGACAGACACTGACACCAAGTACAAAGACATACACTTGACACCAAGTAACAAAGACATACAATGATACCCAGTAACACAGACACACACTGACACCAAGTAACAAAGACATACACTGATAACCAGTAACACAGACACACACTTACACAAAGTAACATAGACATACACTGACACAAAGAAACAAATATAAACACTTACACCAAGTAACAAAGAGATACACTGACTCCAAGTAACAAGGACATACACTGATACCCAGTAACACAGACACACACTTAGACTAAGGAACGAAGACAGACACTGATACCCAATAACACAGACACACACTTATACCAACTAACACAGAAATACACTGACACAAAGTCACAAAGAGATGCACTGACACCCAGTAACAAAGACATACACTGACACCCAGTAACAAAGACAAACCCTGACACCAAGTAACAAAGACACACACTGACACCAAGTAACAGAGACATACACTGATAACCAGTAACACAGACAGACACTTACACCAAGTAACAAAGACATGCACTGACACCAAGTAACAAAGACATACACTGACACCAAGTAACAAAGACATACACTTACACCAACTAACACAGACATACACTTACAGCAAGTAAAAAAGACAGACACTGATACCCAGTAACACAGACACACACTTACACCAAGTCACAAAGACATACACTGACACCCAGTAACAAAGACATGCACTGACACCCAGTAACAAAGACACACACTGAAACCAAGTAACAAAGACATACACTGATACCCAGTAACACAGACACACACTTACACCAAGAAACAAAGACATAAACTGACACCAATTAACAAAGACATACACTGATACCCAGTAACACAGACACACACTTACACCAAGTAACAAAGACATACACTGACACCAAGTAACAAAGACATACAATTACACCAAGTAAAAAAGACATACACAGACACCAAGTAACAAAGACATACACTGACACCCAGTAACACAGACACACACTTACACCAAGTAACAAAGACATACACTGACACCAAGTAACAAAGACAGGCACTGATACCCAGTAACACAGACACACACTTACACCAAGTCACAAAGACATACACTGATACCCAGTAACACAGACATACACTTACACCAAGTAACAAAGACATACACTGACACAAAGTAACAAAGACATACACTGACACAAAGTAACAAAGACATACACTTACACCAAGTAACAAAGACGTACACTGACACCAAGTAACAAAGACATGCACTGATACCCAATAACACAGACACACACTTACACCAACGAACACAGACATGCACTGACACCAAGTAACAAAGGCATACACTGACACCCAGGAACACAGATACACACTGACACCCAGTAACACAGAGAAACACTTACACCAAGTAACAAAGACAGACACTGATACCCAGTAACACAGACACACACTTACAACAGGTCACAAAGACATACACTGACACCCAGTAACAAAGACACACACAGACACCAAGTAACAAAGGCATACACTCATACCCAGTTACACAGACACACATTTACATCAAGTAACACAGACATACACAGACACCCAGTAACAAAGACAGACACTGATACCCAGTAACACAGACACACACTTACACCAAGTAACAAAGACATACACTGACACAAAGTAACAAAGACATACACTTACACAAAGTAACAAAGACTTACACTGACACCAAGTAACAAAGACATGCACTGATACCCAATAACACAGCCACACACTTACACCAACGAACACAGACATGCACTGACACCAAGTAACAAAGGCATACACTGACACCCAGGAACACAGATACACACTGACACCCAGTAACACACAGAAACACTGACACCAAGTAGCAAAGACAGACACTGACACCAAGTACAAAGACATACACTTGACACCAAGTAACAAAGACATACAATGATACCCAGTAACACAGACACACACTGACACCCAGTAACAAAGACATACACTGACACCAAGTAACATAGACAGACACTGATACCCAGTAACAAAGACACACACAGACACCAAGTAACAAAGGCATACACTCATACCCAGTTACACAGCCACACACTTCCACCAACGAACACAGACATGCACTGACACCAAGTAACAAAGGCATACACTGACACCCAGGAACACAGATACACACTGACACCCAGTAACACACAGAAACACTGACACCAAGTAGCAAAGACAGACACTGACACCAAGTACAAAGACATACACTTGACACCAAGTAACAAAGACATACAATGATACCCAGTAACACAGACACACACTGACACCAAGTAACAAAGACATACACTGATAACCAGTAACACAGACACACACTTACACAAAGTAACATAGACATACACTGACACAAAGAAACAAATATAAACACTTACACCAAGTAACAAAGAGATACACTGACTCCAAGTAACAAGGACATACACTGATACCCAGTAACACAGACACACACTTAGACTAAGGAACGAAGACAGACACTGATACCCAATAACACAGACACACACTTATACCAACTAACACAGAAATACACTGACACAAAGTCACAAAGAGATGCACTGACACCCAGTAACAAAGACATACACTGACACCCAGTAACAAAGACAAACCCTGACACCAAGTAACAAAGACACACACTGACACCAAGTAACAGAGACATACACTGATAACCAGTAACACAGACAGACACTTACACCAAGTAACAAAGACATGCACTGACACCAAGTAACAAAGACATACACTGACACCAAGTAACAAAGACATACACTTACACCAACTAACACAGACATACACTTACAGCAAGTAAAAAAGACAGACACTGATACCCAGTAACACAGACACACACTTACACCAAGTCACAAAGACATACACTGACACCCAGTAACAAAGACATGCACTGACACCCAGTAACAAAGACACACACTGAAACCAAGTAACAAAGACATACACTGATACCCAGTAACACAGACACACACTTACACCAAGAAACAAAGACATAAACTGACACCAATTAACAAAGACATACACTGATACCCAGTAACACAGACACACACTTACACCAAGTAACAAAGACATACACTGACACCAAGTAACAAAGACATACAATTACACCAAGTAAAAAAGACATACACAGACACCAAGTAACAAAGACATACACTGACACCCAGTAACACAGACACACACTTACACCAAGTAACAAAGACATACACTGACACCAAGTAACAAAGACAGGCACTGATACCCAGTAACACAGACACACACTTACACCAAGTCACAAAGACATACACTGATACCCAGTAACACAGACATACACTTACACCAAGTAACAAAGACATACACTGACACAAAGTAACAAAGACATACACTGACACCAAGTAACAAAGACGTACACTGACACCAAGTAACAAAGACATGCACTGATACCCAATAACACAGACACACACTTACACCAACGAACACAGACATGCACTGACACCAAGTAACAAAGGCATACACTGACACCCAGGAACACAGATACACACTGACACCCAGTAACACAGAGAAACACTTACACCAAGTAACAAAGACAGACACTGATACCCAGTAACACAGACACACACTTACAACAGGTCACAAAGACATACACTGACACCCATTAACAAAGACACACACAGACACCAAGTAACAAAGGCATACACTCATACCCAGTTACACAGACACACACTTACATCAAGTAACACAGACATACACAGACACCCAGTAACAAAGACAGACACTGATACCCAGTAACACAGACACACACTTACACCAAGTAACAAAGACATACACTGACACAAAGTAACAAAGACATACACTTACACAAAGTAACAAAGACTTACACTGACACCAAGTAACAAAGACATGCACTGATACCCAATAACACAGCCACACACTTACACCAACGAACACAGACATGCACTGACACCAAGTAACAAAGGCATACACTGACACCCAGGAACACAGATACACACTGACACCCAGTAACACACAGAAACACTGACACCAAGTAGCAAAGACAGACACTGACACCAAGTACAAAGACATACACTTGACACCAAGTAACAAAGATATACAATGATACCCAGTAACACAGACACACACTGACACCCAGTAACAAAGACATACACTGACACCAAGTAACATAGACAGACACTGATACCCAGTAACACAGACACACACTGACACCAAGTAACAAAGACATACACTGATAACCAGTAACACAGACACACACTTACACAAAGTAACATAGACATACACTGACACAAAGAAACAAATATAAACACTTACACCAAGTAACAAAGACATACACTGACTCCAAGTAACAAGGACATACACTGATACCCAGTAACACAGACACACACTTAGACCAAGGAACGAAGACAGACACTGATACCCAATAACACAGACACACACTTACACCAACTAACACAGAAATACACTGACACAAAGTAACAAAGAGATGCACTGACACCCAGTAACAAAGACATACACTGACACCCAGTAACAAAGACACACCCTGACACCAAGTAACAAAGACACACACTGACACCAAGTAACAGAGACATACACTGATAACCAGTAACACAGACAGACACTTACACCAAGTAACAAAGACATGCACTGACACCAAGTAACAAAGACATAGCACTGACACCAAGTAACAAAGACATACACTTACACCAAGTAACAAAGACATACACTGACACCAAGTAACAAAGACATTCACTTACACGAAGTAACACAGACATGCTCTTCCACCTAATAACAAAGACATACACTGACACCAAGTAACTAAGACATACAAGTGATACCCAGTAACACAGAAACACACTTACACCAAGTAACAAAGACAGACACTGATACCCAGTAACACTGACACACACTTACACCAAGTCACAAAGACACACACTAACACCCAGTAACAAAGACAGACACTGATACCCAGTAATACAGACACACACTTACACCAAGTAAATGGGTGGTGGATGGTCGGCAAACAATCGGTGGGCCGAAGGGCCTGTTTCAGTGCTGTATCTCTAAACTAAACACTGACACCTAGTGTCACAGACACACACTGACACACAGGAACACAGATACACACTGACACCCAGTAACACAGACATACACTGACACCAAGTAACAAAGACATACACTGATACCCAATAACACAGACACACACTTACACCAACTAACACAGACATACACTGACACCAAGTAACAAAGACATACACTGACACCCAGGAACACGGAGAAACACTTACACCAAGTAACAAAGACAGACACTGATACCCAGTAACACAGACACAAACTTACACCAAGTCACAAACACATGCACTGACACCCAGTAACAAAGACACACACTGACACCAAGTAACAAAGACATACAATGATACCCAGGAACACAGACACACACTTACACCGAGTAACAAAGACAGACACTGATACCAATTAACAACGACATACACTGATACCCAGTAACACAGACACACACTTACACCAAGTAACAAAGACATACACTGACACCAAGTAAAAACGACATTCACTTACACCAAGTAAAAAAGACATACACTGACACCAAGTAGCAAAGACATACACTGATACCCAGTAACACAGACACACACTTACACCAAGTAACAAAGACATACACTGATACCCAGTTACACTGACACACACTTACACCAAGTCACACAGACACACACAGACATCAAGTAACAAAGACATACACAGATACCCAGTAACACAGACACACACTTACACCAAGTAACAAAGACAAACACTGACACCAAGTAACAAAGACATACACTTACACCAAGTAACAAAGACATACAAAGATACCCAGTAGCCAAGTAATATACTTACACCAAGTAACACAGACATACGCTGACACCAAGTAACAAAGACATCCACTTACACCAAGTAACAAAGTCATACATTGATACCAAGTAACAAAGACATACATTGATACCCAGTAACAAAGACATACATTGATACCCAGTAACACAGAGAGGCACTGACACCCAGTAACAAAGACATACACTGATACCCAGTAACACAGACAGGCACTGACACGCAGTAACAATGACATACACTGACACCAAGTCACAAAGACATACACTGACACCAAGTAACAAAGGCAGACACTGATACTAAGTAACACAAACACACACTTACACCAAGTAACAAAGACATACACTGATACCCAGTAACACAGACACACACTTACACCAAGTAACAAAGACATACACTGATACCCAGGAACACAGACACACACTTACACCAAGTAATAAAGACATACACTGACACAAAGTAACAAAGAAATACACTTACACCAAGTAACAAAGACATACACTGACACAAAGTAACAAAGACATACACTTACACAAAGTAACAAAGACGTACACTGACACCAAGTAACAAAGACATGCACTGATACCCAATAACACAGCCACACACTTACACCAACGAACACAGACATGCACTGACACCAAGTAACAAAGGCATACACTGACACCCAGGAACACAGATACACACTGACACCCAGTAACACACAGAAACACTGACACCAAGTAGCAAAGACAGACACTGACACCAAGTACAAAGACATACACTTGACACCAAGTAACAAAGACATACAATGATACCCAGTAACACAGACACACACTGACACCAAGTAACAAAGACATACACTGATAACCAGTAACACAGACACACACTTACACAAAGTAACATAGACATACACTGACGCAAAGAAACAAATATAAACACTTACACCAAGTAACAAAGAGATACACTGACTCCAAGTAACAAGGACATACACTGATACCCAGTAACACAGACACACACTTAGACCAAGGAACGAAGACAGACACTGATACCCAATAACACAGACACACACTTACACCAACTAACACAGAAATACACTGACACAAAGTCACAAAGAGATGCACTGACACCCAGTAACAAAGACATACACTGACACCCAGTAACAAAGACACACCCTGACACCAAGTAACAAAGACACACACTGACACCAAGTAACAGAGACATACACTGATAACCAGTAACACAGACAGACACTTACACCAAGTAACAAAGACATGCACTGACACCAAGTAACAAAGACATACACTGACACCAAGTAACAAAGACATACACTTACACCAAGTAACAAAGACATACACTGACACCAAGTAACACAGACATGCTCTTCCACCTAATAACAAAGACATACACTGACACCAAGTAACTAAGACATACAAGTGATACCCAGTAACACAGAAACACACTTACACCAAGTAACAAAGACAGACACTGATACCCAGTAACACTGACACACACTTACACCAAGTCACAAAGACACACACTAACACCCAGTAACAAAGACAGACACTGATACCCAGTAATACAGACACACACTTACACCAAGTAAATGGGTGGTGGATGGTCGGCAAACAATCGGTGGGCCGAAGGGCCTGTTTCAGTGCTGTATCTCTAAACTAAACACTGACACCTAGTGTCACAGACACACACTGACACACAGGAACACAGATACACACTGACACCCAGTAACACAGAGAAACACTGACACCAAGTAACAAAGACGGACACTGACACCCAGTAACCAAGACATACACTTACACCAAGTAACAAAGACATACACTGATACCCAATAACACAGACACACACTTACACCAACTAACACAGACATACACTGACACCAAGTAACAAAGACATACACTGACACCCAGGAACACAGATATACACTGACACCCAGTAACACGGAGAAACACTTACACCAAGTAACAAAGACAGACACTGATACCCAGTAACACAGACACAAACTTACACCAAGTCACAAACACATGCACTGACACCCAGTAACAAAGACACACACTGACACCAAGTAACAAAGACATACACTGATACCCAGTAACACAGCCGCACACTTACACCAAGTAACAAAGACAGACACTGATACCAATTAACAACGACATACACTGATACCCAGTAACACAGACACACACTTACACCAAGTAACAAAGACATGCACTGACACCAAGTAAAAAAGACATTCACTTACACCAAGTAAAAAAGACATACACTGACACCAAGTAGCAAAGACATACACTGATACCCAGTAACACAGACACACACTTACACCAAGTAACAAAGACATACACTGATACCCAGTTACACTGACACACACTTACACCAAGTCACACAGACACACACAGACATCAAGTAACAAAGACATACACAGATACCCAGTAACACAGACACACACTTACACCAAGTAACAAAGACAAACAATGACACCAAGTAACAAAGACATACACTTACACCAAGTAACAAAGACATACACTGACACCAAGTAACAGAGGCATACACTGATACCTAGTGACACAGACACACACTTACACCAAGTAACAAAGACATACAAAGATACCCAGTAGCCAAGAAATATACTTACACCAAGTAACACAGACATACGCTGACACCAAGTAACAAAGACATCCACTTACACCAAGTAACAAAGTCATACATTGATACCAAGTAACAAAGACATACATTGATACCCAGTAACAAAGACATACATTGATACCCAGTAACACAGAGAGGCACTGACACCCAGTAACAAAGACATACACTGATACCCAGTAACACAGACAGGCACTGACACCCAGTAACAAAGACATACACTGACACCAAGTCACAAAGACATACACTGACACCAAGTAACAAAGGCAGACACTGATACTAAGTAACACAGACACACACTTACACCAAGTAACAAAGACATACACTGATACCCAGGAACACAGACACACACTTACACTAAGTAATAAAGACATACACTGACACAAAGTAACAAAGAAATACACTTACACCAAGTAACAAAGACATACACTGACACCAAGTAACAAAGACATACACTGATACCCAGTAACACAGACACACACTTACACCAAGTAACAATGACATGCACAGACACCCATTAACACAGACACGCACTGACATCCAGTAACAAAGACATACACTGACACCAAGTAACAAAGACATACACTGATACCAAGTAACAAAGACATGCACTGATACCCAGTAACACAGACACAAACTTACACCAAGTAACAAAGACATAAACTGACACCAATTAACAAAGACATACACTGATACCCAGTTACACTGACATACACTTACACCAAGTAACACAGACACACACTTACACCAAGTAACAAAGACATACACTGACACCAAGTAACAAAGACATACACTTTCACCAAGTAACAAAGACATACATTGATACCCAGTAACAAAGACATACATTGATACCCAGTAACACAGACACGCACTGACACCCAGTAACAAAGACATACACTGATTCCCATTAACACAGACACGCACTGACACCCAGTAACAAAGACATACACTGACAACAAGTCACAAAGACATACACTTACACCAAGTAACAAAGACATACACTGATACCCAATAACACAGACACACACTTACACCAACTAACACAGATATGCACTGACAGCAAGTAACAAAGACAGACACTGACACCCAGGAACACAGATACACACTGACACCCAGTAACACAGAGAAACACTGACACCAAGTCACAAAGACAGGCATTGATGCCCAGTAGCACAAACACAAACTTACACCAAGTCACAAAGACATGCACTGACACCCAGTAACACAGACACACACTGACACCAAGTAACACAGACATACACTTACACCAAGTAACAAAGACATACACTGACACCAATTAAAAAAGACATACACTGATACCCAGTAACACAGACACACACTTACACCAAGTAACAAAGACATACACTGACAACAAGTAACAAAGACATACACTTACACCAAGTAAAAAAGACATACACTGACACGAAGTAACAAAGACAAAGTATGATACCCAGTAACACAGACACACACTTACACCATGTTACAAAGACATACACTAATACCCAGTTGCACTGACACACACTGACACCAAGTAACAAAGACTAACACATACACACACTATCACCAAGTAACAAAGACATGCACTGACACCCAGTAACAAAGACATACACTGACACCAAGTCACAAAGAAATGCACTGACAACCAATAACAAAGATACACACTGACAGCAAGTAACAAAGACATACACTGATACCCAGTAACACAGACACACACATACACCAAGTAACAACGACATACACTGATACCCAGTAACACAGACACACACTTACACCAAGTAACAAAGACATGCACTGACACCAAGTAAAAAAGACATTCACTTACACCAAGTAAAAAAGACATACACTGACACCAAGTAGCAAAGACATACACTGATACCCAGTAACACAGACACACACTTACACCAAGTAACAAAGACATACACTGATACCCAGTTACACTGACACACACTTACACCAAGTCACACAGACACACACAGACATCAAGTAACAAAGACATACACAGATACCCAGTAACACAGACACACACTTACACCAAGTAACAAAGACAAACAATGACACCAAGTAACAAAGACATACACTTACACCAAGTAACAAAGACATACACTGACACCAAGTAACAGAGGCATACACTGATACCTAGTGACACAGACACACACTTACACCAAGTAACAAAGACATACAAAGATACCCAGTAGCCAAGAAATATACTTACACCAAGTAACACAGACATACGCTGACACCAAGTAACAAAGACATCCACTTACACCAAGTAACAAAGTCATACATTGATACCAAGTAACAAAGACATACATTGATACCCAGTAACAAAGACATACATTGATACCCAGTAACACAGAGAGGCACTGACACCCAGTAACAAAGACATACACTGATACCCAGTAACACAGACAGGCACTGACACCCAGTAACAAAGACATACACTGACACCAAGTCACAAAGACATACACTGACACCAAGTAACAAAGGCAGACACTGATACTAAGTAACACAGACACACACTTACACCAAGTAACAAAGACATACACTGATACCCAGGAACACAGACACACACTTACACTAAGTAATAAAGACATACACTGACACAAAGTAACAAAGAAATACACTTACACCAAGTAACAAAGACATACACTGACACCAAGTAACAAAGACATACACTGATACCCAGTAACACAGACACACACTTACACCAAGTAACAATGACATGCACAGACACCCATTAACACAGACACGCACTGACATCCAGTAACAAAGACATACACTGACACCAAGTAACAAAGACATACACTGATACCAAGTAACAAAGACATGCACTGATACCCAGTAACACAGACACAAACTTACACCAAGTAACAAAGACATAAACTGACACCAATTAACAAAGACATACACTGATACCCAGTTACACTGACATACACTTACACCAAGTAACACAGACACACACTTACACCAAGTAACAAAGACATACACTGACACCAAGTAACAAAGACATACACTTTCACCAAGTAACAAAGACATACATTGATACCCAGTAACAAAGACATACATTGATACCCAGTAACACAGACACGCACTGACACCCAGTAACAAAGACATACACTGATTCCCATTAACACAGACACGCACTGACACCCAGTAACAAAGACATACACTGACACCAAGTCACAAAGACATACACTTACACCAAGTAACAAAGACATACACTGATACCCAATAACACAGACACACACTTACACCAACTAACACAGATATGCACTGACAGCAAGTAACAAAGACAGACACTGACACCCAGGAACACAGATACACACTGACACCCAGTAACACAGAGAAACACTGACACCAAGTCACAAAGACAGGCATTGATGCCCAGTAGCACAAACACAAACTTACACCAAGTCACAAAGACATGCACTGACACCCAGTAACACAGACACACACTGACACCAAGTAACACAGACATACACTGATACCAAGTAACACAGACACACACTTACACCAAGTAACAAAGACATACACTGACACCAATTAAAAAAGACATACACTGATACCCAGTAACACAGACACACACTTACACCAAGTAACAAAGACATACACTGACAACAAGTAACAAAGACATACACTTACACCAAGTAAAAAAGACATACACTGACACGAAGTAACAAAGACAAAGTATGATACCCAGTAACACAGACACACACTTACACCATGTTACAAAGACATACACTAATACCCAGTTGCACTGACACACACTGACACCAAGTAACAAAGACTAACACATACACACACTATCACCAAGTAACAAAGACATGCACTGACACCCAGTAACAAAGACATACACTGACACCAAGTCACAAAGAAATGCACTGACAACCAATAACAAAGATACACACTGACAGCAAGTAACAAAGACATACACTGATACCCAGTAACACAGACACACACATACACCAAGTAACAAAGACATACACTGATACCCAGTTACACTGACACACACTTACACCAAGTAACACAGACACACACAGACACCAAGTAACAAAGACGTACACTGATACCCAGTAACACAGACACACACTTACACCAAGTAACAAAGACATGCACTGACACCAAGTAACAAAGACATACATTTACACCAAGTAACAAACACATACACTGACACCAAGTAACAAAGACATACACTGATACCCAATAACAAAGACATACACTGATACCCAGTAACACAGACACACACTTACACCATTTAACAAAGACATACACTGATACCCAGTAACACAGACACACACTGACCCCCAGTAACAAAGACATACTCTGACACCAAGTCACAAAGACATACAGTGACACCAAGTAACACAGACATACACTGACACCAAGTAACACAGACATACACTGACACCAAATAACAAAGACATACACTCTCATCCAGTGACACAGACCCGCACTGACACCCAGTAACAAAGACATACACTGACACCAAGTCACAAAGACATACACTGACACCAAGTAACAAAGACAGACACTGATACCCAGTAATGCAGACATGCACTGACACCAAGTAACAAAGACAGACGCTGATACCCAGTGACACAGACACACACTGGGCTGCACATTGGAGCAGTGGTTGGCACCGTAGCCTCACAGCTCCAGGGACCGGGTTCGATTCTGGGTAATGCCTGTGCGGAGTTTGCAACTTCTTCCTGTGTCTGCGTGGGTTTCATCCCGGTGCTCCGGTTTCCTCCCACATGCCAAAGACTTGCAGGTTGATAGGTTAATTGGCCATCATAAATTGCCCCAAGTATCGGTCGGTGGTTGGGAAATATATAGGGATAGGTGGGGATTTGATAGGAATACGGGATTAGTGTAGGATTAGTGTAAATGGGTGGTTGATGGTCGGCACAGACTCGGTGGGCCGAAGGGCCTGTTTAAGTGCTGTATCTCGAAACTAATCTAAATACTGACACCCAGTGTCACAGACACACACTGACACCCAGGAATACAGATACACACTGACATCCAGTAACACAGAGAAACACTGACACCAAGTAACAAAGACATAAACTGATACCGAGTCACACAGACACACACTTACATTAAGTAATAAAGACATACACTGACACAAAGTAGCAAAGACATACACTTACGCCAAGTAACAAAGAGATACACTGACTCCAAGAAACAAAGACATCCACTTACACCAAGTAACAAAGACATAAATTGATACCCAGTAGCAAAAACATACATTGGTACCCAGTAACACAGACACGCACTGACACCCAGTATCAATGACATACACTGATACCCAGTAACACAGAGACGCACTGACACCCAGTAACAAAGACATACACTGACACAAAGTAACAAAGACATGCACTTACACAATGTAACAAAGACATCCACTGATACCCAGTAACACAGACATACACTGACACCAAGTAACAAAGACATACACTTACACCAAGTATCAAAGACACACACTTACACGAAGTCACAAAGACATACACTTGCTCCAAGTAACAAAGACATACACTGATACCCAGTAACACAGAGACGCACTGACACCCAGTAACAAAGACATACACTGACACAAAGTAACAAAGACATGCACTTACACAATGTAACAAAGACATCCACTGATACCCAGTAACACAGACATACACTGACACCAAGTAACAAAGACATACACTTACACCAAGTATCAAAGACACACACTTACACGAAGTCACAAAGACATACACTTGCACCAAGTAACAAAGACATACACTGATACCCAGGAACACAGACACAAACTTACACTAAGTAATAAAGACATACACTGATACCCAGTAACACAGACACGCACTGACACCCAGTAACACAAACACACAATTACACCTAGTAACAAAGACATACACTGACACCAAGTAACAAAGACATACAATTACACCAAGTAACAAAGACACACACTTACACCAAGTAACACAGATATACACTGACACCACGTAACAAAGACATACACTGTTACCCAGTAACACAGACGCACACTTACACCAAGTAACAAAGACATCCATTGATACCAAGTATCACAGACACACACTTACACCAAGTAACACAGACACAAACTTACACCAAGTAACATAGACATACACAGACACCAAGTAACAAAGTCATTCACTTGCACCAAGTAACAAAGACATACACTGACACCCATTAACAAAGACACACACTGACACCATGTAACACAGACATACACTGACACCAAGTAACAAAGACGTACACTGACACCAAGTAACAAAGACAAACACTGATACCCAGTAACACAGACACACACTTACACCAAGTCACAAAGACATGCACTGATACCAATTAACACAGACACACACTTACACCAAGTCACACAAACACACACTGTCACCAAGTAACAAAGACATACACTGACACCAAGTAACAAAGACATGCAATTACACCAAGTAACAAAGACACACACTTACACCAAGTAACACAGACATACACTGACACCAAGTAAGAAAGACATACACTGTTCCCCAGTAACAAAGACACACACTTACAACTAGTAACAAAGACATACACTGACACCCAGTAACAAAGACACACACTGACACCATGTAACACAGACATACACTGACACCAAGTAACAAAGACATACACTGACACCCAGTAACACAGACACACACTTACACCAAGTAACAAAGACATACACTGACACCAAGTAACAAAGACATGCACAGATACCCAGTAACACAGACACACACTTACACCAAGTAACAAAGACACGCACTGATACCAATTAACACAGACACACACTTACACCAAGTCACACAAACACACACATACACCAAGTAACAAAGACATACACTGACACCAAGTAACAAAGACATACAATTACACCAAGTAACAAAGACACACACGTACACCAAGTAACACAGACATACACTGACACCAAGTAACAAAGACATACACCGTTACCCAGTACCACAGACACACACTTACACCAAGTAACAAAGACACACACTGATACCAAGTAACACAGACACACACTTACACCAAGTAACACAGACTCACACTTACACCAAGTAACAAAGACATACACTGATACCAAGTAACACAGACACACACTTACACCAAGTAACACAGACATGCACTGACACCAAGTAACAAAGACATACACTGATACCCAGTAACAGAGACACACACTGGGCGGCACATTGGCACAGTGGTTAGCAGCCTCACAGCTCCAGGGACCCGGGCTCGATTCTGGGTGCTGCCTGTTCGGAGTTTGCTAGTTCTCCCTGTGTCTGCGTGGGTTTCCACCGGGTGCTCCTGTTTCCTCCCACATGCCAAAGACTTGCAGGTTGATAGGTTAATTGGCCATTATAAATTGCCCCGAGTTTCGGTCGGTGGTGGGGAAATATATCGGGACAGGTGGGGATGTGACAGGAATACGGTTTTAGTGTAGGATTAGTATAAATGGGTGGTTGATGGTCGGCACAGACTCGGTTGGCCGAAGGGCCTGTTTCAGTGCTGTATCACGAAACTAAATACTGACACCCAGTAACACAAACAAACACACGCTGACACCCAGTAACATAGAGAAACACTGATACACAGTAACAAAGACATACACTGACACACAGAGACAGACTGTCACCAAGTAACAAAGACATGCACTGAAACCCAGTAACAAAGACATACACTTTCGCCAAGTAACAAAGTCATGCACTGATAACCAGGAACATAGACACACACAAACACCAAGTAACAAAGACGTGCACAGACACCAAGTAACAAAGACGTACACAGACATCAAGTAACAAAGACATACACTCACACCAAGTAACAAAGACATACACAGGCACCAAGTAACAAAGACATACACTGATACCCAGTAACACAGACACACACTTACTCCAAGTAACAAAGACATACACTGATATCCAGTTTCACAGACTCACACTTACACCAAGTAACACAAACATACACTGACACCAAGTAACAAAGACATACACAGACACCAAGTAACAAAGGCATAAACTTACACCAAGTAACAAAGACTCACACTTACACCAAGAAACACAGACAAACACTGACACCAAGGAACAAAGACAGACAATTACACCAAGTAACAAAGACATACACTTACACCAAGTATTTTGACATAAACTGACACCAAGTAACAAAGACATAAACTGATACCCAGTAACACAGACACACAATTACAGCAAGTAACAAAGACATACACTGACACCAAGTCACAAAGACACACACTGACACACAATAACAAAGACATACACTGACACCAAGTCACAAAGACTTACACTGATACCCAGTAACACAGACGCACACTTACACCAAGTCACAAAGACATACACTGATACCAAGTTTCACAGACACACAATTACACCAAGTAACACAAACACACACTTACACCAAGTAACAAAGACATAGACAGACACCAAGTAACAAAGACAAACAATTACACCATGTAACAAAGACACACACTTACACCAAGTAACACAGACATACACTGACACCAAGTAACAAAGACATACACTGTTCCCCAGCAACACAGACACACACTTACAACTAGTAACAAAGACATACACTGACACCCAGTAACAAAGACACACACTGACACCATGTCACACAGACATACACTGACACCAAGTAACAAAGACATACACTGACACCCAGTAACACAGACACACACTTACACCAAGTAACAGAGACATACACTGACACCAAGTAACAAAGACATACACTGATACCCAGTAACACAGACACACACTTACACCAAGTAACAAAGACACACACTTACACCAAGTAACACAGACATACACTGACACCAAGTAACAAAGACATATACTGACACACAGTAACAAACACATACACTGACACCAAGTCACAAATACATACACTGACACACAGTAACAAAGACATACACTGACACCAAGTCACAAAGACATACACTGACACCAAGGAACAAGGACATACACTGATACCCAGTAGCACAGACACACACTTACACCAAGTAACCAAGACATACACTGACACCAAGTAACAAAGACATACACTTACACCAAGTAACAAAGACATACAATTACACCAATTAACAAAGACACACACTTCCACCAAGTAACACAGACATACACTGACACCAAGTAACAAAGACATACACTGTTACCCAGTAACACAGACACACACTTACACCAAGTAACAAAGACATGCACTGACACCAAGTAACAAAGACATACACTGTTACACAGTAACACAGACACACACTTACACCAAGTAACAAAGACATGCACTGATACCAATTAACACAGACACACACTTACACCAAGTCACACAAACACACACTTACACCAAGTAACAAAGACATACAATTACACCAAGTAACAAAGACACACACTTACACCAAGTAACACTGACATACACTGACACCAAGTAACAAAGACATACACCGTTACCCAGTAACACAGACACACACTTACACCAAGTAACAAAGACACACACTGATACCAAGTAACACAGACACACACTTATACCAAGTAACACAGGCACACACTTGCACCAAGTAACATAGACATACACTGACAGCAAGTAACAAAGACTTACACTTACACCAAGTAACACAGACATACACTGACACCAAGTAACAAAGACATGCAATTACACCAAGGAACAAAGACATACACTTACACCAAGTAACACAGACATACACTGACACCAAGTAACAAAGACATACACTGTTAACCAGTAACACAGACACACACTTACACCAAGTAACAAAGACATACACTGATACCAAGTAACACAGACACACACTTACACCAAGTAACACAGACATACACTGACACCAAGTAACAAAGACATACACTGATACCCAGTAACACAGACACACACTGGGCGGCACATTGGCACAGTGGTTAGCAGCCTCACAGCTCCAGGGACCCAGGCTCGATTCTGGGTGCTGCCCGTGCGGAGTTTGCAAGTTCTCCCTGTGTCTGCGTGGATTTCCACCGGGTGCTCCGGTTTCCTCCCAGATGCCAAAGACTTGCAGGTTGATAGGTTAATTGGCCATTATAAATTGCCCCTAGTATAGGTAGGTGGTAGGGAAATATATAGGGACAGGTGGGGATGTGATAGAAATACGGTTTTAGTGGAGGATGAGTATAAATGGGTGGTTGATGGTCGGCACAGTCTCGGTTGGCCGAAGGGCCTGTTTCAGTGCTGTATCACTAAACTAAATACTGACACCCAGTAACACAAACAAACACACGCTGACACCCAGTAACATAGAGAAATACTGATACACAGGAACAAAGACATACACTGACACACAGATACACACTGTCACCAAGTAACAAAGACATACACTGACACCCAGTAACAAAGACATACACTTACGCCAAGTAACAAAGTCATACACTGATAACCAGTAACATAGACACACACATACACCAAGTAACAAAGACGTACACAGACACCAAGTAACAAAGACGTACACAGACACCAAGTAACAAAGACATACACTGATATCCAGTAACACAGACACACACTTACACCAAGTAATACAGACATACACTGACTCCAAGTAACAAAGATATACACTTACACCAAATAAGAAAGACACACACTTACACCAAGTTACACAGACATACACTGACACCAAGTAACAAAGACATGCACTTTCACCAAGTAAGAAAGACACACACTTACACCAAGTAACACAGACCGACACTGACAACAAGTAACAAAGACATACACAGACACCAAGTAACAAAGACATACATTTACACCAAGTAACACAGACATACACTGACACCAAGTAACAAAGACATACACTTACACCAAGTAACAAAGACATACACTGATACTCAGTAACACAGACACACACTTACACCAAGTAACACAGACATACACTGACACCAAATAACAAAGACATACGCTGATACCCAGTAACACAGACACACACTTCCACCAAGTAACAAAGACATACAGTGACACCAAGTAACAAAGACATGCACTGACTCCAAGTAACAAAGACGTACACTTGCACCAAGTAACAAAGACATGCACTGACACCAAGTAACAAAGACATACACTTACACCAAGTAACACACACATACACTGACACCAAGTAACAAAGAAACACACTTATACTAAGTACACAGACATACACTGACACCAAGTAACAAAGACATACAGTGATACCCAGTAACACAGACAGACACTGACACCAAGTCACAAAGACATACACTTACACCAAGTATACAAAGACATACAAAGACACCAAGTAACAAAGACATACACTGATACCCAGTAACACAGACACACACTTATACCAAGTAACAAAGACATACAAAGATACCCAGCCACACAGACACACACTTGCACCAAGTATCACAGACATACACAGACACCAAGTAACAAAGACATACACTGATACCCAGTAACACAGACACACACTTACACCATGTAACAAAGACATACACTGACACCAAGTAACAAAGACATACACTGACACCAACTAACAAAGACACTCACTTGCACCAAGTAACACAGACATACACTGACACCAAGTAACAAAGACATACACTGATATCCAGTAACACAGACACACACTTACACCAAGTCACAAAGACATACACTGACACCCAGTAACAAAGACATACACTGACACCCAGTAACAAAGAAACCCAATGACACCAAGTAACAAAGGCACACACTGACACCAAGTAACAATGACACACACTGATAGCCAGTAACACAGACACACACTTACACCAAGCAACAAAGACATACACTGACACCAAGTAACAAAGACATTCACTGATACCCAGTAACACAGACACACACTTACACCAAGTAACAAAGACATACACTGACACCAAGTAACAAAGACATACACTGACACCAAGTAACAAAGGCATACATTGACACCCAGTAACAAAGACATACAATGACACCCAGTAACGCAGACACACACGGACACCAAGTAACAAAGACATACACTGACACCCAGTAACAAAAACATACACTGACACCCAGTAACAAAGACATACACTGGCACCAAGTAACAGAGACATACACTGACGCCAAGTAACAAAGGCATACCCTGACACCAAGCAACAAAGACATACACTGACACCAAGTAACACAGACATACACTTACACCAAGTAACACAGACATACACTGACACCAAGTAACAAAGACATACACTTACAACAACTAACAAAGACACACCCTTTCACCAAGAAACACAGACATACACTGACACCAAGTAACAAAGGCATACACTTACACCGAGTAACAAAGACATACTCTTACACCAAGTAACACAGACATACACTGACATCAAGTAACAAAGACATACACTTACATCAACTAACAAAGACAGACACTTTCACCAAGAAACACAGACGTACACTGACACCAAGTAACAAAGACATACACTTACACCAACTAACAAAGACACCCACTTACACCAAGTAACAAAGACATACACTGACACCCAGTAACAAAGACACACACTGACACCAAGTAACAAAGACAACCACTGACACAAATTAACAAAGACATGCACTGATACCCAATAACAAAGACACACGCTGACACTAAGTAACAAATACATACACTGACACCAAGTAACAAAGACATACACTTACACCAAGTAACAAAGACATACACTGACACCAAGTAACAAAGACATAAACTGATACCCAGTAACACAGACACACACTGACACCAAGTAACAAAGACAGACACTGACACCAAGTAACAAAGACATACACTTACACCAAGTAACACAGACATGCACTGCCACCAAGTAATAAAGACACACACTTACACTAAGTACACAGACATACACTGACACCAAGTAACAAAGACAAACACTGATACCCAGTAACACAGACACAAACTTACACCAAGTAACAGAGACAGACACTCGTACCCAGTAACAAAGACAAACACTGACACCAAGTAACAAAGAAACACACTGACACCAAGTAACAAAGACAAACACTGACACCCAGTAACAAAGAAACACACTGACACCAAGTAACAAAGACACACACTGACACCAAGTATACAAAGACATACACAGACACCAAGTAAAAAAGACATACACATGATACCCATTAACACAGACACACACTTACACCAAGTAACAAAGACATACACTGATACCCAGCCACACAGACACACACTGACACCAAGTATCACAGACATACACAGACACCAAGTAACAAAGACATACACTGATACCCAGTAACACAGACACACACTTACAACATGTAACAAAGACATACACTGACACCCAGTAACAAAGACATTCACTGATCCCCAGTAACACAGACACACACTTACACCAAGTAACAAAGACACAAACTTAAACCAAGTAACAAAGACAGACACTGATACCCAGTAACAGAGACACACACTTACACCAAGTCACAAAGACATACACTGACACCCAGTAATAAAGACATACACTGACACCCAGTAGCAAAGACACACACTGACACCAAGTAACAAAGACATCCACTGACACACATTAACAAAGACATACACTGATACCCAGTAACAAAGACACACACTTAAACCAAGTAACAAATGCAGACACTGACACCAAGTAACAAAGACATACACTTATACAAAGTAACAAAGACACACACTTACTCCAAGTAACAAAGACAGACAATGACACCAAGTAAGAAAGACATACACTGATACCCAGTAACACAGACACACGCTTACACCAAGTAACAGAGACATACACTGACACCAAGTAACAAAGGCATAGACTGACACCAAGTAACAATGACATGCACCGACACCAAGTAACAAAGACGTACACTTACACCAAGTAACAAAGACATGCACTGACACCAAGGAACAAAGACATACTCTTACACCAAGTAAGACATACATACACTGACACCAATTAACAAAGACACACACTTATACTAAGTACTCAGACATACACTGACACCAAGTAACAAAGACATACACTGATACCCAGTAACACAGACACACACTTACACCAAGTATCAAAGACAGACACTGGTACCCAGTAACAAAGACAGATACTGATACCCAGTAACACAGACAGATACCAACACCAAGTCACAAAGACATACACTGACACCCAGTAACAAATTAACACACTGACACCAAGTATACAAAGACATACAAAGTCACCAACTAACAAAGACATACACTGATGCCCAGTAACACAGACACACACTGCCACCAAGTAACAAAGACATACAAAGATACCCAGCCACACAGACACACACTTACACCAAGTATCACAGACATACACAGACACCAAGTAACAAAGACATACACTGATACCCAGTAACACAGACACACACTTACACCATGTAACAAAGACATACACCGACACCAAGTGACAAAGACATACACTGATCCCTAGTAACACAGACATACACTGACACCAAGTAACAACGACACACACTGATATCCAGTAACACAGACACACAATTACACCAAGTAACAATGACAGACACTGATACCCAGTAACACAGACACACACTTACACCAAGTAACAACGACACACACTGATATCCAGTGACACAGACACACAATTACACCAAGTAACAATGACAGACACTGATACCCAGTAACACAGACACACACTTACACCAAGTCACAAAGACATACACTGACACCCAGTAACAAAGACATACACTGACACCCAGTAACAAAGAAACCCAATGACACCAAGTAACAAAGGCACACACTGACACCAAGGAACAATGACATACACTGATACCCAGTAACACAGACACACACTTACACCAAGCAACAAAGACATACACTGACACCAAGTAACAAAGACATTCACTGATACCCAGTAACACAGACACACACTTACACCAAGTAACAAAGACATACACTGACACCAAGTAACAAAGACATACACTGACACCCAGTAACACAGACACACACGGACACCAAGTAACAAAGACATACACTGACACCAAGTAACAAAGACATACACTGACACCCAGTAACACAGACACACACGGACACCAAGTAACAAAGACATACACTGACGCCCAGTAACAAAAACATACACTGACACCCAGTAACAAAGACATACACTGACACCAAGTAACAAAGACATTCACTGATCCCCAGTAACACAGACACACACTTACACCAAGTAACAGAGACATCCACTGACACCAAGTAACAAAGGCATACACTGACACCAAGCAATAAAGACATGCACTGACACCAAGTAACAAATACGTACACTTCCACCAAGTAACAAAGACATGCACTGACACCAAGTAACAAAGACATACACTTACACCAAGTCACACATACATACACTGACACCAAGTAACAAAGACACACACTTATCCTAAGTACACAGACAAACACTGACACCAAGTAACAAAGACAGACACTGATACCCAGTAACACAGACACACACTTACACCAAGTAGCAAAGACAGACACTGGTACCCAGTAACAAAGACAGACTCTGATACCCAGTAACACAGACAGACACTAACACCAAGTCACAAATTAACACACTGACACCAAGTAAGAAAGACACACACTGACACCAAGTATACAAAGACATACAAAGACACCAAGTAACAAAGACATACACTGATACCCAGTAACACAGACACACACTTGCACCAAGTAACAAAGACATACAAAGATACCCAGCCACACAGACACACACTTACACCAAGTAACAAAGACAGACAATGACACCAAGTAAGAAAGACATACACTGACACCAAATAACAAAGACATACACTGATACCCAGTAACACAGACACACACTTACACCAAGTAACAAAGACAGACAATGACCCCAAGTAAGAAAGACATACACTGATACCCAGTAACACAGACACACACTTACACCAAGTAACAGAGACATACACTGACACCAAGTAACAAAGGCATACACTGACACCAAGTAACAATGACATGCACCGACACCAAGTAACAAAGACGTACACTTACACCAAGTAACAAAGACATGCACTGACACCAAGTAACAAAGACATGCACTTACACCAAGTAACACATACATGCACTGACACCAAGTAACAAAGACACACACTTATACTAAGTACTCAGACATACACTGACACCAAGTAACAAAGACATACACTGATACCCAGTAACACAGACACACACTTACACCAAGTAACAAAGACAGACACTGGTACCCAGTAACAAAGACAGACACTGATACCCAGTAACACAGACAGACACTAACACCAAGTCACAAAGACATACACTGACACCCAGTAACAAATTAACACACTGACACCAAGTAACAAAGACACACACTGACACCAAGTATACAAAGACATACAAAGACACCAACTAACAAAGACATATACTGATACCCAGTAACACAGACACACACTGCCACCAAGTAACAAAGACATACAAAGATACCCAGCCACACAGACACACACTTACACCAAGTATCACAGACATACACAGACACAAAGTAACAAAGACATACACTGATACCCAGTAACACAGACACACACTTACACCATGTAACAAAGACATACACTGACACCAAGTAACAAAGACATACACTGATCCCAAGTAACACAGACATACACTGACACCAAGTAACAACGACACACACTGATATCCAGTCACGCAGACACACAATTACACCAAGTAACAATGACAGACACTGATACCCAGTAACACAGACACACATATACACCAAGTAACAACGACACACACTGATATCCAGTAACACAGACACACAATTACACCAAGTAACAATGACAGACACTGACACCCAGTAACAAAGACATACACTGACACCCAGTAACAAAGAAACCCAATGACACCAAGTAACAAAGGCACACACTGACACCAAGTAACAATGACATACACTGATACCCAGTAACACAGACACACACTTACACCAAGCAACAAAGACATACACTGACACCAAGTAACAAAGACATTCACTGATACCCAGTAACACAGACACACACTTACACCAAGTAACAAAGACATACACTGACACCAAGTAACAAAGACATACACTGACACCAAGTAACAAAGGCATACATTGACACCCAGTAACAAAGACATACACTGACACCCAGTAACACAGACACACACGGACACCAAGTAACAAAGACATACACTGACGCCCAGTAACAAAATCATACACTGACGCCCAGTAACAAAGACATACACTGACACCAAGTAACAAAGACATTCACTGATCCCCAGTAACACAGACACACACTTACACCAAGTAACAGAGACATCCACTGACACCATGTAACAAAGGCATACACTGACACCAAGCAATAAAGACATGCACTGACACCAAGTAACAAATACGTACACTTCCACCAAGTAACAAAGACATGCACTGACACCAAGTAACAAAGACATACACTTACACCAAGTCACACATACATACACTGACACCAAGTAACAAAGACACACACTTATACTAAGTACACAGACATACACTGACACCAAGTAACAAGGACAGACACTGGTACCCAGTAACAAAGACAGACTCTGATACCCAGTAACACAGACAGACACTAACACCAAGTCACAAATTAACACACTGACACCAAGTAACAAAGACACACACTGACACCAAGTATACAAAGACATACAAAGACACCAAGTAACAAAGGCATACACTGATACCCAGTAGCACAGACACACACTTGCACCAAGTAACAAAGACAGACACTGGTACCCAGTAACAAAGACAGACTCTGATACCCAGTAACACAGACAGACACTAACACCAAGTCACAAATTAACACACTGACACCAAGTAACAAAGACACACACTGACACCAAGTATACAAAGGCATACACTGATACCCAGTAACACAAACACACACTTGCACCAAGTAACAAAGACATACAAAGATACCCAGCCACACAGACACACACTTACACCAAGTATCACAGACATACACAGACACCAAGTAACAAAGACACACACTGATACCCAGTAACACAGACACACACATACACCATGTAACAAAGACATACACTGACACCAAGTAACACAGACATACACTGACACCAAGTAACAAAGACACTCACTTACACCAAGTAACACAGACATACACTGACACCAAGTAACAAAGACATACACTGATATCCAGTAACACAGACACACACTTACACCAAGTAACAATGACAGACACTGATACCCAGTAACACAGACACACACTTACACCAAGTCACAAAGACATACACTGACACCTAGTAACAAAGACATGCACTGACACCCAGTAACAAAGACACCCAATGACACCAAGTAACAAAGGCACACACTGACACCAAGTAACAATGACATACACTGATTCCCTGTAACACAGACACACACTTGCACCAAGTAACAAAGACATACAAAGATACCCAGCCACACAGACACACACTTACACCAAGTATCACAGACATACACAGACACCAAGTAACAAAGACATACACTGATACCCAGTAACACAGACACACACATACACCATGTAACACAGACATACACTGACACCAAGTAACAAAGACACACACTTACACCAAGCAACAAAGACATACACTGACACCAAGTAACAAAGACATTCACTGATACCCAGTAACACAGACACACACTTACACCAAGTAACAAAGACATACACTGACACCAAGTAACAAAGACATACACTGACAGCAAGTAACAAAGGCACACATTGACACCCAGTAACAAAGACATACACTGACACCCAGTAACGCAGACACACACGGACACCAGTTAACAAAGACATACACTGACACCCAGTAACAAAAACATACACTGACACCCAGTAACAAAGACATACACTGACACCAAGTAACAAAGACATTTACTGATCCCCAGTAACACAGACACACACTTACACCAAGCAACAAAGACATATACTGACACCAAGTAATAAATACACACACTGACAACAAGTAACACAGACACACAATTACACCAAGTAGCAAAGACATACACTGACACCAAGTAACAAAGACATACACTGACACCAAATAACAAAGGCATACACTGACACCCAGTAACAAAGACATACACTGACACCCAGTAACACAGACACACACTGACACCAAGTAACACAGACATAAACTGACACCAAGTAACAAAGACATACACTGACACCCAGTAACAAAGACACACACGGACACCAAGTAACAAAGACATACACTTACACCAAGTAACAAAGACACACACTGACACCCAGTAACACAGACACACACTGACACCATGTAACAAAGACATACACTTACACCAAGTATTTTGACATCCACTGACACCAAGTAACAAAGACATTCACTGATACCCAGTAACACAGACACACACTTACACCAAGTAACAAAGACATACACTGACACCAAGTAACAAAGACATACACTGACACCAAGTAACAAAGGCATACATTGACACCCAGTAACAAAGACATACACTGACACCCAGTGACGCAGACACACACGGTCACCAGGTAACAAAGACATACACTGACACCCAGTAACAAAAACATACACTGACACCCAGTAACAAAGACATACACTGACACCAAGTAACAAAGACATTCACTGATCCCCAGTAACACAGACACACACTTACACCAAGCAACAAAGACATATACTGACACCAAGTAATAAATACACACACTGACAACAAGTAACACAGACACACAATTACACCAAGTAGCAAAGACATACACTGACACCAAGTAACAAAGACATACACTGACACCAAATAACAAAGGCATACACTGACACCCAGTAACAAAGACATACACTGACACCCAGTAACAAAGACACACACGGACACCAAGTAACAAAGACACACACTGACACCAAGTAACACAGACATACACTGACACCAAGTGACAAAGACAGACAATTACACCAAGTTACAAAGACATACACTGACACCAAGTATTTTGACATCCACTGACACCAAGTAACAAAGACAGACACTGACACCCAGTAACACAGGCACACACTGGCGGGGGTGGGGGGGGTGGGGGGCGGCACATTGGCGCGGTGGTTCGCACCGCAGCCTCACAGCTCCAGGGACCCGGGTTCGATTCTGGGTACTGCCTGTGCGGAGTTGCAAGTTCTCCCTGTGTCTGCGTGGGTTTCATCCCGGTGCTCCGGTTTCCTCCCACATGCCAAAGACTTGCAGGTTGATAGGTTAATTGGCCATCATAAATTGCCCCAAGTATAGGTAGGTTTGTTGGGAAATATATAGGGATAGGTGGGGATGTGATAGGAATACGGGATTAGTGTAGGATTAGTGTAAATGGGTGGTTGATGGTCGGCACAGACTCGGTGGGTGGAAGGGCCTGTTTCAGTGCTGTATCTCCAAACTAAACTAAATACTGACACCTAGTGTCACAGACACACACTGGCACCCAGTACCACAAACAAACACACACTGACACCCAGTAACACAGAGAAAGACCGATACACAGAAACAAAGACATACACTGACACCAAGTAACCCAGACACACACTGACACCCTGTAAAAAAGACATACACTGACACCAAGTCACAAAGACATACACTGATACCAAGTCGCAAAGACATACACTGATGCCCAGGTACAAAGACACACACTTACACCAAGTAACGCAGACATACACTGACACCAAGTAACAAAGACAGACAATTACACCAAGGAACAAATACATACACTGACACCAAGTATTTTGACATACACTGACACCAAGTAACAAAGACATACACTGATACACAGTAACGCAGACACACACTTACACCCAGTAACAGAGACATACACTGACACCAAGTCACAAAGACATGCACTGACACCAAGTAACAAAGACATACACTTACACCAAGTAACAAAGACACACACTTACACCAAGTAACACAGACCTACACTGACACCAAGTAACAAAGACATACAATTACACCAAGTAACAAAGACATTTACTGATCCCCAGTAACACAGACACACACTTACACCAAGCAACAAAGACATATACTGACACCAAGTAATAAATACACACACTGACAACAAGTAACACAGACACACAATTACACCAAGTAGCAAAGACATACACTGACACCAAGTAACAAAGACATACACTGACACCAAATAACAAAGGCATACACTGACACCCAGTAACAAAGACATACACTGACACCCAGTAACACAGACACACACTGACACCAAGTAACACAGACATAAACTGACACCAAGTAACAAAGACATACACTGACACCCAGTAACAAAGACACACACGGACACCAAGTAACAAAGACATACACTTACACCAAGTAACAAAGACACACACTGACACCCAGTAACACAGACACACACTGACACCATGTAGCAAAGACATACACTTACACCAAGTATTTTGACATCCACTGACACCAAGTAACAAAGACATTCACTGATACCCAGTAACACAGACACACACTTACACCAAGTAACAAAGACATACACTGACACCAAGTAACAAAGACATGCACTGACACCAAGTAACAAAGGCATACATTGACACCCAGTAACAAAGACATACACTGACACCCAGTGACGCAGACACACACGGTCACCAGGTAACAAAGACATACACTGACACCCAGTAACAAAAACATACACTGACACCCAGTAACAAAGACATACACTGACACCAAGTAACAAAGACATTCACTGATCCCCAGTAACACAGACACACACTTACACCAAGCAACAAAGACATATACTGACACCAAGTAATAAATACACACACTGACAACAAGTAACACAGACACACAATTACACCAAGTAGCAAAGACATACACTGACACCAAGTAACAAAGACATACACTGACACCAAATAACAAAGGCATACACTGACACCCAGTAACAAAGACATACACTGACACCCAGTAACAAAGACACACACGGACACCAAGTAACAAAGACACACACTGACACCAAGTAACACAGACATACACTGACACCAAGTGACAAAGACAGACAATTACACCAAGTTACAAAGACATACACTGACACCAAGTATTTTGACATCCACTGACACCAAGTAACAAAGACAGACACTGACACCCAGTAACACAGGCACACACTGGCGGGGGTGGGGGGGGTGGGGGGCGGCACATTGGCGCGGTGGTTCGCACCGCAGCCTCACAGCTCCAGGGACCCGGGTTCGATTCTGGGTACTGCCTGTGCGGAGTTGCAAGTTCTCCCTGTGTCTGCGTGGGTTTCATCCCGGTGCTCCGGTTTCCTCCCACATGCCAAAGACTTGCAGGTTGATAGGTTAATTGGCCATCATAAATTGCCCCAAGTATAGGTAGGTTTGTTGGGAAATATATAGGGATAGGTGGGGATGTGATAGGAATACGGGATTAGTGTAGGATTAGTGTAAATGGGTGGTTGATGGTCGGCACAGACTCGGTGGGTGGAAGGGCCTGTTTCAGTGCTGTATCTCCAAACTAAACTAAATACTGACACCTAGTGTCACAGACACACACTGGCACCCAGTACCACAAACAAACACACACTGACACCCAGTAACACAGAGAAAGACCGATACACAGAAACAAAGACATACACTGACACCAAGTAACCCAGACACACACTGACACCCTGTAAAAAAGACATACACTGACACCAAGTCACAAAGACATACACTGATACCAAGTCGCAAAGACATACACTGATGCCCAGGTACAAAGACACACACTTACACCAAGTAACGCAGACATACACTGACAACAAGTAACAAAGACAGACAATTACACCAAGGAACAAATACATACACTGACACCAAGTATTTTGACATACACTGACACCAAGTAACAAAGACATACACTGATACACAGTAACGCAGACACACACTTACACCCAGTAACAGAGACATACACTGACACCAAGTCACAAAGACATGCACTGACACCAAGTAACAAAGACATACACTTACACCAAGTAACAAAGACACACACTTACACCAAGTAACACAGACCTACACTGACACCAAGTAACAAAGACATACAATTACACCAAGTAACAAAGACATACACTTACACCAAGTATTTTGACATACACTGACACCAATTTACAAAGACATGCACTGATACCCAGTAACACAGACACAAACTTACACCAAGTAACACAGACATACACTGACACCAAGTAACAAAGACATGCACTGATACCCAGTAACACAGACACACACTTACACCAAGTAACAAAGACAGACACTGATACCCAGTAACAAAGACACACACTTGCACCAAGTAACAAAGACAGACACTGACACCCAGTAACAAACACTGATACCCAGTAACACAGACACACACTGACACCAAGTGACAAAGACATACACTTACACCCAGGAACAAAGACATACAATGACACCAAGTCACAAACACATACACTGACACCAAGTAACAAAGACATACACTGACAACCAGTAACACAGACACACACTGACACCCAGTTAGAAACACACACTGACCCCCAGTAACACAGACATGCACTGATACCCAGTAACACAGACAAACAATTACACCAAGTATCAAAGACATACACTGACACCAAGTAACAAAGACGTACACTGACATCCAGTAACAAAGACATACACTGACACCCAGTAACACAGACACACACGGACACCAAGTAACAAAGACACACACTTACACCAAGTAACACAGACATACACTTACACCAAGTAACACAGACATACACTTACACCAAGTAACACAGACATACACTGACACCAAGTAACAAAGACATACACTTACGCCAAGTAACAAAGACAGACAATTACACCAAGTAACAAAGACATACACTGACACCCAGTAACAAAGACATACAATGACACCATGTCACAAACACGTACACTTACACCAAGTAACAAAGACATACACTTACACCAAGTAACAAAGACACACACTGACCCCCAGTAACACAGACACACACTGAACCCCAGTAACACAGACATACACTGATACCCAGTAACACAGACACACACTTAGACCAAGTAACAAAGACATCCAATGACACCAAGTAACAAAGACAGACACTGATACACAGTAACACAGACACACACTTACACCAAGTAACAAAGACATACACTGACACCCAGTTAGAAACACACACTGACCCCCAGTAACACAGACACACACTGACCCCCAGTAACACAGACATACAATGATACCCAGTAACACAGACACACAATTACACCAAGTAACAAAGACAGACACTGATACCCAGTAACACAGACACACGCTTACACCAAGTAACAAAGACATACACTTACACCAAGTAACAAAGACATACAGTGACACCCAGTAAGAAAGACATCCACTGACACCAAGTCACAAACACATACAATGACACCAAGTAACAAAGACATACAATTACACCAAGGAACAAAGACATATACTGACACCCAGGAACACCGGCACACACTGACACCAATTAACAAAGACATACACTGTTACCCAGTAACAGAGACACACACTTACACCAAGTAACAAAGACATACACTGATACCAAGTAACACAGACACACACTTACACCAAGTAACAAAGACACACACTTACACCAAGTAACACATACATACACTAACACCAAGTAACAAAGACATACACTGTTACCCAGTAACACAGACACACACTTACACCAAGTAACAAAGACATACACTGATACCAAGTAACACAGACACACACTTACACCAGGTAACAGAGACACATACTTACACCAAGCAACAAAGACATACACTGACACCAAGTAACAAAGGCATACACTTACACCAAGTTACACAGACGTACACTGACAACAAGTCACAAAGACATACAATCACACCAAGTAACAAAGACACACACTTACACCAAGTAACAGAGACATACACTTACACCAAGTAACAAAGACATACACTGATACCCAGTTACACAGACACACACTTACACCAAGTAACAAAGACATACACTGATACCCAGGAATACAGACACGCACTGACACCCAGTAACAAAGACATACACTGACACCAAGTCACAAAGACATACACTGACACAAAGTAACAAAGACATGCACTGATACCCAGTAACACAGACACACACTTACACCAAGTAACAAAGACAGACACTGATACCCAGTAACAAAGACACACACTTGCACCAAGTAACAAAGACAGACACTGACACCCAGTAACAAACACTGATACCCAGTAACACAGACACACACTGACACCAAGTGACAAAGACATACACTTACACCCAGGAACAAAGACATACAATGACACCAAGTCACAAACACATACACTGACACCAAGTAACAAAGACATACACTGACAACCAGTAACACAGACACACACTGACACCCAGTTAGAAACACACACTGACCCCCAGTAACACAGACATGCACTGATACCCAGTAACACAGACAAACAATTACACCAAGTATCAAAGACATACACTGACACCAAGTAACAAAGACGTACACTGACATCCAGTAACAAAGACATACACTGACACCCAGTAACACAGACACACACGGACACCAAGTAACAAAGACACACACTTACACCAAGTAACACAGACATACACTTACACCAAGTAACACAGACATACACTGACACCAAGTAACAAAGACATACACTTACGCCAAGTAACAAAGACAGACAATTACACCAAGTAACAAAGACATACACTGACACCCAGTAACAAAGACATACAATGACACCATGTCACAAACACGTACACTGACACCAAGTAACAAAGACATACACTTACACCAAGTAACAAAGACACACACTGACCCCCAGTAACACAGACACACACTGAACCCCAGTAACACAGACATACACTGATACCCAGTAACACAGACACACACTTAGACCAAGTAACAAAGACATCCAATGACACCAAGTAACAAAGACAGACACTGATACACAGTAACACAGACACACACTTACACCAAGTAACAAAGACATACACTGACACCCAGTTAGAAACACACACTGACCCCCAGTAACACAGACACACACTGACCCCCAGTAACACAGACATACAATGATACCCAGTAACACAGACACACAATTACACCAAGTGTCAAAGACATACACTGACACCAAGTAACAAAGACAGACACTGATACCCAGTAACACAGACACACGCTTACACCAAGTAACAAAGACATACACTTACACCAAGTAACAAAGACATACAGTGACACCCAGTAAGAAAGACATCCACTGACACCAAGTCACAAACACATACAATGACACCAAGTAACAAAGACATACAATTACACCAAGGAACAAAGACATATACTGACACCCAGGAACACCGGCACACACTGACACCAATTAACAAAGACATACACTGTTACCCAGTAACAGAGACACACACTTACACCAAGTAACAAAGACATACACTGATACCAAGTAACACAGACACACACTTACACCAAGTAACAAAGACACACACTTACACCAAGTAACACATACATACACTAACACCAAGTAACAAAGACATACACTGTTACCCAGTAACACAGACACACACTTACACCAAGTAACAAAGACATACACTGATACCAAGTAACACAGACACACACTTACACCAGGTAACAGAGACACACACTTACACCAAGCAACAAAGACATACACTGACACCAAGTAACAAAGGCATACACTTACACCAAGTTACACAGACGTACACTGACAACAAGTCACAAAGACATACAATCACACCAAGTAACAAAGACACACACTTACACCAAGTAACAGAGACATACACTTACACCAAGTAACAAAGACATACACTGATACCCAGTTACACAGACACACACTTACACCAAGTAACAAAGACATACACTGATACCCAGGAATACAGACACGCACTGACACCCAGTAACAAAGACATACACTGACACCAAGTCACAAAGACATACACTGACACAAAGTAACAAAGACAGACACTGATACCCAGGAACACAGACACACACTTACACCAAGTAACAAAGTCAGACACTGATGGCCAGTAACATAGACACACACTTACACCAAGTAACAAAGACATACACTTACACAAAGTAACAAAGACATACACTTACACCAAGTAACTAAGACATACACTGATACCCAGTAACACAGACACACACTTACACCAAGTAACAAAGACATGCACTGATACTCAGGAACACAGACATACAGTTACACCAAGTAACAGAGACAGACACTGATACCCAGTAACACAGACACACACTTACACCAAGTCACAAAGACATACACTGACACCCAGTAACAAAGACATACACTCACACCCTGTAACAAAGACACACACTGACACCAAGTAACAAAGACATACACAGACACCAAGTAACAAAGACCTACACTGATACCCAGTAACACAGACACACACTTACACCAAGTAACAAAGACATACACTGATACCCAGTAACACAGACACACACAGACACCCAGTCACAAAGACATACACTGACACCAAGTAACACAGACATACACTGACACCAAGTAACACAGACATACACTGACAATAAGTAACAAGGACGTCCACTTACACCAAGTAACAAAGACATACTTTGATACCCATTAACAAAGACATACATTGATACCCAGTAACACAGACACGCACTGACACCCAGTAACAATGACATACACTGACACCCAGTAACACAGACCCGCACTGACACCCAGTAACAAAGACATACACTGACACCAAGTAACAAAGACATACACTGATACCCAGTAACACATACATACTGTGACACCAAGTAACAAAGACAGACAACGATACCCAGTAACACAGACACACACTGGTCTGCACATTGGCGCAGTGATTAGCACCGCAGCCTCACAGCTCCAGGGACCCGGGTTCGATTCTGGGTACTGCCTGTGCGGAGTTTGCAAGATCTGTCTGAGTGTGCGCGGGTTTCCTGCGGGTGCTCCGGTTTCCTCCCACATGCCAAAGACTTGCAGGTTGATAGATTAATTGGCCATAATAAATTGCCCCTTGTATATGTAGGTGGTAGGGAAAAATATAGCGACAGGTGGGGATGTGATAGGATTATGGGATTGGTGTCTGATTAGTATAAATGGGTGGTTGATGGTCGGCACACAATCGGTGGGCCGAAGGGCCTGTTTCAGTGCTGCATCTCCAAACTAAACTAAATACTGACACCTAGTGTCACAGACACACACTGACACCCAGGAAAACAGATAGACACTGACACACAGTCACACAGAGAAACACTGACACCAAGTCACAAAGACATACACTGATACCCAGTAACCAAGACATACACTTACACCAAGTAACACAGACATACACTGACACCAAGTAACAAAGACATACATTGAGACCCAGTAACACAGACACGCACTGACACCCAGTAACAAAGACATACACTGACACAAAGTCACAAAGACAGACACTGATACCCAGTAACACAGACACACACTTACACTAAGTAATAAAGACATACACTGACACAAAGTAACAAAGACATACACTTGCACCAAGTAACAAAGACAGACACTGATACCCAGTAACACAGACACACACTTACACCAAGTCACAAAGACATACATTGAGACCCAGTAACACAGACACGCACTGACACCCAGTAACAAAGACATACACTGACACAAAGTCACAAAGACAGACACTGACACCAAGTAACAAAGACATACACTGATACCCAGTAACACAGACACACACTTACACTAAGTAATAAAGACAAACACTGACACAAAGTAACAAAGACATACACTTGCACCAAGTAACAAAGGCACACACTGATACCTAGTAACACAGACACACACTTACACCAAGTAACAAAGACATACACTGATACCCAGTAACACAGACACACACTGACACCCAGTAACAAAGACATACACTGACACCAAGTCACAAAGACATACACTGAGTCAAGTAACAAAGACATCCACTTACACCAAGTAACAAAGACATACATTGATACCCAGTAACAAAGACATACATTGGTACCCAGTAACACAGACACGCACTGACACACAGTAACAATGACATACACTGATACCCAGTGACACAGAGACGCACTGACACCCAGTAACAAAGACAGACACTGACACCAAGTCACAAAGACATAAACTTACACCAAGTAACAAAGACATACTCTGATACCCAGTAACACAGACACACACTTACACCAAGTAACAAAGGCATTCACTGATACCCAGGAACACAGACACATACTGACACCAAGTAACAAAGACATACACTGATACCAAGTAACACAGACACATACTTACACTAAGTAACAAAGACATACACTGATACCAAGTAACAAAGTCATACACTTACACCAAGTAACACAGACATACGCTGTCACCAAGTAACAAAGACATACAATTACACCATGTAGCAAAGACATGCACTGATCCCCAGTAACACAGACACACACTTACACCAAGTCACAAAGATATACACTGACACAACAAGTCACAAAGACGGACACTGACACCCAGTAACAAAGACAAACACAGACACCAAGTCACAAAGACATACACTGATACCCAGTAACACAGACACACACTTCCACCAAGTAACAAAGACAAACACTGACACCAAGTAACAAAGACATACTCTTACACCAAGTAACACAGACATACACTGACACCAAGTAACAAAGACATACACTTACACCAAGTAACAAAGACACACACTTACACCAAGTAACAAAGACACACACTTACACGAAGTAACACAGACATAACCTGACACCAAGTATCAAAGACATACACTGATACCCAATAACACAGACATACACTGACACCAAGTAACAAAGACATACACTGACACCCAGTAAAAAAGACATACACTGACACCAAGTCACAAAGACATACACTGACACCAAGTAACAAAGACATACACTGATACCCAGTAGCACAGACACACACTTACACCAAGTGACGAAGACATACACTGACACCAAGTCACAAAGACATACAATTGCACCAAGTAACACAGACATCCACTGACACCAAGTAACAAAGACATATAATTACACCAAGTAACAAAGACACACACTTACACCAAGTAACACATACATACACTGACACCAAGTAACACAGACATACAATTACAACAAGTAACACAAACACACACTTGCACCAAGTAACAAAGACATACACTGACACCAAGTAACAAAGACACACAATTACACCAAGTAACACAGACATACAATGGCACCAAGTAACAAAGACATACACTGTTACCCAGTAACACAGACACATACTTACACCAAGTAACAAAGACATACACTGATACCAAGTAACACAGACACAAACTTACACCAAGTAACAAAGTCATACAATTACACCAAGTAATACAGACATACGCTGACACCAAGTAACAAAGACAAACAATTACACCAAGTAACAAAGACACACACTTACACCAAGTAACACAGACATACATTGACACCATGTAGCAAAGACATGCACTGATACCCAGTAACACAGACACACACTTACACCAAGTAACAAAGATATACACTGACACAACAAGTCACAAAGACAGACATTGACACCCAGTAACAAAGACAAACACTGACACCAACTAATGAAGACAGACACTGACACCCAGTAACAAAGACATACACTTACACCAAGTAACACAGACATACACTGACACCATGTAACAAAGACATGCAGTGATACCCAGTAACACAGACATACACTGACACCAAGTAACAAAGATACACAATTACACCAAGTAACACAGACATACACTGACACCATGTAACAAAGACATGCACTGATACCCAGTAACACAGACATACACTGACACCAAGTAACAAAGACATACACTGACACCAACAAACAAAGACATACACTGATACCCAGTAACACAGACCTGGACTTACACCAAGTAACAAAGACATACACTGACACACAGTAACAAAGACATACACTGACACCAAGTCACAAACACTTACACTGATACCCAGTAACACAGACACACACTTACACCAAGTAACAAAGGCAAACACTGACACCAAGTAACAAAGACATACACTTACACCAAGTAACACAGACACACACTGACACCCAGTAACATAGAGAAACACAGACACACAGTAACAAAGACATACACAGACACTCATTGACACCAAGTAACAAAGACATACACTGACACCCAGTAACAAAGACATATACTGACACCAAGTCACAAAGACATACACTGATACCCAGTAATACAGACACACACTTCCACCAAGTAACAAAGACAAACAATGACACCAAGTAACAAAGACAATGACTTAAAACAAGTAACACAGGCATACACTGACACCAAGTAACAAAGACATACACTTACACCAAGTAACAAAGACCTACACTGATACCCAGTAACACAGACACACACTTACACCAAGTAACAAAGACATACGCTGATACCCAGTAACACATTCACACACTTACACCATGTAACAAAGACATACTCTGACACCCAGTAACAAAGACACACACTGACACCATGTAACACAGACATACACTGACACCAAGTAACAAAGACATACACTGACACCCAGTAACACAGACACACACTTACACCAAGTAACAAAGACATACTCTGACACCCAGTAACAAAGACACACACTGACACCATGTAACACAGACATACACTGACACCAAGTAACAAAGACATACACTGACACCAAGTCACAAAGACATACAATTGCACCAAGTAACACAGACATCCACTGACACCAAGTAACAAAGACATATAATTACACCAAGTAACAAAGACACACACTTACACCAAGTAACACATACATACACTGACACCAAGTAACAAAGACATACACTGTTACCAAATCACACAGACACACACTTACACCAAGTAACAAAGACATACAATGGTACCAAGTAACACAGACATACAATTACAACAAGTAACACAAACACACACTTGCACCAAGTAACAAAGACATACACTGACACCAAGTAACAATGACACACAATTACACCAAGTAACACAGACATACAATGGCACCAAGTAACAAAGACATACACTGTTACCCAGTAACACAGACACATACTTACACCAAGTAACAAAGACATACACTGATACCAAGTAACACAGACACAAACTTACACCAAGTAACAAAGTCATACAATTACACCAAGTAATACAGACATACGCTGACACCAAGTAACAAAGACAAACAATTACACCAAGTAACAAAGACACACACTTACACCAAGTAACACAGACATACATTGACACCATGTAGCAAAGACATGCACTGATACCCAGTAACACAGACACACACTTACACCAAGTAACAAAGATATACACTGACACAACAAGTCACAAAGACAGACATTGACACCCAGTAACAAAGACAAACACTGACACCAAGTAATGAAGACAGAACTGACACCCAGTAACAAAGACATACACTTACACCAAGTAACACAGACATACACTGAAACCATGTAACAAAGACATGCAGTGATACCCAGTAACACAGACATACACTGACACCAAGTAACAAAGATACACACTTACACCAAGTAACACAGACATACACTGACACCATGTAACAAAGACATGCACTGATACCCAGTAACACAGACATACACTGACACCAAGTAACAAAGACATACACTGACACCAACAAACAAAGACATACACTGATACCCAGTAACACAGACCTGGACTTACACCAAGTAACAAAGACATACACTGACACACAGTAACAAAGACATACACTGACACCAAGTCACAAACACTTACACTGATACCCAGTAACACAGACACACACTTACACCAAGTAACAAAGGCAAACACTGACACCAAGTAACAAAGACATACACTGACACCAACAAACAAAGACATACACTGATACCCAGTAACACAGACCTGGACTTACACCAAGTAACAAAGACATACACTGACACACAGTAACAAAGACATACACTGACACCAAGTCACAAACACTTACACTGATACCCAGTAACACAGACACACACTTACACCAAGTAACAAAGGCAAACACTGACACCAAGTAACAAAGACATACACTGACACCAAGAAACAAAGACATACACTTACACCAAGTAACACAGACACACACTGACACCCAGTAACACAAACAAACACACACTGGCACCCAGTAACATAGAGAAACACAGACACACAGTAACAAAGACATACACAGACACTCATTGACACCAAGTAACAAAGACATACACTGACACCCAGTAACAAAGACATATACTGACACCAAGTCACAAAGACATACACTGATACCCAGTAATACAGACACACACTTCCACCAAGTAACAAAGACAAACAATGACACCAAGTAAGAAAGACATACACTTAAAACAAGTAACACAGGCATACACTGACACCAAGTAACAAAGACATACACTTACACCAAGTAACAAAGACCTACACTGATACCCAGTAACACAGACACACACATACACCAAGTAACAAAGACATACGCTGATACCCAGTAACACAGACACACACTTACACCAAGTAACAAAGACATACTCTGACACCCAGTAACAAAGACACACACTGACACCATGTAACACAGACATACACTGACACCAAGTAACAAAGACATACACAGACACCCAGTAACACAGACACACACTTACACCAAGTAACAAAGACATACTCTGACACCCAGTAACAAAGACACACACTGACACCATGTAACACAGACATACACTGACACCAAGTAACAAAGACATACACTGATGCCCAGTAACCAAGACATACACTTACACCAAGTAACACAGACATGCACTGACACCAAGTAACAAAGACATTCATTAAGACCCAGTAACACAGAAACGCACTGATACCCAGTAACACAGACACTCACTGACACCCAGTAACAAAGACATACACTGACACAAAGTCACAAAGACATACACTGACACCAAGTAACAAAGACATACACTGATACCCAGTAACACAGACACACACTTACACTAAGTAATAAAGACATTCACTGATACCAAGTAACACAGACACACACTTACACCAAGCAACACAGACACAAACTTACACCAAGTAACAAAGACATACACTGACACCAAGTAACAAAGTCATACACTTACACCAAGTAACAAAGTCATACACTTACACCAAGTAACACAGACATACGCTGTCACCAAGTAACAAAGACATACAATTACACCAAGTAACAAAGACACACACTTACACCAAGTAACACAGACATACATTGACACCATGTAGCAAAGACATGCACTGATACCCAGTAACACAGACACACACTTACACCAAGTAACAAAGATATACACTGACACAACAAGTCACAAAGACGGACACTGACACCCGGTAACAAAGACAAACACTGACACCAAGTCACAAAGACATACACTGATACCCAGTAACACAGACACACACTTCCACCAAGTAACAAAGACAAAGACTGACACAAAGTAACAAAGACATACTCTTACTCCAAGTAACACAAACATACACTGACACCAAGTAACAAAGACATACACTTACACCAAGTAACAAAGACACACACTTACACGAAGTAACACAGACATAACCTGACACCAAGTAACAAAGACATACACTGATACCCAGTAACACAGACACACACTGACACCCTGTAACACAGACATGCACTGACACCAAGTAACAAGGACATACACTGACACCCAGTAACACAGACACACACATGCACCAAGTAACAAAGACATACACTGACACCAAGTAACAAAGACATACACTGATACCCAGTAACACAGACATACACTGACACCAAGTAACAAAGACATAAACTGACACACAGTAACAAAGACATACACTGACAGAAAGTCACAAAGACATCCACTGACATCCAGTAAAAAGACATACACTGACACCAAGTCACAAAGACATACACTGACACCAAGTAACAAAGACATACACTGATACCCAGTAGCACAGACACACACTTACACCAAGTAACGAAGACATACACTGAGACCAAGTAACAAAGACATACAATTACACCAAGTAACACAGACATCCACTGACACCAAGTAACAAAGGCAAACACTGATACCCAGTAGCACAGACACACACTTACACCAAGTAACAAAGACATACACTGAGACCAAGTAACAAAGACATACAATAACACCAAGTAACACAGACACACACTTACACCAAGTAACAAAGGCAAACACTGACACCAAGTAACAAAGACAAACACTGACACCAAGAAACAAAGACATACACTTACACCAAGTAACACAGACACACACTGACACCCAGTAACACAAACAAACACACACTGACACCCAGTAACATAGAGAAACACAGACACACAGTCACAAAGACATACACAGACACACATTGACACCAAGTAACAAAGACATACACTGACACCCAGTAACAAAGACATATACTGACACCAAGTCACAAAGACATACACTGATACCCAGTAACACAGACACACACTTCCACCAAGTAACAAAGACAAACAATGACACCAAGTAACAAAGACATACACTTAAACCAAGTAACACAGGCATACACTGACACCAAGTAACAAAGACATACACTTACACCAAGTAACAAAGACCTACACTGATACCCAGTAACACAGACACACACTTACACCAAGTAACAAAGACATACGCTGATACCCAGTAACACAGACACACACTTACACCAAGTAACAAAGACATACTCTGACACCCAGTAACAAAGACACACACTGACACAATGTAACACAGACATACACTGACACCAAGTAACAAAGACATACACTGACACCCAGTAACACAGACACACACTTACACCAAGTAGCAAAGACATACACTGACACCAAGTAACAAAGACATACTCTGACACACAGTAACAAAGACACACACTGACACCATGTAACACAGACATACACTGACACCAAGTAACAAAGACATACACTGATACCCAGTAACCAAGACATACACTTACACCAAGTAACACAGACATACACTGACACAAAGTAACGAAGACATACATTGAGACCCAGTAACACAGAAACGCATTGACACCCAGTAACACAGACACTCACTGACACCCAGTAACAAAGACATACACTGACACAAAGTCACAAAGACATACAATGACACCAAGTAACAAAGACATACACTGATACCCAGTAACACAGACACACACTTACACTAAGTAATGAAGACATACACTGACACAAAGTAACAAAGACATACACTTCCACCAAGTAACAAAGGCACACACTGATACCCAGTAACACAGACACGCACTTACACCAAGTAACAAAGACATACACTGATACCCAGTAACACAGACACACACTGACACCCAGTAACAAAGACATACACTGACACCAAGTCACAAAGACATACACTGACTCCAAGTAACAAAGACATCAACTTGCACCAAGTAACAAAGACATACATTGATACCCAGTAACAAAGACATACATTGGTACCCAGTAACACAGACACGCACTGACACACAGTAACAATGACATACACTGATACCCAGTAACACAGAGACGCACTGTTACCCAGTAACACAGACACACACTTACACCAAGTAACAAAGGCATTCACTGATACCAAGTAACACAGACACACACTTACACCAAGCAACACAGACACAAACTTACACCAAGTAACACAGACATACGCTGTCACCAAGTAACAAAGACATACAATTACACCAAGTAACAAAGACACACACTTACACCAAGTAACACAGACATACATTGACACCATGTAGCAAAGACATGCACTGATACCCAGTAACACAGAAACACACACACCAAGTAACAAAGATATACACTGACACAACAAGTCACAAAGACGGACACTGACACCCGGTAACAAAGACAAACACTGACACCAAGTCACAAAGACATACACTGATACCCAGTAACACAGACACACACTTCCACCAAGTAACAAAGACAAAAACTTACACCAAGTAACAAAGACATACTCTTACTCCAAGTAACACAAACATACACTGGCACCAAGTAACAAAGACATACACTTACACCAAGTAACAAAGACACACAATTACACGAAGTAACACAGACATAACCTGACACCAAGTAACAAAGACATACACTGATACCCAGTAACACAGACACACACTTACACCAAGTAACAAAGACATACACTGACACCCAGTAACAAAGACACACACTGACACCCTGTAACACAGACATGCACTGACACCAAGTAACAAGGACATACACTGACACCCAGTAACACAGACACACACTTGCACCAAGTAACAAAGACATACACTGACACCAAGTAACAAAGACATACACTGATACCCAGTAACACAGACATACACTGACACCAAGTAACAAAGACATAAACTGACACACAGTAACAAAGACAGACACTGACAGAAAGTCGCAAAGACATCCACTGACATCCAGTAAAAAAGACATACACTGACACCAAGTCACAAAGACATACACTGACACCAAGTAACAAAGACATACACTCATACCCAGTAGCACAGACACACACTTACACCAAGTAACGAAGACATACACTGAGACCAAGTAACAAAGACATACAATTACACCAAGTAACACATACATCCACTGACACCAAGTAACAAAGACATACAATTACATCAAGTAATAAAGACACACACTTACACCAAGTAACACATACATACACTGACACCAAGTAACAAAGACATACACTTTTACCCAATCACACAGACACACACTTACACCAAGTAACAAAGACATACAATGATACCAAGTAACACAGACATACAATTACAACAAGTAACACAAACACACACTTGCACCAATTAACAAAGACATACACTGACACCAAGTAACAAAGACATACAGTTACACCAAGTAACAAAGACACACAATTACACCAAGTAACGCAGACATACAATGGCACCAAGTAACAAAGACATACACTGTTACCCAGTAACACAGACACATACTTACACCAAGTAACAAAGACATACACTGATACCAAGTAACACAGACACACACTTACACCAAGCAACACAGACACAAACTTACACCAAGTAACAAAGTCATACAATTACACCAAGTAACACAGACATACGCTGTCACCAAGTAACAAAGACAAACAATTACACAAAGTAACAAAGACACACACTTACACCAAGCAACACAGACATACATTGACACCATGTAGCAAAGACATGCACTGATACCCAGTAACACAGACACACACTTACACCAAGTAACAAAGATATACACTGACACAACAAGTCACAAAGACAGACACTGACACCCAGTAACAAAGACAAACACTGACACCAAGTAACGAAGACAGACACTGACACCCAGTAACAAAGACATACACTTACACCAAGTAACACAGACATACACTGACACCATGTAACAAAGACATGCAGTGATACCCAGTAACACAGACATACACTGACACCAAGTAACAAAGATACACACTTACACCAAGTAACACAGACATACACTGACACCATGTAACAAAGACATGCACTGATACCCAGTAACACAGACATACACTGACACCAAGTAACAAAGACATACACTGACACCAACAAACAAAGACATACACTGATACCCAGTAACACAGACCTAGACTTACACCAAGTAACAAAGACATACACTGACACCCAGTAACAAAGACATACACTGACACCAAGTCACAAACACTTACACTGACACCAAGAAACAAAGACATACACTTACACCAAGTAACACAGACACACACTGACACCCAGTAACACAAACAAACACACACTGACACCCAGTAACATAGAGAAACACAGACACACAGTAACAAAGACATACACAGACACACATTGACACCAAGTAACAAAGACATACACTGACACCCAGTAACAAAGACATATACTGACACCAAGTCACAAAGACATACACTGATACCCAGTAACACAGACACACACTGACACCCAGTAACACAGACACACACTTACACCAAGTAACAAAGACACACACTTACACCAAGTAACACAGACATACACTGACACCAAGTAACAAAGACATAAACTGACACACAGTATCAAAGACAGACACTGACACCAAGTCACAAAGACATACACTGACACACAGTAACAGAGGCATACACTGACACCAAGTAACAAAGACATACACTGACACCAAGTAACAAAGACATACACTTGCACCAAGTAACACAGCCATACACTGACACCAAGTAACAAAGACATACAATTACACCAAGTAACAAAGACACATACTTACACCAAGTAACACAGACATACACTGACACCAAGTAACAAAAACATAAACTGTTACCCAGTAACACAGACACACACTTACACCAAGTAACAAAGACATACACTGATACCAAGTAACACAGACACACACTTACACCAAGTAACAACAACACACACTTAAACCAAGTAACAAAGACATACACTGACACCAAGTAAGAAAGACATACAATTACACCAAGTAACAAAGACACACACTTACACCAAGTAACACATACATACACTGACACCAAGTAACAAAGACATACACTGTTACCCAGTAACACAGACACACACTTACACCAAGTAACAAAGACATACACTGATACCAAGTAACACAGACACACACTTACAGAAAGTAACAGAGACACACACTTACACCAAGTAACAAAGACATACACTGACACCAAGTAACAAAGGCATACACTTACACCAAGTTACACAGACGTACACTGACAACAAGTAACAAAGACATATAATCACACCAAGTAACAAAGACACACACTAACACCAAGTAACACAGACATACACTTACACCAAGTCACAAAGACATACACTGACACCAATTCACAAAGACATACACTGACACAAAGTAACAAAGACAGACACTGATACCCAGTAACACAGACACACACTTACACCAAGTAACAAAGACATACACTGATGGCCAGTAACATAGACACACACTTGCACCCAGTAACAAAGACATACACTGACACAAAGTAACAAAGACATACACTTACACCAAGTAACTAAGACATACACTGATACCCAGTAACACAGACACACAATTACACCAAGTAACGAAGATATACACTGATACCCCGGAACACAGACATACAGTTGCACCAAGTAACAAAGACAGACACTGATACCCAGTAACACAGACACACACTTACACCAAGTCACAAAGACATACACTGACACCCAGTAACAAAGACACACACTGACACCAAGTAACAAAGACATACACAGACACCAAGTAACAAAGACCTACACTGATACCCAGTAACACAGACACACACTTGCACCTAGTAACAAAGACATACACTGATACCCAGTAACACAGACACACACAGACACCCAGTAACAAAGACATACACTGACACCAAGTCACAGAGACATACACTGACACCGAGTAACACAGACATACACTGACAATAAGTAACAAAGACGTCCACTTACACCAAGTAACAAAGACATACTTTGATACCCATTAACAAAGACATACATTGATACCCAGTAACACAGACACGCACTGACACCCAGTAACAATGACATACACTGACACCCAGTAACACAGACCCGCACTGACACCCAGTAACAAAGACATACACTGACACCAAGTCACAAAGACATACACTGACACCAAGTAACAAAGACATGCACTGATACCCAGTAACACATACATACTGTGACACCAAGTAACAAAGACAGACAACGATACCCAGTAACACAGACACACACTTACACCAAGTAACAAAGGCATTCACTGATACCAAGTAACACAGACACATACTTACACCAAGTAACAAAGACATACACTGATACCAAGTAACACAGACACATACTTACACTAAGCAACACAGACACAAACTTACACCAAGTAACAAAGACATACCCTGTCACCAAGTAACAAAGACATACAATTACACCAAGTAACACAGACATACGCTGTCACCAAGTAACAAAGACATACAATTACACCAAGTAACAAAGACACACACTTAAACCAAGTAACACAGACATACGTTGACACCATGTAGCAAAGACATGCACCGATACCCAGTAACACAGACACACACTTACACCAAATAACAAAGATATACACTGACACAACAAGTCACAAAGACGGACACTGACACCCAGTAACAAAGACAAACACGGACAACAAGTAACGAAGACAGACACTGACACCCAGTAACATAGACATACAGATGCACCAAGTAACACAGACAGACACTGACACCATGTAACAAAGACATGCAGTGATACCCAGTAACACAGACATACACTGACACCAAGTAACAAAGACATACATTGACACCAACAAACAAAGACATACACTGATACCCAGTAACACAGACACAGACTTACACCAAGAAACAAAGACATACACTGACACCCAGTAACAAAGACAAACACTGACACCAAGTCAGAAAGACTTACACTGATGCCCAGTCACACAGACACACACTTACACCAAGTAACAAAGACAAACACTGACATCAAGTAACAAAGACATACACTGACACCAAGTAACAAAGACATGCACTGTTACCCAGTAACACAGACACACACTTACACCAAGTAACAAACACAAACACTGACATCAAGTAACACAGACATACACTGACACCAAGTAACAAAGACATACACTGTTACCCAGTAACACAGACACACATTGACACCATGTAACAAAGACATGCACTGATACCCAGTAACACAGACATACACTGACACCAAGTAACAAAGACATACACTGACACCAACAAACAAAGACATACACTGACACCAACAAACAAAGACATACACTGATACCCAGTAACACAGACACACACTTACACCAAGTAACAAAGACAAACACTGACATCAAGTAACACAGACATACACTGACACCAAGTAACAAAGACATACACTGACACCAACAAACAAAGAAATACACTGATACCCAGAAACACAGACACAGACTTACACCAAGTAACAAAGACATCCACTGACACCCAGTAACAAAGACATACACTGACACCAAGTCACAAAGACTTACAATGATACCCAGTAACACAGACACACACTTACACCAAGTAACAAAGGCAAACACTGACACCAAGTAACAAAGACATACACTGACACCAAGAAACAAAGACATACACTTACACCAAGTAACACAGACACGCACTGACACCCAGTAACACAAACAAACACACACTGACACCCAGTAACATAGAGAAACACAGACACACAGTAACAAAGACATACACTGACATCAAGTAACAAAGACATACACTGATACCCAGTAACACAGACACACACTTACACCAAGGAACAAAGACACACACTGACACCAAGTAACAGAGACATACACTGACACCAAGTAACAAAGACATAAACTGACATACAGTATCAAAGACAGACACTGACACCAAGTAACACAGACATACACTGACACCAAGTAACAAAGACATACACTGTTACCCAGTAACACAGACACACATTGACACCATGTAACAAAGACATGCACTGATACCCAGTAACACAGACATACACTGACACCAAGTAACAAAGACACACACTGACACCAACAAACAAAGACATACACTGACACCAAGTAACAAAGACATCCACTGATACCCAGTAACACAGACTCACACTTACACCAAGTAACAAAGACAAACACTGACATCAAGTAACACAGACATACACTGACACCAAGTAACAAAGACATACACTGTTACCCAGTAACACAGACATACATTGACACCATGTAACAAAGACATGCACTGATACCCAGTAACACAGACATACACTGACACCAAGTAACAAAGACATACACTGACACCAACAAACAAAGAAAGACACTGATAGCCAGTAACACAGACACAGACTTACACCAAGTAACAAAGACATACACTGACACCCAGTAACAAAGACATACACTGACACCAAGTCACAAAGACTTACACTGATACCCAGTAACACAGACACACACTTACACCAAGTAACAAAGGCAAACACTGACACCAAGTAACAAAGACATACACTGACACCATGAAAAAAAGACATACACTTACACCAAGTAACACAGACACGCACTGACACCCAGTAACACAAACAAACACACACTGACACCCAGTAACATAGAGAAACACAGACACACAGTAACAAAGACATACACTGACATCAAGTAAGAAAGACATACACTGATACCCAGTAACACAGACACACACTTACACCAAGTAACAAAGACACACACTTACACCAAGTAACAGAGACATACACTGACACCAAGTAACACAGACATACACTGACACCAAGTAACAAAGACATACAATTACACCAAGCAACAAAGACACACACTTACACCAAGTAACACAGACATACACTGACACCCAGTAACACAAACAAACACACACCGACACCCAGTAACATAGAGAAACACAGACACACAGTAAGAAAGACATACACAGACACACATTGACACCAAGTAACAAAGACATACATTGACACCCAGTAACAAAGACACACACTGACACCATGTAACACAGACATACACTGACACCAAGTAACAAAGACATACACTGACACCCAGTAACACAGACACACACTTACACCAAGTAACAAAGACATACACTGACACCAAGTAACAAAGACATACACTGATACCCAGTAACACAGACACACACTTACACCAAGTAACAAAGACACACACTAACACCAAGTAACACAGACATACACTGACACCAAGTAACAAAGACATAAACTGACACACAGTAGCAAAGACAGACACTGACACCAAGTCACAAAGACATACACTGACACACAGTAACAGAGACATACACTGACACCAAGTAACCAAGACATACACTGACACCAAGTAACGAAGACATACACTTACACCAAGTAACACAGACACACACTGACACCATGTAACAAAGACATACAATTACACCAAGTAACAAAGACACACACTTACACCAAGTAACACAGACACACAATTACTGAAAGTAACAAAGACATACAATGACACCAAGTCACAAAGACACACACTGACACCCAATAACAAAGACATACACTGACACCAAGTCACAAAGACATACACTGATACCCAGTAACACAGACGCACACTTACACCAAGTTCCACAGACATACACTGACACCAAGTAACAAAGACATACACTGATACCCAGTAACACAGACATACACTTACACCAAGTAACAAAGACAGACACTGATACCCTGTAACACAGACACACACTTACACCAAGTAACAAAGACATACACTAACACCAAGGAACACAAACACAACTTACACCAAGTTACAAAGACATACACTGACACCAAGAAGCAAAGACATACAATTACACCAAGTAACAAAGACACACACTTACACCAAGTAACACAGACATACACTGACACCAAGAAACAAAGACATACACTGTTACCCAGTAACACAGACACACACTTACACCAAGTAACAAAGACATACACTGATACCAAGTAACACAGACACACACTTACACCAAGTAACACAGACACACGCTTACACCAAGTAACAAAGACAGACACTGCCACCAAGTAACACAGACATACACTTACACCAAGTAACACAGACATACACTGACACCAAGTAACAAAGACATACACTGAAACCAAGTCACAAAGACACACACTGACACCCAGGAACAAAGACATACACTGACACCAAGTCACAAAGACACACACTGATACCAAGTAACAAAGACATACAATTACACCAAGTAACAAAGACACACACTTACACCAAGTAACACAGACATACACTGACACCAAGTAACAAAGACATACACTGTTACCCAGTAACACAGACACACACTTACACCAAGTAACACAGACACACACTTACACCAAGTAACAAAGACACACACTTACACCAAGTAACACAGACATACACTGACACCAAGTAACAAAGACATGCACTGATACCAAGTAACACAGACACACACTTACACCAAGTAACACAGACACACACTTACACCAAGTAACAAAGACATACACTTACTCCAAGTAACACAGACATACACGGACACCAAGTAACAAAGACATACAATTACACCAAGTAACAAAGACATACACTGATACCCAGTAACACAGACACACACTTACACTAAGTAATAAAGACATACACTGACACAAAGTAACAAAGACATACACTTCCACCAAGTAACAAAGGCACACACTGATACCCAGTAACACAGACACACACTTACACCAAGTAACAAAGACATACACTGATACCCAGTAACACAGACACACACTGACACCCAGTAACAAATACATACACTGACACCAAGTCACAAAGACATACACTGACTCCAAGTAACAAAGACATCCACTTGCACCAAGTAACAAAGACATACATTGATACCCAGTAACAAAGACATACATTGGTACCCAGTAACACAGACACGCACTGACACACAGTAACAATGACATACACTGATACCCGGTAACACAGAGACGCACTGTTACCCAGTCACACAGACACACACTTACACCAAGTAACAAAGGCATTCACTGATACCAAGTAACACAGACACACACTTACACCAAGCAACACAGACACAAACTTACACCAAGTAACAAAGACATACACTGACACCAAGTAACAAAGTCATACACTTACACCAAGTAACACAGACATACGCTGTCACCAAGTAACAAAGATATACAATTACACCAAGTAACAAAGACACACACTTACACCAAGTAACACAGAAATACATTGACACCATGTAGCAAAGACATGCACTGATACCCAGTAACACAGACACACACTTACACCAAGTAACAAAGATATACACTGACACAACAAGTCACAAAGACGGACACTGACACCCGGTAAACAAAGACAAACACTGACACCAAGTCACAAAGACATACACTGATACCCAGTAACACAGACACACACTTCCAAGTAACAAAGACAAAAACTGACACCAAGTAACAAAGACATACTCTTACTCCAAGTAACACAAACATACACTGACACCAAGTAACAAAGACATACACTTACACCAAGTAACAAAGACACACACTTACACGAAGTAACACAGACAGACACTTACACCAAGTAACAAAGACATACACTGACACCCAGTAACAAAGACACACACTGACACCCTGTAACACAGACATGCACTGACACCAAGTAACAAGGACATACACTGACACCCAGTAACACAGACACACACTTGCACCAAGTAACAAAGACAAACACTGACACCAAGTAACAAAGACATACACTGATACCCAGTAACACAGACATACACTGACACCAAGTAACAAAGACATAAACTGGCACACAGTAACAAAGACATACACTGACAGAAAGTCACAAAGACATCCACTGACATCCAGTAAAAAAGACATACACTGACACCAAGTGACAAAGACATACACTGACACCAAGTAACAAAGACATACACTGATACCCAGTAGCACAGACACACACTTACACCAAGGAACGAAGACATACACTGAGACCAAGTAACAAAGACATACAATTACACCAAGTAACACAGACATCCACTGACACCAAGTAACAAAGGCAAACACTGATACCCAGTAGCACAGACACACACTTACACCAAGTAACGAAGACATACACTGAGACCAAGCAACAAAGACATACAATTACACCAAGTAACACAGACACACACTTACACCAAGTAACAAAGACCTACACTGATACCCAGTAACACAGACACACACTTACACCAAGTAACAAAGACATACACTGACACCCAGTAACACAGACACTCACTTACACCAAGTAGCAAAGACACACACTGACACCAAGTAACAAAGACATACTCTGACACCCAGTAACAAAGACACACACTGACACCATGTAACACAGACATACACTGACACCAAGTAACAAAGACATACACTGATACCCAGTAACCAAGACATACACTGACACCAAGTAACACAGACATACACTGACACAAAGTAACAAAGACATACAGTTACACCAAGTAACAAAGACACACAATTACACCAAGTAACGCAGACATACAATGGCACCAAGTAACAAAGACATACACTGTTACCCAGTAACACAGACACATACTTACACCAAGTAACAAAGACATACACTGATACCAAGTAACACAGACACACACTTACACCAAGCAACACAGACACAAACTTACACCAAGTAACAAAGTCATACAATTACACCAAGTAACACAGACATACGCTGTCACCAAGTCACAAAGACAAACAATTACACCAAGTAACAAAGACACACACTTACACCAAGTAACACAGACATACATTGACACCATGTAGCAAAGACATGCACTGATACCCAGTAACACAGACACACACTTACACCAAGTAACAAAGATATACACTGACACAACAAGTCACAAAGACAGACACTGACACCCAGTAACAAAGACAAACACTGACACCAAGTAACGAAGACAGACACTGACACCCAGTAACAAAGACATACACTTACACCAAGTAACACAGACATACACTGACACCATGTAACAAAGACATGCAGTGATACCCAGTAACACAGACATACACTGACACCAAGTAACAAAGATACACACTTACACCAAGTAACACAGACATACACTGACACCATGTAACAAAGACATGCACTGATACCCAGTAACACAGACATACACTGACACCAAGTAAGAAAGACATACACTGACACCAACAAACAAAGACATACACTGATACCCAGTAACACAGACCTAGACTTACACCAAGTAACAAAGACATACACTGACACCCAGTAACAAAGACATACACTGACACCAAGTCACAAACACTTACACTGATACCCAGTCACACAGACACACACTTACACCAAGTAACAAAGGCAAACACTGACACCAAGTAACAAAGACATACACTGACACCAAGAAACAAAGACATACACTTACACCAAGTAACACAGACACACACTGACACCCAGTAACACAAACAAACACACACTGACACCCAGTAACATAGAGAAACACAGACACACAGTAACAAAGACATACACTGATACCCAGTAACACAGACACACACTTCCACCAAGTAACAAAGACAAACAATGACACCAAGTAACAAAGACATACACTTAAACCAAGTAACACAGGCATACACTGACACCAAGTAACAAAGACATACACTTACACCAAGTAACAAAGACCTACACTGATACCCAGTAACACAGAGACACACTTACACCAAGTAACAAAGACATACGCTGATACCCAGTAACACAGACACACACTTACACTAAGAAACAAAGACATACTCTGACACCCAGTAACAAAGACACACACTGACACCATGTAACACAGACATACACTGACACCAAGTAACAAAGACATACACTGACACCCAGTAACACAGACACACACTTACACCAATTAGCAAAGCCATGCACTGACACCAAGTAACAAAGACATACACTGACACCCAGTAACACAGACACACACTTACACCAAGTAACAAAGACACACACTTACACCAAGTAACACAGACATACACTGACACCAAGTAACAAAGACATAAACTGACACACAGTATCAAAGACAGACACTGACACCAAGTCACAAAGACATACACTGACACACAGTAACAGAGGCATACACTGACACCAAGTAACAAAGACATACACTGACACCAAGTAACAAAGACATACACTTGCACCAAGTAACACAGCCATACACTGACACCAAGTAACAAAGACATACAATTACACCAAGTAACAAAGACACATACTTACACCAAGTAACACAGACATACACTGACACCAAGTAACAAAAACATAAACTGTTACCCAGTAACACAGACACACACTTACACCAAGTAACAAAGACATACACTGATACCAAGTAACACAGACACACACTTACACCAACTAACACCAACACACACTTAAACCAAGTAACAAAGACATACACTGACACCAAGTAACAAAGACATACACTGACACCAAGTAACAAAGACACACACTTACACCAAGTAACACATACATACACTGACACCAAGTAACAAAGACATACACTGTTACCCAGTAACACAGACACACACTTACACCAAGTAACAAAGACATACACTGATACCAAGTAACACAGACATACACTTACAGAAAGTAACAGAGACACACACTTACACCAAGTAACAAAGACATACACTGACACCAAGTAACAAAGGCATACACTTACACCAAGTTACACAGACGTACTCTGACAACAGGTAACAAAGACATATAATCACACCAAGTAACAAAGACACACACTAACACCAAGTAACACAGACATACACTTACACCAAGTAACAAAGACATACACTGATACTCAGTTACACAGACACACACTTACACCAAGTAACAAAGACATACACTGATACCCAGGAATACAGACACGCACTGACACCCAGTAACAAAGACATACACTGACACCAAGTCACAAAGACATACACTGACACAAAGTAACAAAGACAGACACTGATACCCAGTAACACAGACACACACTTACACCAAGTAACAAAGACATACACTGATGGCCAGTAACATAGACACACACTTGCACCCAGTAACAAAGACATACACTGACACAAAGTAACAAAGACATACACTTACACCAAGTAACTAAGACATACACTGATACCCAGTAACACAGACACACACTTACACCAAGTAACAAAGACATACACTGATACCCAGCAACACAGACACACAATTACACCAAGTAACAAAGATATACACTGATACCCAGGAACACAGACATACAGTTGCACCAAGTAACAAAGACAGACACTGATACCCAGTAACACAGACACACACTTACACCAAGTCACAAAGACATACACTGACACCCAGTAACAAAGACACACACTGACACCAAGTAACAAAGACATACACAGACACCAAGTAACAAAGACCTACACTGATACCCAGTAACACAGACACACACTTACACCTAGTAACAAAGACATACACTGATACCCAGTAACACAGACACACACAGACACCCAGTAACAAAGACATACACTGACACCAAGTCACAGAGACATACACTGACACCAAGTAACACAGGCATACACTGACAATAAGTAACAAAGACGTCCACTTACACCAAGTAACAAAGACATATTTTGATACCCATTAACAAAGACATACATTGATACCCAGTAACACAGACACGCACTGACACCCAGTAACAATGACATACACTGACACTCAGTAACACAGACCCGCACTGACACCCAGTAACAAAGACATACACTGACACCAAGTCACAAAGACATACACTGACACCAAGTAACAAAGACATGCACTGATACCCAGTAACACATACATACTGTGACACCAAGTAACAAAGACAGACAACGATACCCAGTAACACAGACACACACTTACACCAAGTAACAAAGGCATTCACTGATACCCAGGAACACAGACACATACTGACACCAAGTAACAAAGACCTACACTGATACCGAGTAACACAGACACATACTTACACCAAGTAACAAAGACATACACTGATACCAAGTAACACAGACACACACTTACACCAAGCAACTCAGACACAAACTTACACCAAGTAACAAAGACATACAATTACACCAAGTAACACAGACATACGCTGTCACCAAGTAACAAAGACATACAATTACACCAAGTAACAAAGACACACACTTACACCAAGTAACACAGACATACGTTGACACCATGTAGCAAAGACATGCACCGATACCCAGTAACACAGACACACACTTACACCAAGTAACAAAGATATACACTGACACAACAAGTCACAAAGACGGACACTGACACCCAGTAACAAAGACAAACACTGACAACAAGTAACGAAGACAGACACTGACACCCAGTAACATAGACATACAGATGCACCAAGTAACACAGACAGACACTGACACCATGTAACAAAGACATGCAGTGATACCCAGTAACACAGACATACACTGACACCAAGTAACAAAGACATACACTGACACCAACAAACAAAGACATACACTGACACCAAGTCAGAAAGACTTACACTGATACCCAGTAACACAGACACACACTTACACCAAGTAACAAAGACAAACACTGACATCAAGTAACAAAGACATACACTGACACCAACAAAGACATGCACTGTTACCCAGTAACACAGACACACACTTACACCAAGTAACAAAGACAAACACTGACATCAAGTAACACAGACATACACTGACACCAAGTAACAAAGACATACAATGTTACCCAGTAACACAGACATACACTGACACCAAGTAACAAAGACATACACTGACACCAACAAACAAAGACATACACTGACACCAAGTAACAAAGACATCCACTGATACCCAGTAACACAGACACACACTTACACCAAGTAACAAAGACAAACACTGACATCAAGTAACACAGACATACACTGACACCAAGTAACAAAGACATACACTGTTACCCAGTAACACAGACATACATTGACACCATGTAACAAAGACATGCACTGATACCCAGTAACACAGACATACACTGACACCAAGTAACAAAGACATACACTGACACCAACAAACAAAGAAATACACTGATACCCAGAAACACAGACACAGACTTACACCAAGTAACAAAGACATACACTGACACCCAGTAACAAAGACATACACTGACACCAAGTCACAAAGACTTACACTGATACCCAGTAACACAGACACACACTTACACCAAGTAACAAAGGCAAACACTGACACCAAGTAACAAAGACATACACTGACACCAAGAAACAAAGACATACACTTACACCAAGTAACACAGACACGCACTGACACCCAGTAACACAAACAAACACAGACTGACACCCAGTAATATAGAGAAACACAGACACACAGTAACAAAGACATACACTGACATCAAGTAACAAAGACATACACTGACACCAAGTAACAGAGACATACACTGACACCAAGTAACAAAGACATAAACTGACATACAGTATCAAAGACAGACACTGACACCAAGTAACACAGACATACACTGACACCAAGTAACAAAGACATACACTGTTACCCAGTAACACAGACACACATTGACACCATGTAACAAAGACATGCACTGATACCCAGTAACACAGACATACACTGACACCAAGTAACAAAGACATACACTGAAACCAAGTAACACAGACACACACTTACACCAAGTAACACCAACACACACTTAAACCAAGTAACAAAGACATACACTGACACCAAGTAACAAAGACATACAATTACACCAAGTAACAAAGACACACACTTACACCAAGTAACACATACATACACTGACACCAAGTAACAAAGACATACACTGTTACCCAGTAACACAGACACACACTTACACCAAGTAACAAAGACATACACTGATACCCAGTAACACAGACACACACTTACACCAAGTAACAAAGGCAAACACTGACACCAAGTAACAAAGACATACACTGACACCAAGAAACAAAGACATACACTTACACCAAGTAACACAGACACGCACTGACACCCAGTAACACAAACAAACACACACTGACACCCAGTAACATAGAGAAACACAGACACACAGTAACAAAGACATACACTGACATCAAGTAACAAAGACATACACTGACACCAAGTAACAGAGACATACACTGACACCAAGTAACAAAGACATAAACTGACATACAGTATCAAAGACATAAACTGACATACAGTATCAAAGACAGACACTGACACCAAGTAACACAGACATACACTGACACCAAGTAACAAAGACATACACTGTTACCCAGTAACACAGACACACATTGACACCATGTAACAAAGACATGCACTGATACCCAGTAACACAGACATACACTGACACCAAGTAACAAAGACATACACTGAAACCAAGTAACACAGACACACACTTACACCAAGTAACACCAACACACACTTAAACCAAGTAACAAAGACATACACTGACACCAAGTAACAAAGACATACAATTACACCAAGTAACAAAGACACACACTTACACCAAGTAACACATACATACACTGACACCAAGTAACAAAGACATACACTGTTACCCAGTAACACAGACACACACTTACACCAAGTAACAAAGACATACACTGATACCAAGTAACACAGACATACACTTACAGAAAGTAACAGAGATACACACTTACACCAAGTAACAAAGACATACACTGACACCAAGTAACAAAGGCATACACTTACACCAAGTTACACAGACGTACACTGACAACAAGTAACAAAGACATATAATCACACCAAGTAACAAAGACACACACTAACACCAAGTAACACAGACATACACTTACACCAAGTAACAAAGACATACACTGATACGCAGTTACACAGACACACACTTACACCAAGTAACAAAGACATACACTAATACCCAGGAATACAGACACGCACTGACACCCAGTAACAAAGACATACACTGACACCAAGTCACAAAGACATACACTGATACCCAGTAACACAGACACACACTTACACCAAGTAACAAAGACATACACTGATGGCCAGTAACATAGACACACACTTGCACCCAGTAACAAAGACATACACTGACACAAAGTAACAAAGACATACACTTACACCAAGTAACTAAGACATACACTGATACCCAGTAACACAGACACACAATTACACCAAGTCACAAAGACATACACTGACACCCAGTAACAAAGACACACACTGACACCAAGTAACAAAGACATACACAGACACCAAGTAACAAAGACCTACACTGATACCCAGTAACACAGACACACACTTACACCTAGTAACAAAGACATACACTGATACCCAGTAACACAGACACACACAGACACCCAGTAACAAAGACATACACTGACACCAAGTCACAGAGACATACACTGACACCAAGTAACACAGACATACACTGACAATAAGTAACAAAGACGTCCACTTACACCAAGTAACAAAGACATACTTTGATACCCATTAACAAAGACATACATTGATACCCAGTAACACAGACACGCACTGACACCCAGTAACAATGACATACACTGACACCCAGTAACACAGACCCGCACTGACACCCAGTAACAAAGACATACATTGACACCAAGTCACAAAGACATACACTGACACCAAGTAACAAAGACATGCACTGATACCCAGTAACACATACATACTGTGACACCAAGTAACAAAGACAGACAACGATACCCAGTAACACAGACACACACTTACACCAAGTAACAAAGGCATTCACGGATACCCAGGAACACAGACACATACTGACACCAAGTAACAAAGACATACACTGATACCAAGTAACACAGACACACACTTACACCAAGTAACAAAGGCATTCACGGATACCCAGGAACACAGACACATACTGACACCAAGTAACAAAGACATACACTGATACCAAGCAACTCAGACACAAACTTACACCAAGTAACAAAGACATACAATTACACCAAGTAACACAGACATAAGCTGTCAGCAAGTAACAAAGACATACAATTACACCAAGTAACAAAGACACACACTTACACCAAGTAACACAGACATACGTTGACACCATGTAGCAAAGACATGCACCGATACCCAGTAACACAGACACACACTTGCACCAAGTAACAAAGATATACACTGACACAACAAGTCACAAAGACGGACACTGACACCCAGTAACAAAGACAAACACTGACAACACGTAACGAAGACAGACACTGACACCCAGTAACATAGACATACAGATGCACCAAGTAACACAGACAGACACTGACACCATGTCACAAAGACATGCAGTGATACCCAGTAACACAGACATACACTGACACAAAGTAACAAAGACATACACTGACACCGACAAACAAAGACATACACTGATACCCAGTAACACAGACACAGACTTACACCAAGTAACAAAGACATACACTGACACCCAGTAACAAAGACATACACTGACACCAAGTCAGAAAGACTTACACTGATATCCAGTAACACAGACACAGACTTACACCAAGTAACAAAGACAAACACTGACATCAAGTAACAAAGACATACACTGACACCAAGTAACAAAGACATGCACTGTTACCCAGTAACACAGACACACACTTACACCAAGTAACAAAGACAAACACTGACATCAAGTAACACAGACATACACTGACACCAAGTAACAAAGACATACACTGTTACCCAGTAACACAGACACACATTGACACCATGTAACAAAGACATGCACTGATACCCAGTAACACAGACATACACTGACACCAAGTAACAAAGACATACACTGACACCAACAAACAAAGACATACACTGACACCAAGTAACAAAGACATCCACTGATACCCAGTAACACAGACACACACTTACACCAAGTAACAAAGACAAACACTGACATCAAGTAACACAGACATACACTGACACCAAGTAACAAAGACATACACTGTTACCCAGTAACACAGACATACATTGACACCATGTAACAAAGACATGCACTGATACCCAGTAACACAGACATACACTGACACCAAGTAACAAAGACATACACTGACACCAACAAACAAAGAAATACACTGATACCCAGAAACACAGACACAGACTTACACCAAGTAACAAAGACATGCACTGACACCCAGTAACAAAGACATACACTGACACCAAGTCACAAAGACTTACACTGATGCCCAGTAACACAGACACACACTTACACCAAGTAACAAAGGCAAACACTGACACCAAGTAACAAAGACATACTCTGACACCAAGAAACAAAGACATACACTGACACCAAGTAACAAAGACATACACTGATACCCAGTAACACAGACATACACTTACACCAAGTAACAAAGACATACACTGACACCAATTAACAAAGACATACACTGATACCCAGTAACACAGATACACACTTACACCAAGTAACAAAGACATACACTGACACCAGGTAACAAAGACATACTCTGACACCAAGTAGCAAAGACATGCACTGACACCAAGTAACAAAGACGTACACTTACACCATGTAACAAAGACATACACTGATACATAGTAACACAGACACACACTTACAACAAGTAACAAAGACATACACTGACACCAATTAACAAAGACATACACTGATACCCAGTAACACAGATACACACTTACACCAAGTAACAAAGACATACACTGACACCAAGTAACAAAGACATACACTTGCACCAAGTAACAATGACATGCACTGACACCAAGTAACAAAGACATACACTGATACCCAGTAACACTGACACACACTTACACCAAGTAAAACAGACATACACTGACACCAAGTAACAGAGGCATCCACTAACACCAAGTAACAAAGATATGCACTGACACAAAGTAACAAAGACGTACACTTACACCAAGTAACAAAGACATACACTGACACCAAGGAACAAAGACATACACTTACACCAAGTAACACAGACATACACTGACACCAAGTAACAAAGACACACACTTACACCAAATACACAGACACACACTAACACCAAGTATCAAAGTCAGACACTGATACCCAGTAACAAAGACATACACTGATACCCAGTAACACAGACACACACTAAAAGCAAGTCACAAAGACATACACTGACACGCAGTAACAAAGAAACACACTGACACCAAGTAACAAAGACACACACTGACACCAAGTATACAAAGACATACACAGACACCAAGTGCCAAAGACATACACTGATACCCGGTAACACAGACACACACTTACACCAAGTAACAAAGACATACACTGATACCCAGCCACACAGACACACACTGACACCAAGTATCACAGACATACACAGGCACCAAGTAACATAGACATACACTGATACCCAGTAACACAGACACACACTTCCACCATGTAACAAAGACATACACTGACACCAAGTAACAAAGACATACACTTACACCAAGTAACACAGACATACACTGACACCAAGTAACTAAGACACACCCTTACACCAAGTAACACAGACATACACTGACACCAAGTAACAAAGACATACACTGATGCCCAGTAGCACAGACACACACTTACACCAAGTAACAATGACAGACACTGATACCCAGTAACACAGACACACACTTACACCAAGTAACAAAGACATACACTGACACCAAGTAACAAAGACATTCACTGATACCCAGTAACACAGGCACACACTTACAACAAGTAACAAAGACATACACTGACGCCCAGTAACAAAGACATACACTGACACCCAGTAACAAAGATACACAATGACACCAAGTAACAAAGGCACACACTGACACCAAGTAACAAAGACATACACTGATACCCAGTAACACAGACACACACTTACACCAAGTAACAAAGACATACACTGACACCAAGTAACAAAGACATTCACTGATACCCAGTAACACAGGCACACACTTACAACAAGTAACAAAGACATACACTGACACCAAGTAACAAAGACATGCACTGATACCCAGTAACACAGACACACACTTACACCAAGTAACAAAGACATACAATGATACTCAGTTACACAGACACACACTTACACCAAGTAACAAAGGCATACACTGACACCCAGTAACAAAGACATACACTGACACCCAGTAACACAGACACACACGGACACCAAGTAACAAAGACATACACTGACACCCAGTAACAAAAACATACACTGACACCAGGTAACAAAGACATACACTGACACCAAGTAACAAAGACATTCACTGATCCCCAGTAACACAGACACACACTTTCACCAAGTAACAAAGGCATACACTGACACCAAGTAACAAAGACATACACTGCTACCCAGTCACATAGACACACACTTACACCAAGTAACAGAGACATACACTGACACCAAGTAACAAAGACATATACTTACACCAAGTAACAAAGACATGCACTGACACCAAGCAACAAAGACGTACACTTACACCAAGTAACAAAGACATACACTGATACCCAGTAACACAGACACACACTTACACCAAGTAACAGAGACATACACTGACACCAAGTAACAAAGGCATATACTTACACCAAGTAACAAAGACATGCACTGACACCAAGCAACAAAGACGTACACTTACACCAAGTAACAAAGACATACACTGATACCCAGGAACACAGACACACACTTACACCAAGTAACAAAGACAGACACTGATACCCAGTTACACAGACACACACTTACACCAAGTAACACAGACACACACAGACACCAAGTAACAAAGACATACACTGATACCCAGTAACACAGACAGACACTTACACCAAGTAACAAAGACCTACACTGATACCCAGCCACATTGACACACACTTACACAAAGTATCACAGACATACACAGACACCAACTAACAAAGACATACACTGATACCCAGTAACACAGACACACAAATACTCCATGTAACAAAGACATACACTGACACCAAGTAACAAAGACATGCACTGATACCCAGTAACACAGACACACACTTACACCAAGTAACAAAGACACACACTTACACCAAGTAACACAGACAGACACTGACACCAAGTAACAAAGACATACACTGATGCCCAGTAACACAGACACACACTTACACCAAGTAACAATGACAGACACTGATACACAGTAACACAGACACACACTTACACCAAGTCACAAAGACATACACTGACACCCAGTAACAAAGACATACACTGACACCCAGTAACAAAGACACACAATGACACCAAGTAACAAAGGCACACACTGACACCAAGTAACAAAGACATACACTGATTCCCAGTAACACAGACACACACTTACACCAAGTAACAAAGACATACACTGACACCAAGTAACAAAGACATTCACTGATACCCAGTAACACAGACACACACTTACACCAATTAACAAAGACATACACTGATACTCAGTTACACAGACACACACTTACACCAAGTAACAAAGGCATACACTGACACCCAGTAACAAAAACATAAACTGACACCAAGTAACAAAGACATTCACTGATCCCCAGTAACACAGACACACACTTACACCGAGTAACAAAGACATACACTGACACCAAGTAACAAAGACATACACTGATACCCAGTAACACAGACACACACTTACACCACGTATCAAAGACAGACAATGAAACCAACTATCAAAGACATAAACTGATAACCAGTAACACAGACACACACTTACACCAAGTAACAGAGACATACACTGACACCAAGTAACAAAGGCATACACTTACACCAAGTAACAAAGACATGCACTGACACCAGGTAACAAAGACGTACACTTACACCAAGTAACAAAGACAAACACTGATACCCAGTAACACAGACACACACTGACACCAAGTAACAAAGACATCCACTGACACCAAGTAACAAAGACATACACATACACCAAGTAAAAAAGACATACACTGACACCAAGTAACAAAGACATACACTGATACCCAGTAACACAGACACACACATACACCAGGTAACAAAGACATACACTGATACCCAGTTACACAGACACACACTTACACCAAGTAACACAGACACACACAGACACCAAGTAACAAAGACATACACTGATACCCAGTAACACAGACACACACTGACACCAAGTAACAAAGTCATACACCGACACCAATTAACAAAGACATACACTGATACCCAGTAACACAGACACACACTTACACCAGGTAACAAAAGACATATACAGACACCAAGTAACAAAGACATACACTTATACCAAGTAAAAAAGACATACACTGACACCAAGTAACAAAGACATACACTGATACCCAGTAACACAGACACACACTTACACCAAGTAACAAAGACATACACTGAAACACAGTTACACAGACACACACTTACACCAAGTAACACAGACACACACAGACACCAAGTAACAAAGACATACACTGATACCCAGTAACACAGACAGACACTTACACCAAGTAACAAAGTCATACACTGATACCCAGCCACACAGACACACACTTACACCAAGTATCACAGACACACACAGACACCAAGTAACAAAGACATACACTGATACCCAGTAACACAGACAGACACTTACACCAAGTAACAAAGTCATACACTGATACCCAGCCACACAGACACACACTTACACCAAGTAACAAAGACAGACACTGATACCCAGTAACACAGACACACACTTACACCATGTAACAAAGACATACACTGACACCAATTAACAAAGACATACACTTACACCAAGTAAAAAAGACACACACTTACACCAAGTAACAATGACAGACACTGATACCCAGTAACACAGACACACACTTACACCAGGTAACAATGACAGACACTGATACCCAGTAACACAGACACACCCTTACACCAAGTAACAAAGACATTCACTGATACCCAGTAACACAGGCACACACTTACAACAAGTAACAAAGACATACACTGACTCCCAGTAACAAAGACATACACTGACACCCAGTAACAAAGATACACAATGACACCAAGTAACAAAGGCACACACTGACACCAAGTAACAAAGACATACACTGATACCCAGTAACACAGACACACACTTACACCAAGTAACAAAGACATACACTGACACCAAGTAACAAAGACATTCACTGATACCCAGTAACACAGGCACACACTTACAACAAGTAACAAAGACATACACTGACACCAAGTAACAAAAACATAAAATGACACCAAGTAACAAAGACATTCACTGATCCCCAGTAACACAGACACACACTTACACCGAGTAACAAAGACATACACTGACACCAAGTAACAAAGACATACATTGATAGCCAGTAACACAGACACACACTTACACCAAGCAACAGAGACATACACTGACACCAAGTAACAAAGACGTACACTTACACAAAGTAACAAAGACATACACTGATACCCAGTAACACAGACACACACTGACACCAAGTAACAAAGACATACACTGACACCAAGTAACAAAGACATACACATACACCAAGTAAAAAAGACATACACTGACACCAAGTAACAAAGACATACACTGATACCCAGTAACACAGACACACACATACACCAAGTAACAAAGACATACACTGATACCCAGTTACACAGACACACACATACACCAAGTAACACAGACACACACAGACACCAAGTAACAAAGACAAACACTGATACCCAGTAACACAGACACACACTGACACCAAGTAACAAAGTCATACACCGACACCAATTAACAAAGACATTCACTGATACCCAGTAACACAGACACACACTGACACCAGGTAACAGAGACATATACAGACACCAAGTAACAATGACATACACTTATACCAAGTAAAAAAGACATACACTGACACCAAGTAACAAAGACATACACTGATACCAAGTAACACAGACACACACTTACACCAAGTAACAAAGACATACACTGAAACACAGTTACACAGACACACACTTACACCAAGTAACACAGACACACACAGACACCAAGTAACAAAGACATACACTGATACCCAGTAACACAGACAGACACTTACACCAAGTAACAAAGACATACACTGATACCCAGCCACACAGACACACACTTACACCAAGTATCACAGACATCCACAGACACCAAGTAACAAAGACAGACACTGATACCCAGTAACACAGACACACACTTACACCATGTAACAAAGACATACACTTACACCAAGTAAAAAAGACACACACTTACACCAAGTAACAATGACAGACACTGATATCCAGTAAAACAGACACACACTTACACCAGGTAAAAATGACAGACACTGATACCCAGTAACACAGACACACACTTACACCAAGTAACAAAGACATACACTGACACCAAGTAACAAAGACATTCACTGATACCCAGTAACACAGGCACACACTTACAACAAGTAACAAAGACATACACTGACACCCAGTAACAAAGACATACACTGACACCCAGTAACAAAGATACACAATGACACCAAGTAACAATGGCACACACTGACACCAAGTAACAAAGACATACACTGATACCCAGTAACACAGACACACACTTACACCAAGTAACAAAGACATACACTGACACCAAGTAACAAAGACATTCACTGATACCCAGTAACACAGGCACACACTTACAACAAGTAACAAAGACTTACACTGACACCAAGTAACAAAGACATGCACTGATACCCAGTAACACAGACACACACTTACACCAAGTAACAAAGACATACACTGATACTCAGTTACACAGACACACACTTACACCAAGTAACAAAGGCATACACTGACACCCAGTAACAAAGACATACACTGACACCCAGTAACACAGACACACACGGACACCAAGTAACAAAGACATACACTGACACCCAGTAACAAAAACATACACTGACACCAGGTAACAAAGACATACACTTACACCAAGTAACAAAGACATACACTGATCCCCAGTAACACAGACACACACTTACACCAAGTAACAAAGGCATACACTGACACCAAGTAACAAAAACATAAACTGACAGCAAGTAACAAAGACATTCACTGATCCCCAGTAACACAGACACACACTTACACCAAGTAACAAAGACATACACTGACACCAAGTAACAAAGACATACACTGATACCCAGTAACACAGACACACACTTACACCACGTATCAAAGACAGACAATGAAACCAACTATCAAAGACATAAACTGATAACCAGTAACACAGACACACACTTACACCAAGTAACAGAGACATACACTGACACCAAGTAACAAAGGCATACACTGACACCAAGTAACAAAGACATGCACTGACACCAAGTAACAAAGACGTACACTTGCACCAAGTAACAAAGACAATCACTGATACCCAGTAACACAGACACACACTGACACCAAGTAACAAAGACATCCACTGACACCAAGTAACAAAGACATACACTTACACCAAGTAAAAAAGACATACACTGACACCAAGTAACTGAGACATACACTGATACCCAGTTACACACACACACACTTACACCAAGTAACACAGACACACACAGACATCAAGTAACAAAGACATACACTGATACCCAGTAACACAGACACACACTGACACCAAGTAACAAAGACATACACCGACACCAATTAACAAAGACATACACTGATACCCAGTAACACAGACACACACTTACACCAAGTAACAAAGACATACACTTATACCAAGTAAAAAAGACATACACTGACACCAAGTAACAAAGACATACACTGATACCCAGTAACACAGACACACACTTACACCAAGTAACACAGACACACACTGATACCCAGTAACACAGACACACACTTACGCCAAGTAACACAGACACACACAGACACCAAGTAACAAAGACATACACTGATACCCAGTAACACAGACAGACACTTGCACCAAGTAACAAAGACATACACTGATACCCAGCCACACAGACACACACTTACACCAATTATCACAGACATCCACAGACACCAAGTAACAAAGACAGACACTGATACCCAGTAACACAGACACAAACTTACACCATGTAACAAAGACATACACTGACACCAAGTAACAAAGACATACACTTGCACCAAGTAAAAAAGACACACACTTACACCAAGTAACAATGACAGACACTGATACGCAGTAACACAGACACACACTTACACCAGGTAACAAAGACATATACTGACACCAAGTAACAAAGACATACACTTATACCAAGTAAAAAAGACATACACTGACACCAAGTAACAAAGACATACACTGATACCAAGTAACAAAGACATACACTGATACCCAGTAACACAGACACACACTTACACCAAGTAACAAAGACAGACACTTACACCAAGTAACAAAGAAATACACTGACACGAAGTAACAAAGACATACACTTACACCAAGTAACAAAGACATACACTGACACCAATTAACAAAGACATACACTTACACCAAGTTATAAAGACATACAGTGACACCAAGTAACAAAGACATACACTGATACCCAGTAACACAGACACACACTTACTCCATGTAACAAAGACATACACTGTCACCAAGTAACAAAGACATACACTTACACCAAGTAACACAGACAGACACAGACACCAAGTGACAAAGACATACACTGATACCCAGCAACACAGACACACACTTACACCAAGTAACACAGACACACACTTACACCAAGTAACAAAGACAGACACTAATACCCAGTAACACAGGCACACACTTACAACAAGTAACAAAGACATACACTGACACCAAGTAACAAAGACATTCACTGATACCCAGTAACACAGGCACACACTTACAACAAGTAACAAAGACATATACTGACACCAAGTAACAAAGACATGCACTGATACCCAGTAACACAGACACACACTTACACCAAGTAACAAAGACATACACTGATACTCAGTTACACAGACACACACTTACACCAAGTAACAAAGGCATACACTGACACCCAGTAACAAAGACATACACTGACACCCAGTAACACAGACACACACGGACACCAAGTAACAAAGACATACACTGACACCCAGTAACAAAAACATACACTGACACCAGTTAACAAAGACATACACTGACACCAAGTAACAAAGACATTCACTGATCCCCAGTAACACAGACACACACTTACACCAAGTAACAAAGGCATACACTGACACCAAGTAACAAAGACATACACTGCTATCCAGTCACATAGACACACACTTACACCAAGTAAAAAAGACAACAATGACACCAACAAACAAAGACATACACTGATACCCAGTAACACAGACACACACTTACACCAAGTAACAGAGACATACACTGACACCAAGTAACAAAGGCATTTACTTACACCAAGTAACAAAGACATGCACTGACTCCAAGTAACAAAGACGTACACTTACACCATGTAACAAAGACACACAATGACACCAATTAACAAAGACATACACTGATACCCAGTAACACAGACAAGCACTTACACCAAGTAACAAAGACATACACTGACACCAAGTAACAACGACATACACTGATACACAGGAACACAGACACACACTTACACCAAGTAACAAAGACAGACACAGAAACCCAGTTACACAGACAGACACTTACACCAAGTAACAAAGACTTACACTGATACCCAGCCACATTGACACACACTTACACCAAGTATCACAGACATACACAGACACCAAGTAACAAAGACATACACTGATACCCAGTAACACAGACACACAAATACACCATGTAACAAAGACATACACTGACACCAAGTAACAAAGACATGCACTTACACCAAGTAACACCGACATACACTGACACCAAGTAACAAAGACACACATTTACACCAAGTAACACAGACATACACTGACACCAAGTAACAAAGACATACACTGATGCCCAGTAACACAGACACACACTTACACCAAGTAACAATGACAGACACTGATACCCAGTAACACAGACACACACTTACACCAAGTCACAAAGACATACACTGACACCCAGTAACAAAGACATACACTGACACCCAGTAACAAAGACACACAATGACACCAAGTAACAAAGGCACACACTGACACCAAGTAACAAAGACATACACTGATACCCAGTAACACAGACACACACTTACACCAAGTAACAAAGACATACACTGACACCAAGTAACAAAGACATTCACTGATACCCAGTAACACAGACACACACTTACACCAAGTAACAAAGACTTACACTGACACCAAGTAACAAAGACATGCACTGATACTCAGTAACACAGACACACACTTACACCAATTAACAAAGACATACACTGATTATCAGTTACACAGACACACACTTACACCAAGTAACAAAGGCATACACTGACAACCAGTAACAAAAACATAAACTGACACCAAGTAACAAAGACATTCACTGATCCCCAGTAACACAGACACACACTTGCACCAAGTAACAAAGACATACACTGACACCAAGTAACAAAGACATACACTGATACCCAGTAACACAGACACACACTTACACCACGTATCAAAGACAGACAATGAAACCAACTATCAAAGACATAAACTGATAACCAGTAACACAGACACACACTTACACCAAGTAACAGAGACATACACTGACACCAAGTAACAAAGGCATACACTTACACCAAGTAACAAAGACATGCACTGACACCAAGTAACACTGACACACACAGACACCAAGTAACAAAGACATCCACTGACACCAAGTAACAAAGACATACACTTACACCAAGTAAAAAAGACATACACTGACACCAAGTAACAAAGACATACACTGATACCCAGTAACACAGACACACACATCCACCAAGTAACAAAGACATACACTGATACCCAGTTACACAGACACACACTTACACCAAGTAACACAGACACACACAGACAACAAGTAACAAAGACATACACTGATACCCAGTAACACAGACACACACTGACACCGAGTAACAAAGAAATACACGGACACCAATTAACAAAGATATACACTGATACCCAGTAACACAGACACACACTTACACCAGGTAACAAAGACATATACTGACACCAAGTAACAAAGACATACACTTATACCAAGTAAAAAAGACATACACTGACACCAAGTAACAAAGACATACACTGATACCCATTAACATAGACACACACTTACACCAAGTAACAAAGACATACACTGAAACCCAGTTACAAAGACACACGCTTACACCAAGTAACACAGACACACACAGACACCAAGTAACAAAGACATACACTGATACCCAGTAACACAGACACACACTTACACCAAGTATCACAGACATCCACAGACACCAAGTAACAAAGACAGACACTGATACCCAGTAACACAGACACACACTTACACCATGTAACAAAGACATACACTGACACCAAGTAACAAAGACACACACTTACACCAAGTAAAAAAGACACACACTTACACCAAGTAACAATGACAGACACTGATACCCAGTAACACAGACACACACTTACACCAAGTAACAAAGTCTTACACTGACACCAAGTAACAAAGACATGCACTGATACTCAGTAACACAGACACACACTTACACCAATTAACAAAGACATACACTGATAATAAGTTACACAGACACACACTTACACCAAGTAACAAAGCCATACACTGACAACCAGTAACAAAAACATAAACTGACACCAAGTAACAAAGACATTCACTGATCCCCAGTAACACAGACACATACTTGCACCAAGTAACAAAGACATACACTGACACCAAGTAACAAAGACATACACTGATACCCAGTAACACAGACACACACTTACACCACGTATCAAAGACAGACAATGAAACCAACTATCAAAGACATAAACTGATAACCAGTAACACAGACACACACTTACACCAAGTAACAGAGACATACACTGACACCAAGTAACAAAGGCATACACTTACACCAAGTAACAAAGACATGCACTGACACCAAGTAACACAGACACACCCAGACACCAAGTAACAAAGACATCCACTGACACCAAGTAACAAAGACATACACTTACACCAAGTAAAAAAGACATACACTGACACCAAGTAACAAAGACATACACTGATACCCAGTAACACAGACACACACATCCACCAAGTAACAAAGACATACACTGATACCCAGTTACACAGACACACACTTACACCAAGTAACACAGACACACACAGACAACAAGTAACAAAGACATACACTGATACCCAGTAACACAGACACACACTGACACCGAGTAACAAAGAAATACACGGACACCAATTAACAAAGACATACACTGATACCCAGTAACACAGACACACACTTACACCAGGTAACAAAGACATATACTGACACCAAGTAACAAAGACATACACTTATACCAAGTAAAAAAGACATACACTGACACCAAGTAACAAAGACATACACTGATACCCAGTAACATAGACACACACTTACACCAAGTAACAAAGACATACACTGAAACCCAGTTACAAAGACACACGCTTACACCAAGTAACACAGACACACACAGACACCAAGTAACAAAGACATACACTGATACCCAGTAACACAGACACACACTTACACCAAGTATCACAGACATCCACAGACACCAAGTAACAAAGACAGACACTGATACCCAGTAACACAGACACACACTTACACCATGTAACAAAGACATACACTGACACCAAGTAACAAAGACACACACTTACACCAAGTAAAAAAGACACACACTTACACCAAGTAACAATGACAGACACTGATACCCAGTAACACAGACACACACTTACACCAAGTAACAAAGTCTTACACTGACACCAAGTAACAAAGACATGCACTGATACTCAGTAACACAGACACACACTTACACCAATTAACAAAGACATACACTGATAATCAGTTACACAGACACACACTTACACCAAGTAACAAAGCAATACACTGACAACCAGTAACAAAAACATAAACTGACACCAAGTAACAAAGACATACACTTACAACAAGTAACACAGACATACACTGACACCAAGTAACAAAGACATACACTTACACCAAGAAACAAAGACATACAGTGACACCAAGTAACAAAGACATACACTGATACCCAGTAACACAGACACACACTTACACCAAGTAACAAAGAAAGACAATGACACCAAGTAACAAAGACATACACTGATACCCAGTAACACAGACACACACTTACACCATGTAACAAAGACATACACTGACACCAAGTAACAAAGACATACACTTACACCAAGTAACACAGACAGACACAGACACCAAGTGGCAAAGACATGCACTGATACCCAGTAACACAGACACACACTTACACCAAGTATCAAAGAAATAAACTGATACTAAGTAACAAAGACATACACTTACACCAAGTAACAAAGACATACACTGACACCAAGGAACAAAGACATACAATTACACCAAGTAACACAGACATACACTGACACCAAGTAACAAAGACAAACACTGATACCCAGTAACACAGACACACACTTACACCAAGTAACAAAGACATACACTGACACCAAGTAACAAAGACATTCACTGATACCCAGTAACACAGACACACACTTACACCAAGTAACAAAGACTTACACTGACACCAAGTAACAAAGACATGCACTGATACTCAGTAACACAGACACACACTTACACCAATTAACAAAGACATACACTGATAATCAGTTACACAGACACACACTGACACCCAGTAACACAGACACACACTTACACCAAGTAACAAAGGCATACACTGACAACCAGTAACAAAGACAGACACTGACACCCAGTAACACAGACACACACTTACACCAAGTAACAAAGGCATACACTGACAACCAGTAACAAAGACAGACACTGACACCCAGTAACACAGACACACACGGACACCAAGTAACAAAGACATACACTGACACCCAGTAACAAAAACATAAACTGACACCAAGTAACAAAGACATTCACTGATCCCCAGTAACACAGACACACACTTACACCAAGTAACAAAGACATACACTGACACCAAGTAACAAAGACATACACTGATACCCAGTAACACAGACACACACTTACACCACGTATCAAAGACAGACAATGAAACCAACTATCAAAGACATAAACTGATAACCAGTAACACAGACACACACTTACACCAAGTAACAGAGACATACACTGACACCAAGTAACAAAGGCATACACTTACACCAAGTAACAAAGACATGCACTGACACCAAGTAACACAGACACACACAGACACCAAGTAACAAAGACATCCACTGACACCAAGTAACAAAGACATACACTTACACCAAGTAAAAAGACATACACTGACACCAAGTAACAAAGACATACACTGATACCCAGTAACACAGACACACACATCCACCAAGTAACAAAGACATACACTGATACCCAGTTACACAGACACACACTTACACCAAGTAACACAGACACACACAGACAACAAGTAACAAAGACATACACTGATACCCAGTAACACAGACACACACTGACACCGAGTAACAAAGAAACACACGGACACCAATTAACAAAGACATACACTGATACCCAGTAACACAGACACACACTTACACCAGGTAACAAAGACATATACTGACACCAAGTAACAAAGACATACACTTATACCAAGTAAAAAAGACATACACTGTCACCAAGTAACAAAGACATACACTGATACCCAGTAACATAGACACACACTTACACCAAGTAACAAAGACATACACTGAAACCCAGTTACAAAGACACACGCTTACACCAAGTAACACAGACACACACAGACACCAAGTAACAAATACATACACTGATACCCAGTAACACAGACAGACACTTACACCAAGTAACAAAGACATACACTGATACCCAGCCACACAGACACACACTTACACCAAGTATCACAGACATCCACAGACACCAAGTAACAAAGACAGACACTGATACCCAGTAACACAGACACACACTTACACCATGTAACAAAGACATACACTGACACCAACTAACAAAGACATACACTAACACCAAGTAAAAAAGACACACACTTACACCAAGTAACAATGACAGACACTGATACCCAGTAACACAGACACACACTTACACCAGCTAACAAAGACATATACTGACACCAAGTAACAAAGACATAGACTTATACCAAGTAAAAAAGACATACACTGACACCAAGTAACAAAGACATACACTGATACCAAGTAACAAAGACATGCACTGATACCCAGTAACACAGACACACACTTACACCAAGTAACAAAGACAGACACTGACACCAATTAACAAAGACATACACTTACAACAAGTAACACAGACATACACTTACACCAAGTAACAAAGACATACACTTACACCAAGAAACAAAGACATACAGTGACACCAAGTAACAAAGACATACACTGATACCCAGTAACACAGACACACACTTACACCAAGTAACAAAGAAAGACAATGACACCAAGTAACAAAGACATACACTGATACCCAGTAACACAGACACACACTTACACCATGTAACAAAGACATACACTGACACCAAGTAACAAAGACATACACTTACACCACGTAACACAGACAGACACAGACACCAAGTGACAAAGACATGCACTGATTCCCAGTAACACAGACACCCACTTACACCAAGTAACACAGACACACACTTACACCAAGTAACAAAGACAGACACTAATACCCAGTAACACAGACATACACTTACACCAAGTATCAAAGACATACACTGACACCAAGTAGCAAAGACATACACTTACACCAAGTAACAAAGAAATAAACTGATACTAAGTAACAAAGACATACACTTACACCAAGTAACAAAGACATACACTGACACCAAGGAACAAAGACATACACTTACACCAAGTAATACAGACATACACTGACACCAAGTAACAAAGACAAACACTTACACCAAGTAACAAAGACATACAGTGACACCAAGTAACAAAGACATACACTGATACCCAGTAACACAGACACACACTTACACCAAGTAACACAGACATACACTGACACCAAGTAACAAAGACACACACTTACACCAAGTAACACAGACATACACTGACACCAAGTAACAAAGACGTACACTGATGCCCTTGTAACACAGACACACACTTACACCAAGTAACAATGACAGACACTGATACCCAGTAACACAGACACACACTTACACCAGGTCACAAAGACATATTCTGACACCAAGTAACAAAGACATACACTTATACCAAGTAACAAAGACATACACTGACACCAAGTAACAAAGACATAAACTGATACCAAGTAACAAAGACATACACTGATACCCAGTAACACTGACACACACTTACACCAAGTAACAAAGACAGACACTTACACCAAGTAACAAAGAAATACACTGACACGAAGTAACAAAGACATACACTGACACCAATTAACAAAGACATACAGTGACACCAAGTAACAATGACATACACTGATACCCAGTAACACAGACACACACTTACACCAAGTAACAAAGAAAGACAATGACACCAAGTAACAAAGACATACACTGATACCCAGTAACACAGACACACACTTACACCATGTAACAAAGACATACACTGACACCAAGTAACAAAGACATACACTTACACCAAGTAACACAGACAGACACAGACACCAAGTGACAAAGACATACACTGATACCCAGTAACACAGACACACTCTTACACCAAGTAACACAGACACACACTTACACCAAGTAACAAAGACAGACACTAATACCCAGTAACACAGACATACACTATCACCAAGTATCAAAGACATACACTGACACCAAGTAGCAAAGACATATACTTACACCAAGTAACACAGAAATAAACTGACACTAAGTAACAAAGACATACATTTACACCAAGTAGCAAAAACATACACTGACACCAGGTAACAAAGACTTACACTTACACCAAGTAACACAGACATACACTGACACCAAGTAACAAAGGCATACACTTACACCAAGTAACAAAGACATACAGTAACACCAAGTAACAAAGACATACACTGATACCCTGTAACACAGACACACACTTACACCAAGTAACAGAGACATACACTGACACCAAGTAACAAAGACTTACACTGATACCCAGTAACACAGATAAACACTTACACCAAGTAACAAAGAAAGACAATGACACCAAGTAACAAAGACATACACTGATACCCAGTAACACAGACACACACTTACACCATGTAACAAAGACATACACTGACACCAAGTAACAAAGACATACACTTACACCAAGTAACACAGGCAGACACAGACACCAAGTGACAAAGACATACAATGATACCCAGTAACACAGACACACACTTACACCATGTAACAAAGACATACACTGACACCAAGTAACAAAGACATACACTTACACCAAGTCACATAGACATACACTGACACAAAGTAACAAAGACACACACATACACCAAGTAACACAGACATACACTGACACCAAGTAACAAAGACGGACACTGATACCCCGTAACACAGACACACACTTACACCAGGTCACAAAGACATATACTGACACCAAGTAACAAAGACATACACTTATACGAAGTAAAAAAGACATACACTGACACAAAGTAACAAAGACATACACTGATACCCAGTAACACAGACACACACTTACACCAAGTAACAAAGACATGCACTGAAACCCAGTTACACAGACACACACTTACACCAAGTAACACAGACACACACAGACACCAAGTAACAAAGCCATACACTGATACCCAGTAACACAGACAGACACTTACAACAAGTAACAAAGACATACACTGACACCAAGTAACAAAGACATACACTTACACCAAGTAACACAGACATACACTGACACCACGTAACAAAGACACACACTTACACCAAGTAACACAGACACACACTTACACCAAGTAACAATGACAGACACTGATACCCAGTAACACAGACACACACTTACACCAAGTCACAAAGACATCCACTGACACCCAGTAACAAAGGCATACACTGACACCCAGTAACAAAGACACACAATGACACCAAGTAACAAAGGCACACACTGACACCAAGTAAATGAGTCATCCACTGATACCCAGTAACAGACAAACACTTACACCAAGTAACAAAGACATGCACTGACACCAAGTAACAAAGACATTCACTGTTACCCAGTAACACAGACACACACTTATACCAAGTAACAAAGGCATACACTTACACCAAGTAACAAAGACATGCACTGACACCAAGTAACAAATACGTGCACTTGCACCAAGTAACAAAGACATACACTGATACCCAGTAACACAGACACACACTGACACCAATTAACAAAGACATACACTGACACCAATTAACAGAGACATACACTGATACCCAGTAACACAGACACATAGTTACACCAAGTAACAAAGACATACACTGACACCAAGTAACAAAGACATACACTTACACCAAGTAAAAAAGACATACACTGACACCAAGTAACAAAGACATGCACTGATACCCAGTTACACAGACACACACTTACACCAAGTAACACAGACACACACAGACACCAAGTAACAAAGACAGACACTGATACCCAGTAACAAAGACATACACTTACACCAAGTAAAAAAGACATACACTGACACCAAGTAACAAAGACAGACACTGATACCCAGTGGCACAGACATACACTTACACCAAGTATCAAAGACATACACTGACACCAAGTAGAAAAGACATACACTTACACCAAGTAACAAAGAAATACACTGACACTAAGTAACAAAGACATTCAATTACACCAAGTAACAAAGACATACACTGACACCAACTAACAAAGACATACACTTGCACCAAGTAACACAGACATACACTGACACCAAGTAACAAAGGCATACACTTACATCAAGTAACAAAGACATACAGTGACACCAAGTAACAAAGACATACACTGATACCCAGTAACACAGACAAACACTTACACCAAGTAACAAAGACAGACACTGATACCCAGTAACACAGACACACACATACACCAAGTAACACAGACATACACTGACACCAAGTAACAAAGACATACACTGATACCAAGTAACACAGACACACACTGACACCAAGTAACAAAGACACGCACTTACACCAAGTAACACAGACATACACTGACACCAAGTAACAAAGACGTACACTGAAGCCCAGTAACACAGACACACACTTACACCAAGTAACAATGACAGACACTGATACCCAGTAACACAGACACACACTTACACCAAGTAACAATGACAGACACTGATACCCAGTAACACAGACACACACTTACACCAGGTCACAAAGACATATACTGACACCAAGTAACAAAGACATACACTGATACCCAGTAAGACAGACACACACTTACACCAAGTAACAAAGAAAGACAATGACACCAAGTAACAAAGACATACACTGATACCCAGAAACACAGATACACACTTACACCAAGTAACAGAGACATACACTGACACCAAGTAACAAAGGCATACACATACACCAAGTAACAAAGACATGCACTGACACCAAGTAACAAAGACGTACACTGACACCAATTAACAAAGACATACACAGATACACAGTAACACAGACACACACTTACACCAAGTAACAAAGACATACACTGACACCAAGTAACAAAGACATACACTTACACCAAGTAACACAGACATACACTGACACCAAGTAACAAAGACATACACTGGTACCCAGTAACACAGAAACACTTACACCAAGTAACAAAGACATACACTGATACCCAGTTACACAGACACACACTTACACCAAGTAACACAGACACACACAGACACCAAGTAACAAAGACATACACTGATACACAGTAACACAGACACACACTTACACCAAGTAACAAAGACAGACACTGATACCCAGTAGCACAGACATACACTTACACCAAGTAAAAAAGACATACACTGACACCAAGTAACAAAGACATACACTGATACCCAGTAACACAGACACACACTTACACCAAGTAACAAAGACAGACACTGATACCCAGTAGCACAGACATACACTTACACCAAGTATCAAAGACATACACTTACACCAAGTAACAAAGAAATACACTGACACGAAGTACCAAAGACATACACTTACACCAAGTAACAAAGACATACACTGACACCAATTAACAAAGACATACACTTACACCATGTAACACAGACATACACTGACACCAAGTAACAAAGACATCCACTTACACCAAGTAACAAAGACATACAGTGACACCAAGTAACAAAGACATACACTGATACCCCGTAACACAGACACACACTTACACCAAGTAACAAAGAAAGACAATGACACCAAGTAACAAAGACATACACTGATACCCAGTAACACAGACACACACTTACACCATGTAACTAAGACATACACTGACACCAAGTAACAAAGACATACACTTACACCAAGTAACACAGACAGACACAGACACCAAGTGACAAAGACATACACTGATACCCAGTAACACAGACACACACTTACACCAAGTAACACAGACACTCACTTACACCAGGTAACAAAGACCGACACTCATACCCAGTAACACAGACATACACTTACACCAAGTATCAAAGACATACACTGACACCAAGTAGCAAAGACATACACTTGCACCAAGTAACAAAGAAATAAACTGACACCAAGTAACAAAGACATACACTTACACCAAGTAACAAAGACATACACTGACACCAAGTAACAAAGACATACAGTGACACCAAGTAACAAAGACATACACTGATACCCAGTAACACAGACACACACTTACACCAAGTAACACAGACATACACTGACACCAAGTAACAAAGACATACACTGATACCCAGTAACACAGATACACACTTACACCAAGTAACAAAGAAAGACAATGACACCAAGTAACAAAGACATACACTGATACCCAGTAACACAGACACACACTTACACCATGTAACAAAGACATACACTGACACCAAGTAACAAAGACAGACACAGACACCAAGTGACAAAGACATACACTGACACCAAGTAACACAGACATACACTGACACCAAGTAACAAAGACACACACTTACACCAAGTAACACAGACATACACTGACACCAAGTAACAAAGACGGACACTGATGCCCAGTAACACAGACACACACTTACACCAAGTAACTATGACAGACAATGATACCCAGTAACACAGACACACACTTACACCAAGTCACAAAGACATACACTGACACCCAGTAACAAAGACATACACTGACACCCAGTAACAAAGACACACAATGACACCAAGTAACAAAGGCACACTGTGACACCAAGTAACAAAGACATACACTGATACCCAGTAACACAGACACACACTTACACCAAGTAACAAAGACATACACTGACACCAAGTAACAAAGACATTCACTGATACCCAGTAACACAGACACACACTTACTCCAAGTAACAAAGACATACACTGACACCAAGTAACAAAGACATGCACTGATACCCAGTAACACAGACACACACTTACACAAAGTAACAAAGACATACACTGATACTCAGTTACACAGACACACACTTACACCAAGTAACAAAGACATACACTGACACCAAGTAACAAAGGCATACACTGACACCCAGTAACAAAGACATACACTGACACCCAGTAACACAGACACACACGGACACCAAGTAACAAAGACATACACTGACACCCAGTAACAAAAACATACACTGACACCAGGTAACAAAGATATACACTGACACCAAGTAACAAAGACATTGACTGATCCCCTGTAACACAGACACACACTTACACCAAGTGACAAAGACATACACTGACACCAAGTAACAAAGACATACACTGATACCCAGTAACACAGACACACACTTACACCAAGTATCAAAGACAGACAATGACACCAACTAACAAAGACATACACTGATACCCAGTAACACAGACACACACTTACACCAAGTAACAGAGACATACACTTACACCAAGTAACAAAGGCATACACTTACACCAAGTAACAAAGACATGCACTGACAATAAGTAACAAATACGTACACTTACACCAAGTAACAAAGACATACACTGATACCCAGTAACACAGACACACACTGACACCAATTAACAAAGACATACACTGACACCAATTAACAGAGACATACACTGATACCCAGTAACACAGACACACAGTTACACCAAGTAACAAAGACATACACTGACACCAAGTAACAAAGACATACACTTACACCAAGTAAAAAAGACATACACTGACACCAAGTAACAAAGACATGCACTGATACCCAGTTACACAGACACACACTTACACCAAGTAACACAGACACACACAGACACCAAGAAACAAAGACATACACTGATACCCAGTAACACAGACACACACTTACACCAAGTAACAAAGTCATACAATGACACCAAGTAACAAAGACATACACTTACACCAAGTAAAAAAGACATACACTGACACCAATTAACAAAGACTTACACTGATTCCCAGTAACACAGACACACACTTACACCAAGTAACAAAGACAGACACTGATACCCAGTAACACAGACATACACTTACACCAAGTATCAAAGACATACACTGACACCAAGGAGCAAAGACATAAACTTACAGCAAGTAACAAAGACATACACTGACACCAAGTAACACAGACGTACAATGACACCAAGGAACAAAGACATACACTTGCACCAAGTAACAAAGACATACACTGACACCAAGTAACAAAGACATACACTGATACCCAGTAACACAGATACACACTTCCACCAAGTAACAAAGACAGACAATGACACAAAGTAACAGAGACATACACTGACACCAAGTAACAAAGGCATACACTTACACCAAGTAACAAAAACATGCATGACACCAAGTAACAAAGACGTAAACTTACACCAAGTAACAAAGACACACAGACACCAAGTAACAAAGACATACACTTACACCAAGTAACACAGACATACACTGACACCAAGTAACAAAGACTTACACTTACACCGAATACACAGACATACACTGACAGCAAGTAACAAAGACATACACTGGTACCAAGTAACTCAGACACACACTTACGCCAAGTAACAAAGACAGACACTGATACCCAGTAACAAAGACATACACTGACACCAAGTAACAAAGACATACACTTACACCAAGTAAAATAGACATACACTGACACCAAGTAACAAAGACAGACACTGATACCCAGTAGCACAGACATACACTTACACCAAGTATCAAAGACATACACTGACACCAAGTAGCAAAGACATACACTTACACCAAGTAACAAAGAAATGCACTGACACTAAGTAACAAAGACATTCAATTACACCAATTAACAAAGACATACACTGACACCAACTAACAAAGACATACACTTACACCAAGTAACACAGACATACACTGACACCAAGTAACAAAGGCATACACTTACACCAAGTAACAAAGACATACAGTGACACCAAGTAACAAAGACAAACACTGATACCCAGGAACACAGACACACACTTACACCAAGTAACATAGAAAGACAATCACACCAAGTAACAAAGACATACACTGATACCCAGTAACACAGACACACACTTACACCAAGTAACACAGACACACACAGACACCAAGTAACAAAGACATACACTGATACCCAGTAACACAGACACACACTTACACCAAGTAACAAAGACATACAATGACACCAAGTAACAAAGACATACACTGACACCAAGTAAAAAAGACATACACTGACACCAAGTAACAAAGACATACACTGATACCCAGTAACACAGACACACACTTACACCAAGTAACAAAGACAGACAATAATACCCAGTAACACAGACATACACTTGCACCAAGTAACACAGACATACACTGACACCAAGTAACAAAGACATACACTGATACCCAGTAACACAGATACACACTTACACCAAGTAACAAAGAAAGACAATGACACCAAGTAACAAAGACATACACTGATACCCAGTAACACAGACACACACTTACACCATGTAACAAAGACATACACTGACACCAAGTAACAAAGACATACACTTGCACCAAGTAACACAGACAGACACAGACACCATGCAACAAAGACGTACACTGACACCAAGTAACAATGACATACACTTACACCAAGTAACACAGACATACACTGACACCAAGTAACAAAGACACACAATTACACCAAGTAACACAGACATACACTGACACCAAGTAACAAAGACGGACACTGATGCCCAGTAACACAGACACACACTTACACCAAGTAACAATGACAGACACTGATACCCAGTAACACAGACACACACTTACACCAAGTCACAAAGACAGACACTGACACCCAGTAACAAAGACATACACTGACACCCAGTAACAAAGACACACAATGACACCAAGTAACAAAGGCACACAGTGACACCAAGTAACAAAGACATACACTGATACCCAGTAACACAGACACACACTTACACCAAGTAACAAAGACATACACTGACACCAAGTAACAAAGACATTCACTGATACCCAGTAACACAGACTCACACTTACTCCAAGTAACAAAGACATACACTGACACCAAGTAACAAAGACATGCACTGATACCCAGTAACACAGACACACACTTACACCAAGTAACAAAGACATACACTGATACTCAGTTACACAGACACACACTTACACCAAGTAACAAAGACATACACTGACACCAAGTAACAAAGACATACACTGATACCCAGTAACACAGACACACACTTACACCAAGTAACAAAGAAAGACAATCACACCAAGTCACAAAGACATACACTGATACCCAGTAACACAGACACACACTTACACCAAGTAACACAGACACACACAGACACCAAGTAACAAAGACATACACTGATACCCAGTAACACAGACACACACTTACACCAAGTAACAAAGACATACAATGACACCAAGTAACAAAGACATACACTGACACCAAGTAAAAAAGACATACACTGACACCAAGTAACAAAGACATACACTGATACCCAGTAACACAGACACACACTTACACCAAGTAACAAAGACAGACAATAATACCCAGTAACACAGACATACACTTACACCAAGTAACACAGACATACACTGACACCAAGTAACAAAGACATACACTGATACCCAGTAACACAGATACACACTTACACAAAGTAAAAAAGACATACACTGACACCAATTAACAAAGACTTACACTGATTCCCAGTAACACAGACACACACTTACACCAAGTAACAATGACAGACACTGATACCCAGTAACACAGACACACACTTACACCAGGTCACAAAGACATATACTGACACCAAGTAACAAAGACATACACTGATACCCAGTAACACAGACACACACTTACACCAAGTAACAAAGAAAGACAATGACACCAAGTAACAAAGACATACACTGATACCCAGAAACACAGATACACACTTACACCAAGTAACAGAGACATACACTGACACCAAGTAACAAAGGCATACACATACACCAAGTAACAAAGACATGCACTGACACCAAGTAACAAAGACGTACACTGACACCAATTAACAAAGACATACACAGATACACAGTAACACAGACACACACTTACACCAAGTAACAAAGACATACACTGACACCAAGTAACAAAGACATACACTTACACCAAGTAACACAGACATACACTGACACCAAGTAACAAAGACATACACTGGTACCCAGTAACACAGAAACACTTACACCAAGTAACAAAGACATACACTGATACCCAGTTACACAGACACACACTTACAACAAGTAACACAGACACACACAGACACCAAGTAACAAAGACATACACTGATACCCAGTAACACAGACACACACTTACACCAAGTAACAAAGACAGACACTGATACCCAGTAGCACAGACATACACTTACACCAAGTAAAAAAGACATACACTGACACCAAGTAACAAAGACATACACTGATACCCAGTAACACAGACACACACTTACACCAAGTAACAAAGACAGACACTGATACCCAGTAGCACAGACATACACTTACACCAAGTATCAAAGACATACACTTACACCAAGTAACAAAGAAATACATTGACACGAAGTACCAAAGACATACACTTACACCAAGTAACAAAGACATACACTGACACCAATTAACAAAGACATACACTTACACCAAGTAACACAGACATACACTGACACCAAGTAACAAAGACATACACTTACACCAAGTAACAAAGACATACAGTGACACCAAGTAACAAAGACATACACTGATATCCCGTAACACAGACACACACTTACACCAAGTAACAAAGAAAGACAATGACACCAAGTAACAAAGACATACACTGATACCCAGTAACACAGACACACACTTACACAATGTAACTAAGACATACACTGACACCAAGTAACAAAGACATACACTTACACCAAGTAACACAGACAGACACAGACACCAAGTGACAAAGACATACACTGATACCCAGTAACACAGACACACACTTACACCAAGTAACACAGACACTCACTTACACCAGGTAACAAAGACCGACACTCATACCCAGTAACACAGACATACACTTACGCCAAGTATCAAAGACATACACTGACACCAAGTAGCAAAGACATACACTTGCACCAAGTAACAAAGAAATAAACTGACACCAAGTAACAAAGACATACACTTACACCAAGTAACAAAGAAATAAACTGACACCAAGTAACAAAGACATACAGTGACACCAAGTAACAAAGACATACACTGATACCCAGTAACACAGACACACACTTACATCAAGTAACACAGACATACACTGACACCAAGTAACAAAGATATACACTGATACCCAGTAACACAGATACACACTTACACCAAGTAACACAGACAGACACAGACACCAAGTGACAAAGACATACACTGATACCCAGTAACACAGACATACACTTACACCATGTAACAAAGACATAAACTGACACCAAGTAACAAAGACATACACTGACACCAAGTAACACAGACATACACTGACACCAAGTAACAAAGACACACACTTACACCAAGTAACACAGACATAGACTGACACCAAGTAACAAAGACGGACACTGATGCCCAGTAACACAGACACACACTTACACCAAGTAACAATGACAGACACTGATACCCAGTAACACAGACACACACTTACACCAAGTCACAAAGACATACACTGACACCCAGTAACAAAGACATACACTGACACCCAGTAACAAAGACACACAATGACACCAAGTAACAAAGGCACACTGTGACACCAAGTAACAAAGACATACACTGATACCCAGTAACACAGACACACACTTACACCAAGTAACAAAGACATACACTGACACCAAGTAACAAAGACATTCACTGATACCCAGTAACACAGACACACACTTACTCCAAGTAACAAAGACATACACTGACACCAAGTAACAAAGACATGCACTGATACCCAGTAACACAGACACACACTTACACAAAGTAACAAAGACATACACTGATACTCAGTTACACAGACACACACTTACACCAAGTAACAAAGACATACACTGACACCAAGTAACAAAGGCATACACTGACACCCAGTAACAAAGACATACACTGACACCCAGTAACACAGACACACACGGACACCAAGTAACAAAGACATACACTGACACCCAGTAACAAAAACATACACTGACACCAGGTAACAAAGATATACACTGACACCAAGTAACAAAGACATTGACTGATCCCCTGTAACACAGACACACACTTACACCAAGTAACAAAGACATACACTGACACCAAGTAACAAAGACATACACTGATACCCAGTAACACAGACACACACTTACACCAAGTATCAAAGACAGACAATGACACCAACTAACAAAGACATACACTGATACCCAGTAACACAGACACACACTTACACCAAGTAACAGAGACATACACTTACACCAAGTAACAAAGGCATACACTTACACCAAGTAACAAAGACATGCACTGACACCAAGTAACAAATACGTGCACTTGCACCAAGTAACAAAGACATACACTGATACCCAGTAACACAGACACACACTGACACCAATTAACAAAGACATACACTGACACCAATTAACAGAGACATACACTGATACCCAGTAACACAGACACACAGTTACACCAAGTAACAAAGACATACACTGACACCAGGTAACAAAGACATACACTTACACCAAGTAAAAAAGACATACACTGACACCAAGTAACAAAGACATGCACTGATACCCAGTTACACAGACACACACATACACCAAGTAACACAGACACACACAGACACCAAGAAACAAAGACATACACTGATACCCAGTAACACAGACACACACTTACACCAAGTAACAAAGTCATACAATGACACCAAGTAACAAAGACATACACTTACACCAAGTAAAAAAGACATACACTGACACCAATTAACAAAGACTTACACTGATTCCCAGTAACACAGACACACACTTACACCAAGTAACAAAGACAGACACTGATACCCAGTAACACAGACATACACTTACACCAAGTATCAAAGACATACACTGACACCAAGGAGCAAAGACATAAACTTACAGCAAGTAACAAAGACATACACTGACACCAAGTAACACAGACGTACACTGACACCAAGGAACAAAGACATACACTTGCACCAAGTAACAAAGACATACACTGACACCAAGTAACAAAGACATACACTGATACCCATTAACACAGACACACACTTACACCAAGTAACACAGACATACACTGACACCAAGTAACAAAGACATACACTGATACCCAGTAAAACAGATACACACTTCCACCAAGTAACAAAGACAGACAATGACACAAAGTAACAGAGACATACACTGACACCAAGTAACAAAGGCATACACTTCCACCAAGTAACAAAGACAGACAATGACACAAAGTAACAGAGACATACACTGACACCAAGTAACAAAGGCATACACTTACACCAAGTAACAAAAACATGCGCTGACACCAAGTAACAAAGACGTAAACTTACACCAAGTAACAAAGACATACACTGACACCAAGTAACAAAGACATACACTTACACCAAGTAACACAGACATACATTGACACCAAGTAACAAAGACTTACACTTACACCGAATACACAGACAGACACTGATACCCAGTAACAAAGACATACACTGACACCAAGTAACAAAGACATACACTTACACCAAGTAAAATAGACATACACTGACACCAAGTAACAAAGACAGACACTGATACCCAGTAGCACAGACATACACTTACACCAAGTATCAAAGACATACACTGACACCAAGTAGCAAAGACATACACTTACACCAAGTAACAAAGAAATGCACTGACACTAAGTAACAAAGACATTCAATTACACCAATTAACAAAGACATACACTGACACCAACTAACAAAGACATACACTTACACCAAGTAACACAGACATACACTGACACCAAGTAACTAAGGCATACACTTACACCAAGTAACAAAGACATACAGTGACACCAAGTAACAAAGACAAACACTGATACCCAGGAACACAGACACACACTTACACCAAGTAACATAGAAAGACAATCACACCAAGTAACAAAGACATACACTGATACCCAGTAACACAGACACACACTTACACCAAGTAACACAGACACACACAGACACCAAGTAACAAAGACATACACTGATACCCAGTAACACAGACACACACTTACACCAAGTAGCAAAGACATACAATGACACCAAGTAAAAAAGACATACACTGACACCAAGTAACAAAGACATACACTGATACCCAGTAACACAGACACACACTTACACCAAGTAACAAAGACAGACAATAATACCCACTAACACAGACATACACTTACACCAAGTAACACAGACATACACTGACACCAAGTAACAAAGACATACACTGATACCCAGTAACACAGATACACACTTACACCAAGTAACAAAGAAAGACAATGACACCAAGTAACAAAGACATACACTGATACCCAGTAACACAGACACACACTTACACCATGTAACAAAGACATACACTGACACCAAGTAACAAAGACATACACTTACACCAAGTAACACAGACAGACACAGACACCATGTAACAAAGACATACACTGACACCAAGTAACAAAGACATACACTTACACCAAGTAACACAGACATACACTGACACCAAGTAACAAAGACACACACTTACACCAAGTAACACAGACATACACTGACACCAAGTAACAAAGACGGACACTGATGCCCAGTAACACAGACACACACTTACACCAAGTAACAATGACAGACACTGATACCCAGTAACACAGACACACACTTACACCAAGTCACAAAGACATACACTGACACCCAGTAACAAAGACATACACTGACACCCAGTAACAAAGACACACAATGACACCATATAACAAAGGCACACAGTGACACCAAGTAACAAAGACATACACTGATACCCAGTTACACAGACACACACTTACACCAAGTAACAAAGACATACACTGACACCAAGTAACAAAGACATTCACTGATACCCAGTAACACAGACTCACACTTACTCCAAGTAACAAAGACATACACTGACACCAAGTAACAAAGACATGCACTGATACCCAGTAACACAGACACACACTTACACCAAGTAACAAAGACATACACTGATACTCAGTTACACAGACACACACTTACACCAAGTAACAAAGACATACACTGACACCAAGTAACAAAGACATACACTGATACCCAGTAACACAGACACACACTTACACCAAGTAACAAAGAAAGACAATCACACCAAGTAACAAAGACATACACTGATACCCAGTAACACAGACACACACTTACACCAAGTAACACAGACACACACAGACACCAAGTAACAAAGACATACACTGATACCCAGTAACACAGACACACACTTACACCAAGTAACAAAGACATACAATGACACCAAGTAACAAAGACATACACTGACACCAAGTAAAAAAGACATACACTGACACCAAGTAACAAAGACATACACTGATACCCAGTAACACAGACACACACTTACACCAAGTAACAAAGACAGACAATAATACCCAGTAACACAGACATACACTTACACCAAGTAACACAGACATACACTGACACCAAGTAACAAAGACATACACTGATACCCAGTAACACAGATACACACTTACACCAAGTAACAAAGACATACACTGACACCAAGTAACAAAGACATACACTGATACCCAGTAACACAGACACACACTTACACCATGTAACAAAGACATACACTGACACCAAGGAACAAAGACATACACTTACACCAAGTAACACAGACAGACACAGACACCATGTAACAAAGACATACACTGACACCAAGTAACAAAGACATACACTTACACCAAGTAACACAGACATACACTGACTCCAAGTAACAGAGACACACACTTACACCAAGTAACACTGACATACACTGACACCAAGTAACAAAGACGGACACTGATGCCCAGTAACACAGACACACACTTACACCAAGTAACAATGACAGACACTGATACCCAGTTACACAGACACACACTTACACCAAGTCACAAAGACATACACTGACACCCAGTAACAAAGACATAACCTGACACCCAGTAACAAAGACACACAATGACACCAAGTAACAAAGGCACACAGTGACACCAAGTAACAAAGACATACACTGATACCCAGTAACACAGACACACACTTACGCCAAGTAACAAAGACATACACTGACACCAAGTAACAAATACATTCACTGATACCCAGTAACACAGACTCACACTTACTCCAAGTAACAAAGACATACACTGACACCAAGTAACAAAGACATACACTTACACCAAGTAACACAGACATACACTGACACCAAGTAACAAAGACACACACTTACACCGAAAACACAGACATGCACTGGCAGCAAGTAACAAAGACATACACTGGTACCAAGTAACTCAGACACACACTTACACCAAGTAACAAAGACAGACACTGATACCCAGTAACAAAGACATACATTGACATCAAGTAACAAAGACATACACTTACACCAAGTAAAAAAGACATACACTGACACCAAGTAACAAAGACAGACACTGATACCCAGTAGCACAGACATACACTTACACCAAGTATCAAAGACATGCACTGACACCAAGTAACAAATACGTGCACTTGCACCAAGTAACAAAGACATACACTGATACCCAGTAACACAGACACACACTGACACCAATTAACAAAGACATACACTGACACCAATTAACAGAGACATACACTGATACCCAGTAACACAGACACACACTTACACCAAGTATCAAAGACGGACAATGACACCAACTAACAAAGACATACACTGATACCCAGTAACACAGACACACACTTACACCAAGTAACAGAGACATACACTTACACCAAGTAACAAAGGCATACACTTACACCAAGTAACAAAGACATGCACTGACACCAAGTAACAAATACGTGCACTTGCACCAAGTAACAAAGACATACACTGATACCCAGTAACACAGACACACACTGACACCAATTAACAAAGACATACACTGACACCAATTAACAGAGACATACACTGATACCCAGTAACACAGACACACAGTTACACCAAGTAACAAAGACATACACTGACACCAGGTAACAAAGACATACACTTACACCAAGTAAAAAAGACATACACTGACACCAAGTAACAAAGACATGCACTGATACCCAGTTACACAGACACACACATACACCAAGTAACACAGACACACACAGACACCAAGAAACAAAGACATACACTGATACCCAGTAACACAGACACACACTTACACCAAGTAACAAAGTCATACAATGACACCAAGTAACAAAGACATACACTTACACCAAGTAAAAAAGACATGCACTGACACCATGTAACAAAGACATACACTGACACCAAGTAACAAAGACATACACTTACACCAAGTAACACAGACATACACTGACACCAAGTAACAAAGACACACACTTACACCAAGTAACACAGACATACACTGACACCAAGTAACAAAGACGGACACTGATGCCCAGTAACACAGACACACACTTACACCAAGTAACAATGACAGACACTGATACCCAGTAACACAGACACACACTTACACCAAGTCACAAAGACATACACTGACACCCAGTAACAAAGACATACACTGACACCCAGTAACAAAGACACACAATGACACCATATAACAAAGGCACACAGTGACACCAAGTAACAAAGACATACACTGATACCCAGTTACACAGACACACACTTACACCAAGTAACAAAGACATACACTGACACCAAGTAACAAAGACATTCACTGATACCCAGTAACACAGACTCACACTTACTCCAAGTAACAAAGACATACACTGACACCAAGTAACAAAGACATGCACTGATACCCAGTAACACAGACACACACTTACACCAAGTAACAAAGACATACACTGATACTCAGTTACACAGACACACACTTACACCAAGTAACAAAGACATACACTGACACCAAGTAACAAAGACATACACTGATACCCAGTAACACAGACACACACTTACACCAAGTAACAAAGAAAGACAATCACACCAAGTAACAAAGACATACACTGATACCCAGTAACACAGACACACACTTACACCAAGTAACACAGACACACACAGACACCAAGTAACAAAGACATACACTGATACCCAGTAACACAGACACACACTTACACCAAGTAACAAAGACATACAATGACACCAAGTAACAAAGACATACACTGACACCAAGTAAAAAAGACATACACTGACACCAAGTAACAAAGACATACACTGATACCCAGTAACACAGACACACACTTACACCAAGTAACAAAGACAGACAATAATACCCAGTAACACAGACATACACTTACACCAAGTAACACAGACATACACTGACACCAAGTAACAAAGACATACACTGATACCCAGTAACACAGATACACACTTACACCAAGTAACAAAGACATACACTGACACCAAGTAACAAAGACATACACTGATACCCAGTAACACAGACACACACTTACACCATGTAACAAAGACATACACTGACACCAAGGAACAAAGACATACACTTACACCAAGTAACACAGACAGACACAGACACCATGTAACAAAGACATACACTGACACCAAGTAACAAAGACATACACTTACACCAAGTAACACAGACATACACTGACTCCAAGTAACAGAGACACACACTTACACCAAGTAACACTGACATACACTGACACCAAGTAACAAAGACGGACACTGATGCCCAGTAACACAGACACACACTTACACCAAGTAACAATGACAGACACTGATACCCAGTTACACAGACACACACTTACACCAAGTCACAAAGACATACACTGACACCCAGTAACAAAGACATAACCTGACACCCAGTAACAAAGACACACAATGACACCAAGTAACAAAGGCACACAGTGACACCAAGTAACAAAGACATACACTGATACCCAGTAACACAGACACACACTTACGCCAAGTAACAAAGACATACACTGACACCAAGTAACAAATACATTCACTGATACCCAGTAACACAGACTCACACTTACTCCAAGTAACAAAGACATACACTGACACCAAGTAACAAAGACATACACTTACACCAAGTAACACAGACATACACTGACACCAAGTAACAAAGACACACACTTACACCGAAAACACAGACATGCACTGGCAGCAAGTAACAAAGACATACACTGGTACCAAGTAACTCAGACACACACTTACACCAAGTAACAAAGACAGACACTGATACCCAGTAACAAAGACATACATTGACATCAAGTAACAAAGACATACACTTACACCAAGTAAAAAAGACATACACTGACACCAAGTAACAAAGACAGACACTGATACCCAGTAGCACAGACATACACTTACACCAAGTATCAAAGACATGCACTGACACCAAGTAACAAATACGTGCACTTGCACCAAGTAACAAAGACATACACTGATACCCAGTAACACAGACACACACTGACACCAATTAACAAAGACATACACTGACACCAATTAACAGAGACATACACTGATACCCAGTAACACAGACACACACTTACACCAAGTATCAAAGACGGACAATGACACCAACTAACAAAGACATACACTGATACCCAGTAACACAGACACACACTTACACCAAGTAACAGAGACATACACTTACACCAAGTAACAAAGGCATACACTTACACCAAGTAACAAAGACATGCACTGACACCAAGTAACAAATACGTGCACTTGCACCAAGTAACAAAGACATACACTGATACCCAGTAACACAGACACACACTGACACCAATTAACAAAGACATACACTGACACCAATTAACAGAGACATACACTGATACCCAGTAACACAGACACACAGTTACACCAAGTAACAAAGACATACACTGACACCAGGTAACAAAGACATACACTTACACCAAGTAAAAAAGACATACACTGACACCAAGTAACAAAGACATGCACTGATACCCAGTTACACAGACACACACATACACCAAGTAACACAGACACACACAGACACCAAGAAACAAAGACATACACTGATACCCAGTAACACAGACACACACTTACACCAAGTAACAAAGTCATACAATGACACCAAGTAACAAAGACATACACTTACACCAAGTAAAAAAGACATGCACTGACACCAATTAACAAAGACTTACACTGATTCCCAGTAACACAGACACACACTTACACCAAGTAACAAAGACAGACACTGATACCCAGTAACACAGACATACACTTACACCAAGTATCAAAGACATACACTGACACCAAGGAGCAAAGACATAAACTTACAGCAAGTAACAAAGACATACACTGACACCAAGTAACACAGACGTACACTGACACCAAGGAACAAAGACATACACTTGCACCAAGTAACAAAGACATACACTGACACCAAGTAACAAAGACATACACTGATACCCATTAACACAGACACACACTTACACCAAGTAACACAGACATACACTGACACCAAGTAACAAAGACATACACTGATACCCAGTAAAACAGATACACACTTCCACCAAGTAACAAAGACAGACAATGACACAAAGTAACAGAGACATACACTGACACCAAGTAACAAAGGCATACACTTACACCAAGTAACAAAAACATGCGCTGACACCAAGTAACAAAGACGTAAACTTACACCAAGTAACAAAGACATACACTGACACCAAGTAACAAAGACATACACTTACACCAAGTAACACAGACATACATTGACACCAAGTAACAAAGACTTACACTTACACCGAATACACAGACAGACACTGATACCCAGTAACAAAGACATACACTGACACCAAGTAACAAAGACATACACTTACACCAAGTAAAATAGACATACACTGACACCAAGTAACAAAGACAGACACTGATACCCAGTAGCACAGACATACACATACACCAAGTATCAAAGACATACACTGACACCAAGTAGCAAAGACATACACTTACACCAAGTAACAAAGAAATGCACTGACACTAAGTAACAAAGACATTCAATTACACCAATTAACAAAGACATACACTGACACCAACTAACAAAGACATACACTTACACCAAGTAACACAGACATACACTGACACCAAGTAACAAAGGCATACACTTACACCAAGTAACAAAGACATACAGTGACACCAAGTAACAAAGACAAACACTGATACCCAGGAACACAGACACACACTTACACCAAGTAACATAGAAAGACAATCACACCAAGTAACAAAGACATACACTGATACCCAGTAACACAGACACACACTTACACCAAGTAACACAGACACACACAGACACCAAGTAACAAAGACATACACTGATACCCAGTAACACAGACACACACTTACACCAAGTAGCAAAGACATACAATGACACCAAGTAAAAAAGACATACACTGACACCAAGTAACAAAGACATACACTGATACCCAGTAACACAGACACACACTTACACCAAGTAACAAAGACAGACAATAATACCCACTAACACAGACATACACTTACACCAAGTAACACAGACATACACTGACACCAAGTAACAAAGACATACACTGATACCCAGTAACACAGATACACACTTACACCAAGTAACAAAGAAAGACAATGACACCAAGTAACAAAGACATACACTGATACCCAGTAACACAGACACACACTTACACCATGTAACAAAGACATACACTGACACCAAGTAACAAAGACATACACTTACACCAAGTAACACAGACAGACACAGACACCATGTAACAAAGACATACACTGACACCAAGTAACAAAGACATACACTTACACCAAGTAACACAGACATACACTGACACCAAGTAACAAAGACACACACTTACACCAAGTAACACAGACATACACTGACACCAAGTAACAAAGACGGACACTGATGCCCAGTAACACAGACACACACTTACACCAAGTAACAATGACAGACACTGATACCCAGTAACACAGACACACACTTACACCAAGTCACAAAGACATACACTGACACCCAGTAACAAAGACATACACTGACACCCAGTAACAAAGACACACAATGACACCAAGTAACAAAGGCACACAGTGACACCAAGTAACAAAGACATACACTGATACCCAGTAACACAGACACACACTTACACCAAGTAACAAAGACATACACTGACACCAAGTAACAAAGACATTCACTGATACCCAGTAACACAGACTCACACTTACTCCAAGTAACAAAGACATACACTGACACCAAGTAACAAAGACATGCACTGATACCCAGTAACACAGACACACACTTACACCAAGTAACAAAGACATACACTGATACTCAGTTACACAGACACACACTTACACCAAGTAACAAAGACATACACTGACACCAAGTAACAAAGACATACACTGATACCCAGTAACACAGACACACACTTACACCAAGTAACAAAGAAAGACAATCACACCAAGTAACAAAGACATACACTGATACCCAGTAACACAGACACACACTTACACCAAGTAACACAGACACACACAGACACCAAGTAACAAAGACATACACTGATACCCAGTAACACAGACACACACTTACACCAAGTAACAAAGACATACAATGACACCAAGTAACAAAGACATACACTGACACCAAGTAAAAAAGACATACACTGACACCAAGTAACAAAGACATACACTGATACCCAGTAACACAGACACACACTTACACCAAGTAACAAAGACAGACAATAATACCCAGTAACACAGACATACACTTACACCAAGTAACACAGACATACACTGACACCAAGTAACAAAGACATACACTGATACCCAGTAACACAGATACACACTTACACCAAGTAACAAAGACATACACTGACACCAAGTAACAAAGACATACACTGATACCCAGTAACACAGACACACACTTACACCATGTAACAAAGACATACACTGACACCAAGGAACAAAGACATACACTTACACCAAGTAACACAGACAGACACAGACACCATGTAACAAAGACATACACTGACACCAAGTAACAAAGACATACACTTACACCAAGTAACACAGACATACACTGACTCCAAGTAACAGAGACACACACTTACACCAAGTAACACTGACATACACTGACACCAAGTAACAAAGACGGACACTGATGCCCAGTAACACAGACACACACTTACACCAAGTAACAATGACAGACACTGATACCCAGTAACACAGACACACACTTACACCAAGTCACAAAGACATACACTGACACCCAGTAACAAAGACATACACTGACACCCAGTAACAAAGACACACAATGACACCAAGTAACAAAGGCACACAGTGACACCAAGTAACAAAGACATACACTGATACCCAGTAACACAGACACACACTTACGCCAAGTAACAAAGACATACACTGACACCAAGTAACAAATACATTCACTGATACCCAGTAACACAGACTCACACTTACTCCAAGTAACAAAGACATACACTGACACCAAGTAACAAAGACATACACTTACACCAAGTAACACAGACATACACTGACACCAAGTAACAAAGACATACACTTACACCGAAAACACAGACATACACTGGCAGCAAGTAACAAAGACATACACTGGTACCAAGTAACTCAGACACACACTTACACCAAGTAACAAAGACAGACACTGATACCCAGTAACAAAGACATACACTGACACCAAGTAACAAAGACATACACTTACACCAAGTAACAAAGGCATACACTTACACCAAGTAACAAAGACATGCACTGACACCAAGTAACAAATACGTGCACTTGCACCAAGTAACAAAGACATACACTGATACCCAGTAACACAGACACACACTGACACCAATTAACAAAGACATACACTGACACCAATTAACAGAGACATACACTGATACCCAGTAACACAGACACACAGTTACACCAAGTAACAAAGACATACACTGACACCAGGTAACAAAGACATACACTTACACCAAGTAAAAAAGACATACACTGACACCAAGTAACAAAGACATGCACTGATACCCAGTTACACAGACACACACATACACCAAGTAACACAGACACACACAGACACCAAGAAACAAAGACATACACTGATACCCAGTAACACAGACACACACTTACACCAAGTAACAAAGTCATACAATGACACCAAGTAACAAAGACATACACTTACACCAAGTAAAAAAGACATGCACTGACACCAATTAACAAAGACTTACACTGATTCCCAGTAACACAGACACACACTTACACCAAGTAACAAAGACAGACACTGATACCCAGTAACACAGACATACACTTACACCAAGTATCAAAGACATACACTGACACCAAGGAGCAAAGACATAAACTTACAGCAAGTAACAAAGACATACACTGACACCAAGTAACACAGACGTACACTGACACCAAGGAACAAAGACATACACTTGCACCAAGTAACAAAGACATACACTGACACCAAGTAACAAAGACATACACTGATACCCATTAACACAGACACACACTTACACCAAGTAACACAGACATACACTGACACCAAGTAACAAAGACATACACTGATACCCAGTAAAACAGATACACACTTCCACCAAGTAACAAAGACAGACAATGACACAAAGTAACAGAGACATACACTGACACCAAGTAACAAAGGCATACACTTACACCAAGTAACAAAAACATGCGCTGACACCAAGTAACAAAGACGTAAACTTACACCAAGTAACAAAGACATACACTGACACCAAGTAACAAAGACATACACTTACACCAAGTAACACAGACATACATTGACACCAAGTAACAAAGACTTACACTTACACCGAATACACAGACAGACACTGATACCCAGTAACAAAGACATACACTGACACCAAGTAACAAAGACATACACTTACACCAAGTAAAATAGACATACACTGACACCAAGTAACAAAGACAGACACTGATACCCAGTAGCACAGACATACACTTACACCAAGTATCAAAGACATACACTGACACCAAGTAGCAAAGACATACACTTACACCAAGTAACAAAGAAATGCACTGACACTAAGTAACAAAGACATTCAATTACACCAATTAACAAAGACATACACTGACACCAACTAACAAAGACATACACTTACACCAAGTAACACAGACATACACTGACACCAAGTAACAAAGGCATACACTTACACCAAGTAACAAAGACATACAGTGCCACCAAGTAACAAAGACAAACACTGATACCCAGGAACACAGACACACACTTACACCAAGTAACATAGAAAGACAATCACACCAAGTAACAAAGACATACACTGATACCCAGTAACACAGACACACACTTACACCAAGTAACACAGACACACACAGACACCAAGTAACAAAGACATACACTGATACCCAGTAACACAGACACACACTTACACCAAGTAGCAAAGACATACAATGACACCAAGTAAAAAAGACATACACTGACACCAAGTAACAAAGACATACACTGATACCCAGTAACACAGACACACACTTACACCAAGTAACAAAGACAGACAATAATACCCACTAACACAGACATACACTTACACCAAGTAACACAGACATACACTGACACCAAGTAACAAAGACATACACTGATACCCAGTAACACAGATACACACTTACACCAAGTAACAAAGAAAGACAATGACACCAAGTAACAAAGACATACACTGATACCCAGTAACACATACACACACTTACACCATGTAACAAAGACATACACTGACACCAGGTAACAAAGACATACACTTACACCAAGTAACACAGACAGACACAGACACCATGTAACAAAGACATACACTGACACCAAGTAACAAAGACATACACTTACACCAAGTAACACAGACATACACTGACACCAAGTAACAAAGACACACACTTACACCAAGTAACACAGACATACACTGACACCAAGTAACAAAGACGGACACTGATGCCCAGGAACACAGACACACACTTACACCAAGTAACAATGACAGACACTGATACCCAGTAACACAGACACACACTTACACCAAGTCACAAAGACATACACTGACACCCAGTAACAAAGACATACACTGACACCCAGTAACAAAGACACACAATGACACCAAGTAACAAAGGCACACAGTGACACCAAGTAACAAAGACATACACTGATACCCAGTAACACAGACACACACTTACACCAAGTAACAAAGACATACACTGACACCAAGTCACAAAGACATTCACTGATACCCAGTAACACAGACACACACTTACTCCAAGTAACAAAGAAAGACAATCACACCAAGTAACAAAGACATACACTGATACCCAGTAACACAGACACACACTTACACCAAGTAACACAGACACACACAGACACCAAGTAACAAAGACATACACTGATACCCAGTAACACAGACACACACTTACACCAAGTAACAAAGACATACAATGACACCAAGTAACAAAGACATACACTGACACCAAGTAAAAAAGACATACACTGACACCAAGTAACAAAGACATACACTGATACCCAGTAACACAGACACACACTTACACCAAGTAACAAAGACAGACAATAATACCCAGTAACACAGACATACACTTACACCAAGTAACACAGACATACACTGACACCAAGTAACAAAGACATACACTGATACCCAGTAACACAGATACACACTTACACCAAGTAACAAAGACATACACTGACACCAAGTAACAAAGACATACACTGATACCCAGTAACACAGACACACACTTACACCATGTAACAAAGACATACACTGACACCAAGGAACAAAGACATACACTTACACCAAGTAACACAGACAGACACAGACACCATGTAACAAAGACATACACTGACACCAAGTAACAAAGACATACACTTACACCAAGTAACACAGACATACACTGACTCCAAGTAACAGAGACACACACTTACACCAAGTAACACTGACATACACTGACACCAAGTAACAAAGACGGACACTGATGCCCAGTAACACAGACACACACTTACACCAAGTAACAAAGACATACACTGACACCAAGTCACAAAGACATTCACTGATACCCAGTAACACAGACACACACTTACTCCAAGTAACAAAGAAAGACAATCACACCAAGTAACAAAGACATACACTGATACCCAGTAACACAGACACACACTTACACCAAGTAACACAGACACACACAGACACCAAGTAACAAAGACATACACTGATACCCAGTAACACAGACACACACTTACACCAAGTAACAAAGACATACAATGACACCAAGTAACAAAGACATACACTGACACCAAGTAAAAAAGACATACACTGACACCAAGTAACAAAGACATACACTGATACCCAGTAACACAGACACACACTTACACCAAGTAACAAAGACAGACAATAATACCCAGTAACACAGACATACACTTACACCAAGTAACACAGACATACACTGACACCAAGTAACAAAGACATACACTGATACCCAGTAACACAGATACACACTTACACCAAGTAACAAAGACATACACTGACACCAAGTAACAAAGACATACACTGATACCCAGTAACACAGACACACACTTACACCATGTAACAAAGACATACACTGACACCAAGGAACAAAGACATACACTTACACCAAGTAACACAGACAGACACAGACACCATGTAACAAAGACATACACTGACACCAAGTAACAAAGACATACACTTACACCAAGTAACACAGACATACACTGACTCCAAGTAACAGAGACACACACTTACACCAAGTAACACTGACATACACTGACACCAAGTAACAAAGACGGACACTGATGCCCAGTAACACAGACACACACTTACACCAAGTAACAATGACAGACACTGATACCCAGTAACACAGACACACACTTACACCAAGTCACAAAGACATACACTGACACCCAGTAACAAAGACATACACTGACACCCAGTAACAAAGACACACAATGACACCAAGTAACAAAGGCACACAGTGACACCAAGTAACAAAGACATACACTGATACCCAGTAACACAGACACACACTTACGCCAAGTAACAAAGACATACACTGACACCAAGTAACAAATACATTCACTGATACCCAGTAACACAGACTCACACTTACTCCAAGTAACAATGACATACACTGACACCAAGTAACAAAGACATACACTTACACCAAGTAACACAGACATACACTGACACCAAGTAACAAAGACACACACTTACACCGAAAACACAGACATACACTGGCAGCAAGTAACAAAGACATACACTGGTACCAAGTAACTCAGACACACACTTACACCAAGTAACAAAGACAGACACTGATACCCAGTAACAAAGACATACATTGACATCAAGTAACAAAGACATACACTTACACCAAGTAAAAAAGACATACACTGACACCAAGTAACAAAGACAGACACTGATACCCAGTAGCACAGACATACACTTACACCAAGTATCAAAGACATACACTGACACCAAGTAGCAAAGACATACACTTACACCAAGTAACAAAGAAATACACTGACACTAAGTAACAAAGACATTCAATTACACTAAGTAACAAAGACATACACTGACACCAACTAACAAAGACATATACTTGCACCAAGTAACACAGACATACACTGACACCAAGTAACAAAGGCATACACTTACATCAAGTAACAAAGACATACAGTGACACCAAGTAACAAAGACATACACTGATACCCAGTAACACAGACACACACTTACACCAAGTAACAAAGACAGACACTGATACCCAGTAACACAGACACACACTTACACCAAGTAACACAGACATACACTGACACCAAGTAACAAAGACATACACTGATACCAAGTAACAAAGACATACACTGATACCAAGTAACACAGACACACACTGACACCAAGTAACAAAGACACGCACTTACACCAAGTAACACAGACATACACTGACACCAAGTAACAAAGACGTACACTGAAGCCCAGTAACACAGACACACACTTACACCAAGTAACAATGACAGACACTGATACCCAGTAACACAGACACACACTTACACCAGGTCACAAAGACATATACTGACACCAAGTAACAAAGACATACACTGATACCCAGTAACAAAGACACACACTTACACCAAGTAACAAAGAAAGACAATGACACCAAGTAACAAAGACATACACTGATACCCAGAAACACAGATACACACTTACACCAAGTAACAGAGACATACACTGACACCAAGAAACAAAGGCATACACATACACCAAGTAACAAAGACATGCACTGACACCAAGTAACAAAGACGTACACTGACACCAATTAACAAAGACATACACAGATACACAGTAACACAGACACACACTTACACCAAGTAACAAAGACATACACTGACACCAAGTAACAAAGACATACACTTACACCAAGTAACACAGACATACACTGACACCAAGTAACAAAGACATACACTGGTACCCAGTAACACAGACACACTTACACCAAGTAACAAAGACATACACTGATACCCAGTTACACAGACACACACTTACACCAAGTAACACAGACACACACAGACACCAAGTAACAAAGACATACACTGATACCCAGTAACACAGACACACACTTACACCAAGTAACAAAGACAGACACTGATACCCAGTAGCACAGACATACACTTGCACCAAGTAAAAAAGACATACACTGACACCAAGTAACAAAGACATACACTGATACCCAGTAACACAGACACACACTTACACCAAGTAACAAAGACGGACACTGAACCCAGTAGCACAGACATACACTTACACCAAGTATCAAAGACATACACTTACACCAAGTAACAAAGAAATACACTGACACGAAGTACCAAAGACATACACTTACACCAAGTAACAAAGACATACACTGACACCAATTAACAAAGACATACACTTACACCAAGTAACAAAGAAAGACAATGACACCAAGTAACAAAGACATACACTGATACCCAGTAACACAGACACACACTTACACCAAGTAACACAGACACACACTTACACCAGGTAACAAAGACCGACACTCATACCCAGTAACACAGACATACACTTACACCAAGTATCAAAGACATACACTGACACCAAGTAGCAAAGACATACACTTGCACCAAGTAACAAAGAAATAAAATGACACCAAGTAACAAAGACATACACTTACACCAAGTAACAAAGACATACACTGACACCAAGTAACAAAGACATACAGTGACACCAAGTAACAAAGACATACACTGATACCCAGTAACACAGACACACACTTACACCAAGTAACACAGACATACACTGACACCAAGTAACAAAGACATACACTGATACCCAGTAACACAGATACACACTTACACCAAGTAACAAAGAAAGACAATGACACCAAGTAACAAAGACATACACTGATACCCAGTAACACAGACACACACTTACACCATGTAACAAAGACATACACTGACACCAAGTAACAAAGACATACACTTACACCAAGTAACACAGACAGACACAGACACCAAGTGACAAAGACATACACTGATACCCAGTAACACAGACATACACTTACACCATGTAACAAAGACATACACTGACACCAAGTAACAAAGACATACACTGACACCAAGTAACACAGACATACACTGACACCAAGTAACAAAGACACACACTTACACCAAGTAACACAGACATACACTGACACCAAGTAACAAAGACGGACACTGATGCCCAGTAACACAGACACACACTTACACCAAGTAACAATGACAGACACTGATACCCAGTAACACAGACACACACTTACACCAAGTCACAAAGACATACACTGACACCCAGTAACAAAGACATACACTGACACCCAGTAACAAAGACACACAATGACACCAAGTAACAAAGGCACACTGTGACACCAAGTAACAAAGACATACACTGATACCCAGTAACACAGACACACACTTACACCAAGTAACAAAGACATACACTGACACCAAGTAACAAAGACATTCACTGATACCCAGTAACACAGACACACACTTACTCCAAGTAACAAAGACATACACTGACACCAAGTAACAAAGACATGCACTGATACCCAGTAACACAGACACACACTTACACAAAGTAACAAAGACATACACTGATACTCAGTTACACAGACACACACTTACACCAAGTAACAAAGACATACACTGACACCAAGTAACAAAGGCATACACTGACACCCAGTAACAAAGACATACACTGACACCCAGTAACACAGACACACACGGACACCAAGTAACAAAGACATACACTGACACCCAGTAACAAAAACATACACTGACACCAGGTAACAAAGATATACACTGACACCAAGTAACAAAGACATTGACTGATCCCCTGTAACACAGACACACACTTACACCAAGTAACAAAGTCATACACTGACACCAAGTAACAAAGACATACACTGATACCCAGTAACACAGACACACACTTACACCAAGTATCAAAGACAGACAATGACACCAACTAACAAAGACATACACTGATACCCAGTAACACAGACACACACTTACACCAAGTAACAGAGACATACACTTACACCAAGTAACAAAGGCATACACTTACACCAAGTAACAAAGACATGCACTGACACCAAGTAACAAATACGTACACTTGCACCAAGTAACAAAGACATACACTGATACCCAGTAACACAGACACACACTGACACCAATTAACAAAGACATACACTGACACCAATTAACAGAGACATACACTGATACCCAGTAACACAGACACACAGTTACACCAAGTAACAAAGACATACACTGACACCAAGTAACAAAGACATACACTTACACCAAGTAAAAAAGACATACACTGACACCAAGTAACAAAGACATGCACTGATACCCAGTTACACAGACACACACTTACACCAAGTAACACAGACACACACAGACACCAAGAAACAAAGACATACACTGATACCCAGTAACACAGACACACACTTACACCAAGTAACAAAGTCATACAATGACACCAAGTAACAAAGACATACACTTACACCAAGTAAAAAAGACATACACTGACACCAATTAACAAAGACTTACACTGATTCCCAGTAACACAGACACACACTTACACCAAGTAACAAAGACAGACACTGATACCCAGTAACACAGACATACACTTACACCAAGTATCAAAGACATACACTGACACCAAGGAGCAAAGACATAAACTTACAGCAAGTAACAAAGACATACACTGACACCAAGTAACACAGACGTACACTGACACCAAGGAACAAAGACATACACTTGCACCAAGTAACAAAGACATACACTGACACCAAGTAACAAAGACATACACTGATACCCAGTAACACAGACACACACTTACACCAAGTAACACAGACATACACTGACACCAAGTAACAAAGACATACACTGATACCCAGTAACACAGATACACACTTCCACCAAGTAACAAAGACAGACAATGACACAAAGTAACAGAGACATACACTGACACCAAGTAACAAAGGCATACACTTACACCAAGTAACAAAAACATGCGCTGACACCAAGTAACAAAGACGTAAACTTACACCAAGTAACAAAGACATACACTGACACCAAGTAACAAAGACAGACACTTACACCAAGTAACACAGACATACACTGACACCAAGTAACAAAGACTTACACTTACACCGAATACACAGACATACACTGACAGCAAGTAACAAAGACATACACTGGTACCAAGTAACTCAGACACACACTTACACCAAGTAACAAAGACAGACACTGATACCCAGTAACAAAGACATACACTGACACCAAGTAACAAAGACATACACTTACACCACGTAAAATAGACATACACTGACACCAAGTAACAAAGACAGACACTGATACCCAGTAGCACAGACATACGCTTACACCAAGTATCAAAGACATACACTGACACCAAGTAGCAAAGACATACACTGACACCAAGTAACAAAGAAATGCACTGACACTAAGTAACAAAGACATTCAATTACACCAATTAACAAAGACATACACTGACACCAACTAACAAAGACATACACTTACACCAAGTAAAACAGACATACACTGACACCAAGTAACAAAGGCATACACTTACACCAAGTAACAAAGACATACAGTGACACCAAGTAACAAAGACAAACACTGATACCCAGGAACACAGACACACACTTACACCAAGTAACAAAGAAAGACAATCACACCAAGTAACAAAGACATACACTGATACCCAGTAACACAGACACACACTTACACCAAGTAACACAGACACACACAGACACCAAGTAACAAAGACATACACTGATACCCAGTAACACAGACACACACTTACACCAAGTAACAAAGACATACAATGACACCAAGTAACAAAGACATACACTGACACCAAGTAAAAAAGACATACACTGACACCAAGTAACAAAGACATACACTGATACCCAGTAACACAGACACACACTGACACCAAGTAACAAAGACAGACAATAATACCCAGTAACACAGACATACACTTACACCAAGTAACACAGACATACACTGACACCAAGTAACAAAGACATACACTGATACCCAGTAACACAGATACACACTTACACCAAGTAACAAAGAAAGACAATGACACCAAGTAACAAAGACATACACTGATACCCAGTAACACAGACACACACTTACACCATGTAACAAAGACATACACTGACACCAAGTAACAAAGACATACACTTACACCAAGTAACACAGACAGACACAGACACCATGTCACAAAGACATACACTGACACCAAGTAACAAAGACATACACTTACACCAAGTAACACAGACATACACTGACACCAAGTAACAAAGACACACACTTACACCAAGTAACACAGACATACACTGACACCAAGTAACAAAGACGGACACTGATGCCCAGTAACACAGACACACACTTACACCAAGTAACAATGACAGACACTGATACCCAGTAACACAGACACACACTTACACCAAGTCACAAAGACATACACTGACACCCAGTAACAAAGACATACACTGACACCCAGTAACAAAGACACACAATGACACCAAGTAACAAAGGCACACAGTGACACCAAGTAACAAAGACATACACTGATACCCAGTAACACAGACACACACTTACACCAAGTAACAAAGAGGTACACTGACACCAAGTAACAAAGACATTCACTGATACCCAGTAACACAGACTCACACTTCCTCCAAGTAACAAAGACATACACTGACACCAAGTAACAAAGACATGCACTGATACCCAGTAACACAGACACACACTTACACCAAGTAACAAAGACATACACTGACACCAAGTAACAAAGGCATACACTGACACCCAGTAACAAAGACATACACTGACACCCAGTAACACAGACACACACGGACACCAAGTAACAAAGACATACACTGACACCCAGTAACAAAAACATCCACTGACACCAGGTAACAAAGACATACACTGACACCAAGTAACAAAGACATTGACTGATCCCCTGTAACACAGACACACACTTACACCAAGTAACAAAGACATACACTGACACCAAGTAACAAAGACATACACTGATACCCAGTAACACAGACACACACTTACACCAAGTATCAAAGACAGACAATGACACCAACTAACAAAGACATGCACTGATACCCAGTAACACAGACACACACTTACACCAAGTAACAGAGACATACACTTACACCAAGTAAGAAAGGCATACACTTACACCAAGTAACAAAGACATGCACTGACACCAAGTAACAAAGACGTACACTTGCACCAAGTAACAAAGACATACACTGATACCCAGTAACACAGACACACACTGACACCAAGTAACAAAGACATACACTGACAACAATTAACAGAGACATACACTGATACCCAGTAACACAGACACACAGTTCCACCAAGTAACAAAGACATACACTGACACCAAGTTACACAGACACACACTTACACCAAGTAACACAGACACACACAGACACCAAGAAACAAAGACATACACTGATACCCAGTAACACAGACACACACTTACACCAAGTAACAAAGTCATACAATGACACCAAGTAACAAAGACATACACTTACACCAAGTAAAAAAGACATACACTGACACCAATTAACAAAGACTTACACTGATACCCAGTAACACAGACACACACTTACACCAAGTAACAAAGACATACACTGACACCAAGTAACAAAGGCATACACTTACACCAAGTAACAAAAACATGCACTGACACCAAGTAACGAGGACGTAAACTTACACCAAGTAACAAAGACATACACTGACACCAAGTAACAAAGACATACACTTACACCAAGTAACACAGACATACACTGACACCAAGTAACAAAGACACACACTTACACCGAAAACACAGACATACACTGACAGCAAGTAACAAAGACATACACTGGTATCAAGTAACTCAGACACACACTTACACCAAGTAACAAAGACAGACACTGATACCCAGTAACAAAGACATACACTGACACCAAGTAACAAAGACATATAGTTACACCAAGTAAAAAAGACATACACTGACACCAAGTAACAAAGACAGACACTGATACCCAGTAGCACAGACATACACTTACACCAAGTATCAAAGACATACACTGACACCAAGTAGCAAAGACATACACTTACACCAAGTAACAAAGAAATACACTGACACTAAGTAACAAAGACATTCAATTACACCAAGTAACAAAGACATACACTGACACCAACTAACAAAGACATACACTTGCACCAAGTAACACAGACATACACTGACACCAAGTAACAAAGGCATACACTTACATCAAGTAACAAAGACATACAGTGACACCAAGTAACAAAGACATACACTGATACCCAGTAACACAGACACACACTTACACCAAGTAACAAAGACAGACACTGATACCCAGTAACACAGACACACACTTACACCAAGTAACACAGACATACACTGAGACGAAGTAACAAAGACATACACTGATACCCAGTAACACAGATGCACACTTCCACCAAGTAACAAAGACAGACAATGACACCAAGTAACAAAGACATACACTGATATCCAGTAACACAGACACACACTTACACAAAGTAACAGAGACATACACTGACACCAAGTAACAAAGGCATACACTTACACCAAGTAACAAAAACATGCACTGACACCAAGTAACAAAGACGTAAACTTACACCAAGTAACAAAGACATACACTGACACCAAGTAACAAAGACATACACTTACACCAAGTAACACAGACATACACTGACACCAAGTAACAAAGACACACACTTACACCGAATACATAGACATACACTGACAGCAAGTAACAAAGACATACACTGGTACCAAGTAACTCAGACACACACTTACACCAAGTAACAAAGACAGACACTGATACCCAGTAACAAAGACATACACTGACACCAAGTAACAAAGACATACAGTTACACCAAGTAAAAAAGACATACACTGACACCAAGTAACAAAGACAGACACTGATACCCAGTAGCACAGACATACACTTACACCAAGTATCAAAGACATACACTGACACCAAGTAGCAAAGACATACACTTACACCAAGTAACAAAGAAATACACTGACACTAAGTAACAAAGACATTCAATTACACCAAGTAACAAAGACATACACTGACACCAACTAACAAAGACATACACTTACACCAAGTAACACAGAAATACACTGACACGAAGTAACAAAGGCATACACTTACACCAAGTAACAAAGACATACAGTGACACCAAGTAACAAAGACATACACTGATACCCAGTAACACAGACACACACTTGCACCATGTAACAAAGACATACACTGACACCAAGTGACAAACACATACACTTACACCAAGTAACACAGACACACACGGACACCAAGTAACAAAGACATACACTGACACCCAGTAACAAAACCATACACTGACACCAGGTAACAAAGACATACACTGACACCAAGTAACAAAGGCATACACTTCCACCAAGTAACAAAGACATACAGTGACACCAAGTAACAAAGACATACACTGATACCCAGTAACACAGATACACACTTCCACCAAGTAACAAAGACAGACAATAATACCCAGTAACACAGACATACACTTACACCAAGTAACACAGACATACACTGACACCAAGTAACAAAGACATACACTGATACCCAGTAACACAGATACACACTTACACCAAGTAACAAAGAAAGACAATGACACCAAGTAACAAAGACATACACTGATACCCAGTAACACAGACACACACTTACACCATGTAACAAAGACATACACTGACACCAAGTAACAAAGACATACACTTACACCAAGTAACACAGACAGACACAGACACCATGTCACAAAGACATACACTGACACCAAGTAACAAAGACATACACTTACACCAAGTAACACAGACATACACTGACACCAAGTAAAAAAGACACACACTTACACCAAGTAACACAGACATACACTGACACCAAGTAACAAAGACGGACACTGATGCCCAGTAACACAGACACACACTTACACCAAGTAACAATGACAGACACTGATACCCAGTAACACAGACACACACTTACACCAAGTCACAAAGACATACACTGACACCCAGTAACAAAGACATACACTGACACCCAGTAACAAAGACACACAATGACACCAAGTAACAAAGGCACACAGTGACACCAAGTAACAAAGACATTCACTGATACCCAGTAACACAGACACACACTTACACCAAGTAACAAAGAGATACACTGACACCAAGTAACAAAGACATTCACTGATACCCAGTAACACAGACTCACACTTACTCCAAGTAACAAAGACATACACTGACACCAAGTGACAAACACATACACTTACACCAAGTAACACAGACACACACGGACACCAAGTAACAAAGACATACACTGACACCCAGTAACAAAACCATACACTGACACCAGGTAACAAAGACATACACTGACACCAAGTAACAAAGGCATACACTTCCACCAAGTAACAAAGACATACAGTGACACCAAGTAACAAAGACATACACTGATACCCAGTAACACAGACACACACTTACACCAAGTAACACAGACATACACTGACACCAAGTAGCAAAGACATACACTGATACCCAGTAACACAGATACACACTTCCACCAAGTAACAAAGACAGACAATAATACCCAGTAACACAGACATACACTTACACCAAGTAACACAGACATACACTGACACCAAGTAACAAAGACATACACTGATACCCAGTAACACAGATACACACTTACACCAAGTAACAAAGAAAGACAATGACACCAAGTAACAAAGACATACACTGATACCCAGTAACACAGACACACACTTACACCATGTAACAAAGACATACACTGACACCAAGTAACAAAGACATACACTTACACCAAGTAACACAGACAGACACAGACACCATGTCACAAAGACATACACTGACACCAAGTAACAAAGACATACACTTACACCAAGTAACACAGACATACACTGACACCAAGTAACAAAGACACACACTTACACCAAGTAACACAGACATACACTGACACCAAGTAACAAAGACGGACACTGATGCCCAGTAACACAGACACACACTTACACCAAGTAACAATGACAGATACTGATACCCAGTAACACAGACACACACTTACACCAAGTCACAAAGACATACACTGACACCCAGTAACAAAGACATACACTGACACCCAGTAACAAAGACACACAATGACACCAAGTAACAAAGGCACACAGTGACACCAAGTAACAAAGACATACACTGATACCCAGTAACACAGACACACACTTACACCAAGTAACAAAGAGATACACTGACACCAAGTAACAAAGACATTCACTGATACCCAGTAACACAGACTCACACTTACTCCAAGTAACAAAGACATACACTGACACCAAGTAACAAAGACATGCACTGATACCCAGTAACACAGACACACACTTACACCAAGTAACAAAGACATACACTGATACTCAGTTACACAGACACACACTTACACCAAGTAACAAAGACATACACTGACACCAAGTAACAAAGGCATACACTGACACCCAGTAACAAAGACATACACTGACACCCAGTAACACAGACACACACGGACACCAAGTCACAAAGACATACACTGACACCCAGTAACAAAAACATCCACTGACACCAGGTAACAAAGACATACACTGACACCAAGTAACAAAGACATTGACTGATCCCCTGTAACACAGACACACACTTACACCAAGTAACAAAGACATACACTGACACCAAGTAACAAAGACATACACTGATACCCAGTAACACAGACACACACTTACACCAAGTATCAAAGACAGACAATGACACCAACTAACAAAGACATGCACTGATACCCAGTAACACAGACACACACTTACACCAAGTAACAGAGACATACACTTACACCAAGTAAGAAAGGCATACACTTACACCAAGTAACAAAGACATGCACTGACACCAAGTAACAAAGACGTACACTTGCACCAAGTAACAAAGACATACACTGATACCCAGTAACACAGACACACACTGACACCAAGTAACAAAGACATACACTGACAACAATTAACAGAGACATACACTGATACCCAGTAACACAGACACACAGTTACACCAAGTAACAAAGACATACACTGACACCAAGTTACACAGACACACACTTACACCAAGTAACACAGACACACACAGACACCAAGAAACAATGACATACACTGATACCCAGTAACACAGACACACACTTACACCAAGTAACAAAGTCATACAATGACACCAAGTAACAAAGACATACACTTACACCAAGTAAAAAAGACATACACTGACACCAATTAACAAAGACTTACACTGATACCCAGTAACACAGACACACACTTACACCAAGTAACAAAGACATACACTGATATCCAGTAACACAGACACACACTTACACAAAGTAACATAGACATACACTGACACCAAGTAACAAAGGCATACACTTACACCAAGTAACAAAAACATGCACTGACACCAAGTAACGAGGACGTAAACTTACACCAAGTAACAAAGACATACACTGACACCAAGTAACAAAGACATACACTTACACCAAGTAACACAGACATACACTGACACCAAGTAACAAATGCACACACTTACACCGAAAACACAGACATACACTGACAGCAAGTAACAAAGACATACACTGGTATCAAGTAACTCAGACACACACTTACACCAAGTAACAAAGACCCACACTGATACCCAGTAACAAAGACATACACTGACACCAAGTAACAAAGACATACAGTTACACCAAGTAAAAAAGACATACACTGACACCAAGTAACAAAGACAGACACTGATACCCAGTAGCACAGACATACACTTACACCAAGTATCAAAGACATACACTTACACCAAGTAGCAAAGACATACACTTACACCAAGTAACAAAGAAATACACTGACACTAAGTAACAAAGACATTCAATTACACCAAGTAACAAAGACATACACTGACACCAACTAACAAAGACATACACATGCACCAAGTAACACAGACATACACTGACACCAAGTAACAAAGGCATACACTTACATCAAGTAACAAAGACATACAGTGACACCAAGTAACAAAGACATACACTGATACCCAGTAACACAGACACACACTTACACCAAGTAACAAAGACAGACACTGATACCCAGTAACACAGACACACACTTACACCAAGTAACACAGACATACACTGACACGAAGTAACAAAGACATACACTGATACCCAGTAACACAGATACACACTTCCACCAAGTAACAAAGACAGACAATGACACCAAGTAACAAAGACATACACTGATATCCAGTAACACAGACACACACTTACACAAAGTAACAGAGACATACACTGACACCAAGTAACAAAGGCACACACTTACACCAAGTAACAAAAACATGCACTGACACCAAGTAACAAAGACGTAAACTTACACCAAGTAACAAAGACATACACTGACACCAAGTAACAAAGACATACACTTACACCAAGTAACACAGACATACACTGACACCAAGTAACAAAGACACACACTTACACCGAATACATAGACATACACTGACAGCAAGTAACAAAGACATGCACTGGTACCAAGTAACTCAGACACACACTTACACCAAGTAACAAAGACAGACACTGATACCCAGTAACAAAGACATACACTGACACCAAGTAACAAAGACATACAGTTACACCAAGTAAAAAAGACATACACTGACTCCAAGTAACAAAGACAGACACTGATACCCAGTAGCACAGACATACACTTACACCAAGTATCAAAGACATACACTGACACCAAGTAGCAAAGACATACACTTACACCAAGTAACAAAGAAATACACTGACACTAAGTAACAAAGACATTCAATTACACCAAGTAACAAAGACATACACTGACACCAACTAACAAAGACATACACTTACACCAAGTAACACAGACATACACTGACACGAAGTAACAAAGGCATACACTTACACCAAGTAACAAAGCCATACAGTGACACCAAGTAACAAAGACATACACTGATACCCAGTAACACAGACACACACTTACACCATGTAACAAAGACATACACTGACACCAAGTGACAAACACATACACTTACACCAAGTAACACAGACACACACGGACACCAAGTAACAAAGACATACACTGACACCCAGTAACGAAACCATACACTGACACCAGGTAACAAAGACATACACTGACACCAAGTAACAAAGGCATACACTTCCACCAAGTAACAAAGACATACAGTGACACCAAGTAACAAAGACATACACTGATACCCAGTAACACAGACACACACTTACACCAAGTAACACAGACATACACTGACACCAAGTAACAAAGACATACACTGATACCCAGTAACACAGATACACACTTCCACCAAGTAACAAAGACTGACAATGACACCAAGTAACAAAGACATACACTGATATCCAGTAACACAGACACACACTTACACAAAGTAACAGAGACATACACTGACACCAAGTAACAAAGACATACACTTACACCAAGTAACAAAAACATGCACTGACACCAAGTAACAAAGACGTAAACTTACAGCAAGTAACAAAGACATACACTGACACCAAGTAACAAAGACATACACTTACACCAAGTAACGCAGACATACACTGACACCAAGTAACAAAGACACACACTTACACCGAATACACAGACATACACTGACAGCAAGTAACAAAGACATACACTGGTACCAAGTAACTCAGACACACACTTACACCAAGTAACAAAGACAGACACTGATACCCAGTAACAAAGACATACACTGACACCAAGTAACAAAGACATACACTTACACCAAGTAAAAAAGACATACACTGACACCAAGTAACAAAGACAGACACTGATACCCAGTAGCACAGACATACACTTACCCCAAGTAACAAAGACATACAGTGACACCAAGTAACAAAGACATACACTGATACGCAGTAACACAGACACACACTTACACCATGTAACAAAGACATACACTGACACCAAGTGACAAAGACATACACTGACACTAAGTAACAAAGACATTCAATTACACCAAGTAACAAAGACATACACTGACACCAACTAACAAAGACATACACTTACACCAAGTAACACAGACATACACTGACACCAAGTAACAAAGGCATACACTTACACCAAGTAACAAAGGCATACACTTACACCAAGTAACAAAGACATACAGTGACACCAAGTAACAAAGACATACACTGATACGCAGTAACACAGACACACACTTACACCATGTAACAAAGACATACACTGACACCAAGTGACAAAGACATACACTTACACCAAGTAACACAGACACACACGGACACCAAGTAACAAAGACATACGCTGACACCCAGTAACAAAACCATACACTGACGCCAGGTAACAAAGACATCCACTGACACCAAGTAACAAAGACATTGACTGATCCCCTGTAACACAGACACACACTAACACCAAGTAACAAAGACATACACTGACACCAAGTAACAAAGACATACACTGATACCCAGTAACACAGATACACACTTACACCAAGTATCAAAGACAGACAATGACACCAACTAACAAAGACATACACTGATACCCAGTAACACAGACACACACTTACACCAAGTAACAGAGACATACACTTACACCAAATAACAAAGGCATACACTTACACCAAGTAACAAAGACATGCACTGACACCAAGTAACAAAGACGTACACTTGCACCAAGTAACAAAGACATATACTGATACCCAGTAACACAGACACACACTGACACCAAGTAACAAAGACATACACTGACACCAATTAACAGAGACATACACTGATACCCAGTAGCACAGACACACAGTTACACCAAGTAACAAAGACATACACTGACACCAAGTTAGAAAGACATACACTTACACCAAGTAAAAAAGACATACACTGACATCAAGTAACAAAGACATGCACTGATACCCAGTTACACAGACACACACTTACACCAAGTAACACAGACACACACAGACACCAAGTAACAAAGTCATACAATGACACCAAGTAACAAAGACATCCACTTACACCAAGTAAAAAAGACATACACTGACACCAATTAACAAAGACTTACACTGATACCCAGTAACACAGACACACACTTACACCAAGTAACAAAGACAAACACTGATACCCAGTATCACAGACATACACTTACACCAAGTATCAAAGACATACACTGACACCAAGGAGCAAAGACATAAACTTACAGCAAGTAACAAAGACATACACTGACTCCAAGTAACACAGACGTACACTGACACCAAGTAACAAAGACATACACTTACACCAAGTAACAAAGACATACACTGACACCAAGTAACAAAGACATACACTGATACCCAGTAACACAGACACACACTTACACCAAGTAACACAGACATACACTGACACCAAGTAACAAAGACATACACTGATACCCAGTAATACAGATACACACTTCCACCAAGTAACAGAGACATACACTGACACCAAGTAACAAAGGCATACACTTACACCAAGTAACAAAAACATGCACTGACACCAAGTAACAAAGACGTAAACTTGCACCAAGTAACAAAGACATACACTGACACCAAGTAACAAAGACATACACTTACACCAAGTAACACAGACATACACTGACAACAAGTAACAAAGACACACACTTACACCGAATACACAGACATACACTGACAGCAAGTAACAAAGACATACACTGGTACCAAGTAAATCAGACACACACTTACACCAAGTAACAAAGACAGACACTGATACCCAGTAACAAAGACATACACTGACACCAAGTAACAAAGACATACAATTACACCAGGTAAAAAAGACATACACTGACTCCAAGTGGCAAAGACATAAACTTACACCAAGTAACAAAGAAATACACTGACACTAAGTGACAAAGACATTCAATTACACCAAGTAACAAAGACATACACTGAAACCAACTAACAAAGACATACACTTACACCAGGTAACACAGACATACACTGACACCAAGGAACAAAGGGACACATTTACACCAAGTGACAAAGACATACACTTACACCAAGTAACACAGACAGACACAGACACCAAGTGACAAAGACATACACTGATACCCAGTAACACAGACACACACTTACACCAAGTAACACAGACACACACAGACACCAAGTAACAAAGACATGCACTGATACCAGTAACACAGACACACACTTACACCAAGTAACAAAGACATACAATGACACCAAGTAACAAAGACATCCACTGACACCAAGTAAAAAAGACATACACTGACACCAAGTAACAAAGACAGACACTGATACCCAGTAATACAGACACACACTTAAACCAAGTAACAAAGACAGACACTAATACCCAGTAACACAGACATACACTTACACCAAGTATCAAAGACATACACTGACACCAAGTAGCAAAGACATACACTTACACCAAGTAACAAAGAAATAAACTGACACTAGGTAACAAAGACATACACTTACACCAAGTAACAAAGACATACACTGACACCAAGTAACAAAGGCATACACTTACACCAAGTAACACAGACAAACACTGACACCAAGTAACAAAGACATACACTTACACCAAGTAACAAAGACATACAGTGACACCAAGTAACAAAGACATACACTGATACCCAGTAACACAGACACACAATTACACCAAGTAACACAGACATACACTGACACCAAGGAACAAAGACATACACTGATACCCAGTAACACAGATACACACTTACACCAAGTAACAAAGAAAGACAATGACACCAAGTAACAAAGACATACACTGATACCCAGTAACACAGACATACACTGACACCAAGTAACAAAGACACACACTTACTCCAAGTAACACAGACATACACTGACACCAAGTAACAAAGACATCCACTGACACCAAGTAATACAGACACACACTTACACCAAGTAACAAAGACAGACACTAATACCCAGTAACACAGACATACACTTACAACAAGTATCAAAGACATACACTGACACCAAGTAGCAAAGACATACACTTACACCAAGTAACAAAGAAATAAACTGTCACTAAGTAACAAAGACATACACTTACACCAAGTAACAAAGACATACACTGACACCAAGTAACAAAGGCATACACTTACACCAAGTAACACAGACAAACACTGACACCAAGTAACAAAGACATACACTTACACCAAGTAACAAAGACATACAGTGACACCAAGTAACAAAGACATACACTGATACCCAGTAACACAGACACACAATTACACCAAGTAACACAGACATACACTGACACCAAGGAACAAAGACATACACTGATACCCAGTAACACAGATACACACTTACACCAAGTAACAAAGAAAGACAATGACACCAAGTAACAAAGACATACACTGATACCCAGTAACACAGACATACACTGACACCAAGTAACAAAGACATACACTGACACCAAGGAGCAAAGACATAAACTTACAGCAAGTAACAAAGACATACACTGACTCCAAGTAACACAGACGTACACTGACACCAAGTAACAAAGACATACACTTACACCAAGTAACAAAGACATACACTGACACCAAGTAACAAAGACATACACTGATACCCAGTAACACAGACACACACTTACACCAAGTAACACAGACATACACTGACACCAAGGAACAAAGACATACACTGATACCCAGTAATACAGATACACACTTCCACCAAGTAACAAAGACAGACAATGACACCAAGTAACAAAGACATACACTGATATCCAGTAACACAGACACACACTTACACAAAGTAACAGAGACATACACTGACACCAAGTAACAAAGGCATACACTTACACCAAGTAACAAAAACATGCACTGACACCAAGTAACAAAGACGTAAACTTGCACCAAGTAACAAAGACATACACTGACACCAAGTAACAAAGACATACACTTACACCAAGTAACACAGACATACACTGACAACAAGTAACAAAGACACACACTTACACCGAATACACAGACATACACTGACAGCAAGTAACAAAGACATACACTGGTACCAAGTAGCTCAGACACACACTTACACCAAGTAACAAAGACAGACACTGATACCCAGTAACAAAGACATACACTGACACCAAGTAACAAAGACATACAATTACACCAAGTAAAAAAGACATACACTGACACCAAGTAACAAAGACAGACACTGATACCCAGTAGCACAGACATACACTTCCACCAAGTATCAAAGACATACACTGACACCAAGTGGCAAAGACATACACTTACACCAAGTAACAACGAAATACACTGACACTAAGTGACAAAGACATTCAATTACACCAAGTAACAAAGACATACACTGACACCAACTAACAAAGACATACACTTACACCAGGTAACACAGACATACACTGACACCAAGTAACAAAGGCACACACTTACACCAAGTGACAAAGACATACACTTACACCAAGTAACACAGACAGACACAGACACCAAGTGACAAAGACATACACTGATACCCAGTAACACAGACACACACTTACACCAAGTAACACAGACACACACAGACACCAAGTAACAAAGACATGCACTGATACCAGTAACACAGACACACACTTACACCAAGTAACAAAGTCATACAATGACACCAAGTAACAAAGACATACACTTACACCAAGTAAAAAAGACATACACTGACACCAATTAACAAAGACTTACACTGATACCCAGTAACACAGACACACACTGACACCAAGTAACAAAGACAGACACTGATACCCAGTATCACAGACATACACTTACACCAAGTATCAAAGACATACACTGACACCAAGGAGCAAAGACATAAACTTACAGCAAGTAACAAAGACATACACTGACACCAAGTAACAAAGACATACACTGATACCCAGTAACACAGACACACACAGACACCAAGAAACAAAGACATACACTGATCCCCAGTAACACAGACACACACTTACACCAAGTAACAAAGTCATACAATGACACCAAGTAACAAAGACATACACTTACACCAAGTAAAAAAGACATACACTGACACCAATTAACAAAGACTTACACTGATACCCAGTAACACAGACACACACTGACACCAAGTAACAAAGACAGACACTGATACCCAGTATCACAGACATACACTTACACCAAGTATCAAAGACATACACTGACACCAAGGAGCAAAGACATAAACTTACAGCAAGTAACAAAGACATACACTGACACCAAGTAACAAAGACATACACTGACACCAAGGAGCAAAGACATAAACTTACAGCAAGTAACAAAGACATACACTGACTCCAAGTAACACAGACGTACACTGACACCAAGTAACAAAGACATACACTTACACCAAGTAACAAAGACATACACTGACACCAAGTAACAAAGACATACACTGATACCCAGTAACACAGACACACACTTACACCAAGTAACACAGACATACACTGACACCAAGGAACAAAGACATACACTGATACCCAGTAATACAGATACACACTTCCACCAAGTAACAAAGACAGACAATGACACCAAGTAACAAAGACATACACTGATATCCAGTAACACAGACACACACTTACACAAAGTAACAGAGACATACACTGACACCAAGTAACAAAGGCATACACTTACACCAAGTAACAAAAACATGCACTGACACCAAGTAACAAAGACGTAAACTTGCACCAAGTAACAAAGACATACACTGACACCAAGTAACAAAGACATACACTTACACCAAGTAACACAGACATACACTGACAACAAGTAACAAAGACACACACTTACACCGAATACACAGACATGCACTGACAGCAAGTAACAAAGACATACACTGGTACCAAGTAGCTCCGACACACACTTACACCAAGTAACAAAGACAGACACTGATACCCAGTAACAAAGACATACACTGACACCAAGTAACAAAGACATACAATTACACCAAGTAAAAAAGACATACACTGACACCAAGTAACAAAGACAGACACTGATACCCAGTAGCACAGACATACACTTCCACCAAGTATCAAAGACATACACTGACACCAAGTGGCAAAGACATACACTTACACCAAGTAACAACGAAATACACTGACACTAAGTGACAAAGACATTCAATTACACCAAGTAACAAAGACATACACTGACACCAACTAACAAAGACATACACTTACACCAGGTAACACAGACATACACTGACACCAAGTAACAAAGGCACACACTTACACCAAGTGACAAAGACATACACTTACACCAAGTAACACAGACAGACACAGACACCAAGTGACAAAGACATACACTGATACCCAGTAACACAGACACACACTTACACCAAGTAACACAGACACACACAGACACCAAGTAACAAAGACATGCACTGATACCAGTAACACAGACACACACTTACACCAAGTAACAAAGACATACAATGACACCAAGTAACAAAGACATCCACTGACACCAAGTAACAAAGACATACACTGACACCAAGTAACAAAGACAGACACTGATACCCAGTAATACAGACACACACTTACACCAAGTAACAAAGACAGACACTAATACCCAGTAACACAGACATACACTTACACCAAGTATCAAAGACATACACTGACACCAAGTAGCAAAGACATACACTTACACCAAGTAACAAAGAAATAAACTGACACTAAGTAACAAAGACATACACTTACACCAAGTAACAAAGACATACACTGACACCAAGTAACAAAGACATACACTTACACCAAGTAACACAGACAAACACTGACACCAAGTAACAAAGACATACACTTACACCAAGTAACAAAGACATACAGTGACACCAAGTAACAAAGACATACACTGATACCCAGTAACACAGACACACAATTACACCAAGTAACACAGACATACACTGACACCAAGGAACAAAGACATACACTGATACCCAGTAACACAGATACACACTTACACCAAGTAACAAAGAAAGACAATGACACCAAGTAACAAAGACATACACTGATACCCAGTAACACAGACATACACTGACACCAAGTAACAAAGACACACACTTACTCCAAGTAACACAGACATACACTGACACCAAGTAACAAAGACGTACACTGATGCCCACTAACACAGACACACACTTACACCAGGTAACAATGACAGACACTGAAACCCAGTAACACAGACACACACTTACACCAAGTAACAAAGACATACTCTGACACCAAGTAACAAAGGCATACACTGACACCCAGTAACAAAGACATACACAGACACACAGTAACACAGACACACACTTACACCAAGTATCAAAGACAGACAATGACACCAACTAACAAAGACATACACTGATCCCCAGTAACACAGACACACACTTACACCAAGTAACAGAGACATACACTTACACCAAGTAACAAAGGCATACACTTACACCAAGTAACAAAGACATGCACTGACACCAAGTAACAAAGACGTACACTTGCACCATGTAACAAAGACATACACTGATACCCAGTAACACAGACACACACTGACACCAAGTAATAAAGACATACACTGACACCAATTAACAGAGACATACACTGATACCCAGTAACACAGACACACACTTACACCAAGTAACAAAGAAAGACAATGACACCAAGTAACAAAGACATACACTGATACCCAGTAACACAGACACACACTTACACCATGTAACAAAGACATACACTGACACCAAGTAACAAAGACATACACTGATACCCAGTAACACAGACACACACTTACACCATGTAACAAAGACATACACTGACACCAAGTGACAAAGACATACACTTACACCAAGTAACACAGACACACACGGACACCAAGTAACAAAGACATACACTGACACCCAGTAACAAAACCATACACTGACACCAGGTAACAAAGACATCCACTGACACCAAGTAACAAAGACATTGACTGATCCCCTGTAACACAGACACACACTAACACCAAGTAACAAAGACATACACTGACACCAAGTAACAAAGACATACACTGATACCCAGTAACACAGACACACACTTACACCAAGTATCAAAGACAGACAATGACACCAACTAACAAAGACATACACTGATACCCAGTAACACAGACACACACTTACACCAAGTAACAGAGACATACACTTACACCAAGTAACAAAGGCATACACTTACACCAAGTAACAAAGACATGCACTGACACCAAGTAACAAAGACGTACACTTGCACCAAGTAACAAAGACATACACTGATACCCAGTAACACAGACACACACTGACACCAAGTAACAAAGACATACTCTGACACCAATTAACAGAGACATACACTGATACCCAGTAACACAGACACACAGTTACACCAAGTAACAAAGACATACACTGACACCAAGTAACAATGACATACACTTACACCAAGTAAAAAAGACATACACTGACACCAAGTAACAAAGACATGCACTGATACCCAGTTACACAGACACACACTTGCACCAAGTAACACAGACACACACAGACACCAAGAAACAAAGACATACACTGATACCCAGTAACACAGACACACACTTACACCAAGTAACAAAGTCATACAATGACACCAAGTAACAAAGACATACACTTACACCAAGTAAAAAAGACATACACTGACACCAATTAACAAAGACTTACACTGATACCCAGTAACACAGACACACACTGACACCAAGTAACAAAGACAGACACTGATACCCAGTATCACAGACATACACTTACACCAAGTATCAAAGACATACACTGACACCAAGGAGCAAAGACATAAACTTACAGCAAGTAACAAAGACATACACTGACACCAAGTAACAAAGACATACACTGATACCCAGTAACACAGACACACACTTACACCAAGTAACACAGACATACACTGACACCAAGTAACAAAGACATACACTGATACCCAGTAATACAGATACACACTTCCACCAAGTAACAAAGACAGACAATGACACCAAGTAACAAAGACATACACTGATATCCAGTAACACAGACACACACTTACACAAAGTAACAGAGACATACACTGACACCAAGTAACAAAGGCATACACTTACACCAAGTAACAAAAACATGCACTGACACCAAGTAACAAAGACGTAAACTTGCACCAAGTAACAAAGACATACACTGACACCAAGTAACAAAGACATACACTTACACCAAGTAACACAGACATACACTGACAACAAGTAACAAAGACACACACTTACACCGAATACACAGACATACACTGACAGCAAGTAACAAAGACATACACTGGTACCAAGTAGCTCAGACACACACTTACACCAAGTAACAAAGACAGACACTGATACCCAGTAACAAAGACATACACTGACACCAAGTAACAAAGACATACAATTACACCAAGTAAAAAAGACATACACTGACACCAAGTAACAAAGACAGACACTGATACCCAGTAGCACAGACATACACTTCCACCAAGTATCAAAGACATACACTGACACCAAGTGGCAAAGACATACACTTACACCAAGTAACAACGAAATACACTGACACTAAGTGACAAAGACATTCAATTACACCAAGTAACAAAGACATACACTGACACCAACTAACAAAGACATACACTTACACCAGGTAACACAGACATACACTGACACCAAGTAACAAAGGCACACACTTACACCAAGTGACAAAGACATACACTTACACCAAGTAACACAGACAGACACAGACACCAAGTGACAAAGACATACACTGATACCCAGTAACACAGACACACACTTACACCAAGTAACACAGACACACACAGACACCAAGTAACAAAGACATGCACTGATACCAGTAACACAGACACACACTTACACCAAGTAACAAAGACATACAATGACACCAAGTAACAAAGACATCCACTGACACCAAGTAACAAAGACATACACTGACACCAAGTAACAATGACAGACACTGATACCCAGTAATACAGACACACACTTACACCAAGTAACAAAGACAGACACTAATACCCAGTAACACAGACATACACTTACACCAAGTATCAAAGACATACACTGACACCAAGTAGCAAAGACATACACTTACACCAAGTAACAAAGAAATAAACTGACACTAAGTAACAAAGACATACACTTACACCAAGTAACACAGACACACACGGACACCAAGTAACAAAGACATACACTGACACCCAGTAACAAAACCATACACTGACACCAGGTAACAAAGACATCCACTGACACCAAGTAACAAAGACATTGACTGATCCCCTGTAACACAGACACACACTAACACCAAGTAACAAAGACATACACTGACACCAAGTAACAAAGACATACACTGATACCCAGTAACACAGACACACACTTACACCAAGTATCAAAGACAGACAATGACACCAACTAACAAAGACATACACTGATACCCAGTAACACAGACACACACTTACACCAAGTAACAGAGACATACACTTACACCAAGTAACAAAGGCATACACTTACACCAAGTAACAAAGACATGCACTGACACCAAGTAACAAAGACGTACACTTGCACCAAGTAACAAAGACATACACTGATACCCAGTAACACAGACACACACTGACACCAAGTAACAAAGACATACTCTGACACCAATTAACAGAGACATACACTGATACCCAGTAACACAGACACACAGTTACACCAAGTAACAAAGACATACACTGACACCAAGTAACAATGACATACACTTACACCAAGTAAAAAAGACATACACTGACACCAAGTAACAAAGACATGCACTGATACCCAGTTACACAGACACACACTTGCACCAAGTAACACAGACACACACAGACACCAAGAAACAAAGACATACACTGATACCCAGTAACACAGACACACACTTACACCAAGTAACAAAGTCATACAATGACACCAAGTAACAAAGACATACACTTACACCAAGTAAAAAAGACATACACTGACACCAATTAACAAAGACTTACACTGATACCCAGTAACACAGACACACACTGACACCAAGTAACAAAGACAGACAATGATACCCAGTATCACAGACATACACTTACACCAAGTATCAAAGACATACACTGACACCAAGGAGCAAAGACATAAACTTACAGCAAGTAACAAAGACATACACTGACACCAAGTAACAAAGACATACACTGATACCCAGTAACACAGACACACACTTACACCAAGTAACACAGACATACACTGACACCAAGTAACAAAGACATACACTGATACCCAGTAATACAGATACACACTTCCACCAAGTAACAAAGACAGACAATGACACCAAGTAACAAAGACATACACTGATATCCAGTAACACAGACACACACTTACACAAAGTAACAGAGACATACACTGACACCAAGTAACAAAGGCATACACTTACACCAAGTAACAAAAACATGCACTGACACCAAGTAACAAAGACGTAAACTTGCACCAAGTAACAAAGACATACACTGACACCAAGTAACAAAGACATACACTTACACCAAGTAACACAGACATACACTGACAACAAGTAACAAAGACACACACTTACACCGAATACACAGACATACACTGACAGCAAGTAACAAAGACATACACTGGTACCAAGTAGCTCAGACACACACTTACACCAAGTAACAAAGACAGACACTGATACCCAGTAACAAAGACATACACTGACACCAAGTAACAAAGACATACAATTACACCAAGTAAAAAAGACATACACTGACACCAAGTAACAAAGACAGACACTGATACCCAGTAGCACAGACATACACTTCCACCAAGTATCAAAGACATACACTGACACCAAGTGGCAAAGACATACACTTACACCAAGTAACAACGAAATACACTGACACTAAGTGACAAAGACATTCAATTACACCAAGTAACAAAGACATACACTGACACCAACTAACAAAGACATACACTTACACCAGGTAACACAGACATACACTGACACCAAGTAACAAAGGCACACACTTACACCAAGTGACAAAGACATACACTTACACCAAGTAACACAGACAGACACAGACACCAAGTGACAAAGACATACACTGATACCCAGTAACACAGACACACACTTACACCAAGTAACACAGACACACACAGACACCAAGTAACAAAGACATGCACTGATACCAGTAACACAGACACACACTTACACCAAGTAACAAAGACATACAATGACACCAAGTAACAAAGACATCCACTGACACCAAGTAACAAAGACATACACTGACACCAAGTAACAAAGACAGACACTGATACCCAGTAATACAGACACACACTTACACCAAGTAACAAAGACAGACACTAATACCCAGTAACACAGACATACACTTACACCAAGTATCAAAGACATACACTGACACCAAGTAGCAAAGACATACACTTACACCAAGTAACAAAGAAATAAACTGACACTAAGTAACAAAGACATACACTTACACCAAGTAACAAAGACATACACTGACACCAAGTAACAAAGACATACACTTACACCAAGTAACACAGACAAACACTGACACCAAGTAACAAAGACATACACTTACACCAAGTAACAAAGACATACAGTGACACCAAGTAACAAAGACATACACAGATACCCAGTAACACAGACACACAATTACACCAAGTAACACAGACATACACTGACACCAAGGAACAAAGACATACACTGATACCCAGTAACACAGATACACACTTACACCAAGTAACAAAGAAAGACAATGACACCAAGTAACAAAGACATACACTGATACCCAGTAACACAGACATACACTGACACCAAGTAACAAAGACACACACTTACTCCAAGTAACACAGACATACACTGACACCAAGTAACAAAGACGTACACTGATGCCCACTAACACAGACACACACTTACACCAGGTAACAATGACAGACACTTATACCCAGTAACACAGACACACACTTACACCAAGTAACAAAGACATACTCTGACACCAAGTAACAAAGGCATACACTGACACCCAGTAACAAAGACATACACTGACACACAGTAACACAGACACACACGGACACCAAGTAACAAAGGCAAACACTGACACCAAGGAACAAAGACATACACTGATACCCAGTAACACAGACACACACTTACACCAAGTAACAAAGACATACACTGACACCAAGTAACAAAGACATTCACTGATACCCAGTAACACAGACACACACTTACTCCAAGTAACAAAGACATACACTGACACCAAGTAACAAAGACATGCACTGATACCCAGTAACACAGACACACACTTACACCAAGTAACAAAGACATACACTGATACTCAGTTACACAGACACACACTTACACCAAGTAACAAAGAAATACTCTTACACCAAGTAACAAAGGCATACACTGACACCCAGTAACAAAGACATACACTGACACACAGTAACACAAACACACACGGACACCAAGTAACAAAAACATACACTGACACCCAGTAACAAAAACATACCCTGACACCAGGTAACAAAGACATACTTTGACACCAAGTAACAAAGACATTGACTGATCCCCAGTAACTCAGACACACACTTACACCAAGTAACAAAGACATACACTGACACCAAGTAATAAAGACATACACTGATACCCAGTAACACAGACACACACTTACACCAAGTATCAAAGACAGACAATGACACCAACTAACAAAGACATACACTGATCCCCAGTAACACAGACACACACTTACACCAAGTAACAGAGACATACACTTACACCAAGTAACAAAGGCATACACTTACACCAAGTAACAAAGACATGCACTGACACCAAGTAACAAAGACGTACACTTGCACCATGTAACAAAGACATACACTGATACCCAGTAACACAGACACACACTGACACCAAGTAACAAAGACATACACTGACACCAATTAACAGAGACATACACTGATACCCAGTAACACAGACACACACTTACACCAAGTAACAAAGAAAGACAATGACAGCAAGTAACAAAGACATACACTGATACCCAGTAACACAGACACACACTTACACCATGTAACAAAGACATACACTGACACCAAGTAACAAAGACATACACTGACACCAAGTAACACAGACACACACAGACACCAAGTAACAAAGACATACACTGATACCCAGTAACACAGACACACATTTACACCAAGTAACACAGACACACACTTACACCAAGTAACAAAGACATACAATGACACCAAGTAACAAAGACATACACTGACACCAAGTAAAAAAGACATACACTGAAACCAAGTAACAAAGACATACACTGATACCCAGTAACACTGACACACACTTACACCAAGTAACAAAGACAGACACTAATACCCAGTAACACAGACATACACTTACACCAAGTATCAAAGACATACACTGACACCAAGTAGCAAAGACATACACTTACACCAAGTAACAAAGAAATAAACTGACACTAAGTAACAAAGACATACACATACACCAAGTAACAAAGACATACACTGACACCAAGTAACAAAGACATACACTTACACCAAGTAACAAAGACATACAGTGACACCAAGTAACAAAGACATACACTGATACCCAGTAACACAGACACACACTTACACCAAGTAACGCAGACATACACTGACACCAAGTAACAAAGAAATACACTGATACCCAGTAACACAGATACACACTTACACCAAGTAACAAAGAAAGACAATGACACCAAGTAACAAAGACATACACTGATACCCAGTATCACAGACACACACTTGCACCATGGAACAAAGACATACACTGACACCAAGTAACAAAGACATACACTTACACCAAGTAACACAGACACACACCTACACCATGTAACAAAGACATACACTGACACCAAGTAACAAAGACATACACTTACACCAGGTAACACCGACATACACTGACAACAAGTAACAAAGACACACATTTACACCAAGTAACACAGACATACACTGACACCAAGTAACAAAGACGTACACTGATGCCCAGTAACACAGACACACACTTACACCAAGTAACAATGACAGACACTGATACCCAGTAACACAGACACACACTTACACCAAGTCACAAAGACATACACTGACACCCAGTAACAAAGACATACACTGACACCCAGTAACAAAGACACACAATGACACCAAGTAACAAAGGCACACACTGACACCAAGTAACAAAGACACACATTTACACCAAGTAACACAGACATACACTGACACCAAGTAACAAAGACGTACACTGATGCCCAGTAACACAGACACACACTTACACCAAGTAACAATGACAGACACTGATACCCAGTAACACAGACACACACTTACACCAAGTCACAAAGACATACACTGACACCCAGTAACAAAGACATACACTGACACCCAGTAACAAAGACACACAATGACACCAAGTAACAAAGGCACACACTGACACCAAGTAACAAAGACATACACTGATACCGAGTAACACAGACACACACTTACACCAAGTAACAAAGACATACACTGACACCAAGTAACAAAGGCATACACTGACACCCAGTAACAAAGACATACACAGACACCAAGTAAAAAAGACATCCACTGAAACCAAGTAACAAAGACATACACTGATACCCAGTAACACAGACACACACTTACACCAAGTAACAAAGACAGACACTAATACCCAGTAACACAGACATACACTTACACCAAGTATCAAAGACATACACTGACACCAAGTAGCAAAGACATACACTTACACCAAGTAACAAAGAAATAAACTGACACTAAGTAACAAAGACATACACATACACCAAGTAACAAAGACATACACTGACACCAAGTAACAAAGACATGCACTTACACCAAGTAACAAAGACATACAGTGACACCAAGTAACAAAGACATACACTGATACCCAGTAACACAGACACACACTTACACCAAGTAACGCAGACATACACTGACACCAAGTAACAAAGAAATACACTGATACCCAGTAACACAGATACACACTTACACCAAGTAACAAAGAAAGACAATGACACCAAGTAACAAAGACATACACTGATACCCAGTATCACAGACACACACTTGCACCATGGAACAAAGACATACACTGACACCAAGTAACAAAGACATACACTTGCACCAAGTAACACAGACAGACACAGACACCAAGTGACAAAGACATACACTGATACCCAGTAACAGACACACACCTACACCATGTAACAAAGACATACACTGACACCAAGTAACAAAGACATACACTGACACCAAGTAACAAAGACACACAATGACACCAAGTAACAAAGACATACACTGATACCCAGAAACACAGACACACACTTACACCAAGTAACAAAGACATACACTGACACCAAGTAACAAAGGCATACACTGACACCCAGTAACAAAGACATACACTGACACCCAGTAACACAGACACATACGGACACCAAGTAATAAAGACATACACTGACACCCAGTAACAAAAACATACACTGACACCAGGTAACAAAGACAGACACTGACACCAAGAAACAAAGACATTTACTGATCCCCAGTAACACAGACACACAGTTACACCAAGTAACAAAGACATACACTGACACCAACTAACAAAGACATACACTGACACCAAGTGACAAAGACGTACACTTGCACCAAGAAACAAAGACATACACTGATACCCAGTAACACAGACACACACTGACACCAAGTAACAAATACATACACTGACACCAATTAACAGAGACATACACTGATACCCAGGAACACAGACACACAGTTACACCATGTAACAAAGACATACACTGACACCAATTAACAAAGACGTGCACTGATGCCCAGTAACACAGACACACACTTACACCAAGTAACAATGTCAGACACTGATACCCAGTAACACAGACACACACTTCCACCAAGTCACAAAGACATACACTGACACCCAGTAACAAAGACATACACTGACACCCAGTAACAAAGACACACAACGACACCAAGTAACAAAGGCACACACTGACACCAAGTAACAAAGACATACACTGATACCCATTTACACAGACACACACTTACACCAAGTAACAAAGACATACACTGACACCAAGTAACAAAGACATGCACCGATACCCAGTAACACAGACACACACTTACACCAAGTAACAAAGTCATACACTGATACTCAGTTGCACAGACACACACTTACACCAAGTAACAAAGACATACACTGACACCAAGTGACAAAGGCATACACTGGCACCCAGTAACAAAGACATACACTGACACCCAGTAACACAGACAGACACGGACACCAAGTAACAAAGACATACACTGACACCCAGTAACAAAAACATACACTGACACCAGGTAACAAAGACATACACTGACACCAAGTAACAAAGACATTGACTGATCCCCAGTAACACAGACACACACTTATACCAAGTAACAAAGACATACACTGACACCAAGTAACAAAGACATACACTGATACCCAGTAACACAGACACACACTTACACCAAGTATCAAAGACAGACAATGACACCAACTAACAAAGACATACACTGATACCCAGTAACACAGAAATACACTTACACCAACTAACAGAGACATCCACTTACACCAAGTAACAAAGGCATACACTTACACCAAGTAACAAAGAAATGCACTGACACCAAGTAACAAAGACGTACACTTGCACCAAGTAACAAAGACATACACTGATACCCAGTAACACAGACGCACACTGACACCAAGTAACAAAGACAAACACTGACACAAATTAACAGAGACATACACTGATACCCAGTAACACAGACACACAGTTGCACCAAGTAACAAAGACATACACTGACACCAAGTAACAAAGACATACACTTACACCAAGTAAAAAAGACATACACTGACACCAAGTAACAAAGACATGCACTGATAACCAGTTACACAGACACACACTTACACCAAGTAACACAGACATACACAGACACCAAGTAACAAAGACATACACTGATACCCAGTAACACAGACACACACTTACACCAAGCAACAAAGAAAGACAATGATACCAAGTAACAAAGACATACACTTACACCAAGTAAAAAAGACATACACTGACACCAAGTGACAAAGACATACACTGATACCCAGTAACACAGACATACACCTACACCATGTAACAAAGACATACACTGACACCAAGTAACAAAGACACACAATGACACCAAGTAACAAAGACATACACTGATACCCAGAAACACAGACACACACTTACACCAAGTAACAAAGACATACACTGACACCAAGTAACAAAGGCATACACTGACACCCAGTAACAAAGACATACACTGACACCCAGTAACACAGACACATACGGACACCAAGTAATAAAGACATAGACTGACACCCAGTAACAAAAACATACACTGACACCAGGTAACAAAGACATACACTGACACCAAGAAACAAAGACATTTACTGATCCCCAGTAACACAGACACACAGTTACACCAAGTAACAAAGACATACACTGACACCAACTAACAAAGACATACACTGACACCAAGTAACAAAGACGTACACTTGCACCAAGAAACAAAGACATACACTGATACCCAGTAACACAGACACACACTGACACCAAGTAACAAAGACATACACTGGCACCAATTAACAGAGACATACACTGATACCCAGGAACACAGACACACAGTTACACCATGTAACAAAGACATACACTGACACCAAGTAACAAAGACATACACTTACACCAAGTAACACAGACATACACTGACACCAAGTAACAAAGACACACAGTTACACCAAGTAACACAGACATACATTGACACCAATTAACAAAGACGTGCACTGATGCCCAGTAACACAGTCACACACTTACACCAAGTAACAATGTCAGACACTGACACCCAGTAACACAGACACACACTTCCACCAAGTCACAAAGACATATACTGACACCCAGTAACAAAGACATACACTGACACCAGTAACAAAGACACACAACGACACCAAGTAACAAAGGCACACACTGACACCAAGTTACAAAGACATACACTGATACCCATTTACACAGACACACACTTACACCAAGTAACAAAGACATACACTGACACCAAGTAACAAAGACATGCACCGATACCCAGTAACACAGACACACACTTACACCAAGTAACAAAGACATACACTGATACTCAGTTGCACAGACATACACTTACACCAAGTAACAAAGACATACACTGACACCAAGTGACAAAGGCATACACTGGCACCCAGTAACAAAGACATACACTGACACCCAGTAACACAGACAGACACGGACACCAAGTAACAAAGACATACACTGACACCCAGTAACAAAAACATACACTGACACCAGGTAACAAAGACATACACTGACACCAAGTAACAAAGACATTGACTGATCCCCAGTAACACAGACACACACTTATACCAAGTAACAAAGACATACACTGACACCAAGTAACAAAGACATACACTGATACCCAGTAACACAGACACACACTTACACCAAGTATCAAAGACAGACAATGACACCAACTAACAAAGACATACACTGATACCCAGTAACACAGAAATACACTTACACCAAGTAACAGAGACATCCACTTACACCAAGTAACAAAGGCATACACTTACACCAAGTAACAAAGAAATGCACTGACACCAAGTAACAAAGACGTACACTTGCACCAAGTAACAAAGACATACACTGATACCCAGTAACACAGACGCACACTGACACCAAGTAACAAAGACAAACACTGACACAAATTAACAGAGACATACACGGATACCCAGTAACACAGACACACAGTTGCACCAAGTAACAAAGACATACACTGACACCAAGTAACAAAGACATACACTTACACCAAGTAAAAAAGACATACACTGACACCAAGTAACAAAGACATGCACTGATACCCAGTTACACAGACACACACTTACACCAAGTAACACAGACATACACAGACACCAAGTAACAAAGACATACACTGATACCCAGTAACACAGACACGCACTTACACCAAGCAACAAAGTCATACAATGACACCAAGTAACAAAGACATACACTTACACCAAGTAAAAAAGACATACACTACACCAATTAACAAAGACATACACTGATACCCAGTAACACAGACACACACTAACACCAAGTAACAAAGACAGACACAGACACCAAGTGACAAAGACATACACTGATACCCAGTAACGCAGAAACACACTTACACCATGTAACAAAGACATACACTGACACCAAGTAACAAAGACATACACTTACACCAGGTAACACCGACATACACTGACAACAAGTAACAAAGACACACATTTACACCAAGTAACACAGACATACACTGACACCAAGTAACAAAGACGTACACTGATGCCCAGTAACACAGACACACACTTACACCAAGTAGCAATGACAGACACTGATACCCAGTAACACAGACACACACTTACACCAAGTCACAAAGACATACACTGACACCCAGTAACAAAGACATACACTGACACCCAGTTACAAAGACACACAATGACACCAAGTTACAAAGGCACACACTGACACCAAGTAACAAAGACATACACTGATACCCAGTAACACAGACACACCCTTACACCAAGTAACAAAGACATCCACTGACACCAAGTAACAAAGGCATACACTGACACCCAGTAACAAAGACATACACTGACACCCAGTAACACAGACACACACGGACACCAAGTAATAAAGACATACACTGACACCCAGTAACAAAAACATACACTGACACCAGGTAACAAAGACATACACTGACACCAAGTAACAAAGACATTCACTCATACCCAGTAACACAGACACACACTTACTCCAAGTAACAAAGACATACACTGACACCAAGTAACAAAGACATGCACCGATACACAGTAACACAGACACACACTTACACCAAGTAACAAAGACATACACTGATACTCAGTTGCACAGACACACACTTACACCAAGTAACAAAGACATACACTGACACCAAGTGACAAAGGCATACACTGACACCCAGTAACAAAGAAATACACTGACACCCAATAACACAGACAGACACGGACACCAAGTAACAAAGACATACACTGACACCCAGTAACAAAAACATACACTGACACCAGGTAACAAAGACATACACTGACACCAAGTATCAAAGACATTGACTGATCCCCAGTAACACAGACACACACTTATACCAAGTAACAAAGACATACACTGACACCAAGTAACAACGACATACACTGATACCCAGTAACACAGAAACACACTTACACCAAGTATCAAAGACAGACAATGTCACCAACTAACAAAGACATACACTGATACCCAGTAACACAGACATACACTTACACCAAGTAACAGAGACATACACTTACACCAAGTAACAAAGGCATACACTTACACCAAGTAACAAAGACATGCACTGACACCAAGTAACAAAGACGTTCACTTGCACCAAGTAACAAAGACATACACTGATACCCTGTAACACAGACGCACACTGACACCAAGTAACAAAGACATACACTGACACCAATTAACAGAGACATACACTGATACCCAGTAACACAGACACACAGTTGCACCAAGTAACAAAGACATACACTGACACCAAGTTAGAAAGACATACACTTACACCAAGTAAAAAAGACATACACTGACACCAAGTAACAAAGACATGCACTGATACCCAGTTACACAGACACACACTTACACCAAGTAACACAGACATACACAGACAACAAGTAACAAAGACATACACTGATACCCAGTAACACAGACACACACTTACACCAAGTAACAAAGTCATACAATGACACCCAGTAACAAAGACATACAATTACACCAAGTAAAAAAGACATACACTGACACCAATTAACAAAGACATACACTGATACCCAGTAACACAGACACACACTAACACCAAGTAACAAAGACAGACACAGACACCAAGTGACAAAGACATACACTGATACCCAGTAACACAGACACACAGTTACACCATGTAACAAAGACATACACTGACACCAAGTAACAAAGACATACACTTACACCAGGTAACACCGACATACACTGACAACAAGTAACAAATACACACATTTACACCAAGTAACACAGACATACACTGACACCAAGTAACAAAGACGTACACTGATGCCCAGTAACACAGACACACACTTACACCAAGTAACAATGACAGACACTGATACCCAGTAACACAGACACACACTTACACCAAGTCACAAAGACATACACTGACACCCAGTAACAAAGACATACACTGACACCCAGTAACAAAGACACACAACGACACCAAGTAACAAAGGCACACACTGACACCAAGTAACAAAGACATACACTGATACCCATTTACACAGACACACACTTACACCAAGTAACAAAGACATACACTGACACCAAGTAACAAAGACATGCACCGATACCCAGTAACACAGACACACTCTTACACCAAGTAACAAAGACATACACTGATACTCAGTTGCACAGACACACACTTACACCAAGTACCAAAGACATACACTGACACCAAGTGACAAAGGCATACACTGGCACCCAGTAACAAAGACATACACTGACACCCAGTAACACAGACAGACACGGACACCAAGTAACAAAGACATACACTGACACCCAGTAACAAAAACATACACTGACACCAGGTAACAAAGACATACACTGACACCAAGTAACAAAGACATTGACTGATCCCCAGTAACACAGACACACACTTATACCAAGTAACAAAGACATACACTGAAACCAAGTAACAAAGACATACACTGATACCCAGTAACACAGACACACACTTACACCAAGTATCAAAGACAGACAATGACACCAACTAACAAAGACATACACTGATACCCAGTAACACAGAAATACACTTACACCAAGTAACAGAGACATCCACTTACACCAAGTAACAAAGGCATACACTTACACCAAGTAACAAAGAAATGCACTGACACCAAGTAACAAAGACGTACACTTGCACCAAGTAACAAAGACATACACTGATACCCAGTAACACAGACGCACACTGACACCAAGTAACAAAGACAAACACTGACACAAATTAACAGAGACATACACTGATACCCAGTAACACAGACACACAGTTGCACCAAGTAACAAAGACATACACTGACACCAAGTAACAAAGACATACACTTACACCAAGTAAAAGAGTCATTCACTGACACCAAGTAACAAAGACATGCACTGATACCCAGTTACACAGACACACACTTACACCAAGTAACACAGACATACACAGACACCAAGTAACAAAGACATACACTGATACCCAGTAACACAGACACACACTTACACCAAGCAACAAAGTCATACAATGACACCAAGTAACAAAGACATACACTTACACCAAGTAAAAAAGACATACACTGACACCAATTAACAAAGACATACACTGATACCCAGTAACACAGACACACACTAACACCAAGTAACAAAGACAGACACAGACACCAAGTGACAAAGACATACACTGATACCCAGTAACACAGAAACACACTTACACCATGTAACAAAGACATACACTGACACCCAGTAACAAAAACATACACTGACACCAGGTAACAAAGACACACACTGACACCAAGTAACAAAGACATTCACTCATACCCAGTAACACAGACACACACTTACTCCAAGTAACAAAGACATACACTGACACCAAGTAACAAAGACATGCACCGATACACAGTAACACAGACACACACTTACACCAAGTAACAAAGACATACACTGATACTCAGTCGCACAGACACACGCTTACACCAAGTAACAAAGACATACACTGACACCAAGTGACAAAGGCATACACTGACACCCAGTAACAAAGACATACACTGACACCCAATAACACAGACAGACACGGACACCAAGTAACAAAGACATACACTGACACCCAGTAACAAAAACATACACTGACACCAGGTAACAAAGACATACACTGACACCAAGTATCAAAGACATTGACTGATCCCCAGTAACACAGACACACACTTATACCAAGTAACAAAGACATACACTTACACCAGGTAACACCGACATACACTGACAACAAGTAACAAAGACACACATTTCCACCAAGTAACACAGACATACACTGACACCAAGTAACAAAGACGTACACTGATGCCCAGTAACACAGACACACACTTACACCAAGTAGCAATGACAGACACTGATACCCAGTAACACAGACACACACTTACACCAAGTCACAAAGACATACACTGACACCAAGTAACAAAGACATACACTGACACCCAGTAACAAAGACACACAATGACACCAAGTAACAAAGGCACACACTGACACCAAGTAACAAAGACATACACTGATACCCAGTAACACAGACACACCCTTACACCAAGTAACAAAGACATCCACTGACACCAAGTAACAAAGGCATACACTGACACCCAGTAACAAAGACATACACTGACACCCAGTAACACAGACACACACGGACACCAAGTAATAAAGACATACACTGACACCCAGTAACAAAAACATACACTGACACCAGGTAACAAAGACATACACTGACACCAAGTAACAAAGACATTCACTCATACCCAGTAACACAGACACACACTTACTCCAAGTAACAAAGACATACACTGACACCAAGTAACAAAGACATGCACCGATACACAGTAACACAGACACACACTTACACCAAGTAACAAAGACATACACTGATACTCAGTTGCACAGACACACACTTACACCAAGTAACAAAGACATACACTGACACCAAGTGACAAAGGCATACACTGACACCCAGTAACAAAGACATACACTGACACCCAATAAAACAGACAGACACGGACACCAAGTAACAAAGACATACACTGACACCCAGTAACAAAAACATACACTGACACCAGGTAACAAAGACATACACTGACACCAAGTATCAAAGACATTGACTGATCCCCAGTAACACAGACACACACTTATACCAAGGAACAAAGACATACACTGACACCAAGTAACAACGACATACACTGATACCCAGTAACACAGACACACACTTACACCAAGTATCAAAGACAGACAATGTCACCAACTAACAAAGACATACACTGATACCCAGTAACACAGACATACACTTACACCAAGTAACAGAGACATACACTTACACCAAGTAACAAAGGCATACACTTACACCAAGTAACAAAGACATGCACTGACACCAAGTAACAAAGACGTTCACTTGCACCAAGTAACAAAGACATACACTGATACCCTGTAACACAGACGCACACTGACACCAAGTAACAAAGACATACACTGACACCAATTAACAGAGACATACACTGATACCCAGTAACACAGACACACAGTTGCACCAAGTAACAAAGACATACACTGACACCAAGTTAGAAAGACATACACTTACACCAAGTAAAAAAGACATACACTGACACCAAGTAACAAAGACATGCACTGATACCCAGTTACACAGACACACACTTACGCCAAGTAACACAGACATACACAGACACCAAGTAACAAAGACATACACTGATACCCAGTAACACAGACACACACTTACACCAAGTAACAAAGTCATAAAATGACACCAAGTAACAAAGACATACAATTACACCAAGTAAAAAAGACATACACTGACACCAATTAACAAAGACATACACTGATACCCAGTAACACAGACACACACTAACACCAAGTAACAAAGACAGACACAGACACCAAGTGACAAAGACATACACTGATACCCAGTAACACAGACACACAGTTACACCATGTAACAAAGACATACACTGACACCAAGTAACAAAGACATACACTTACACCAGGTAACACCGACATACACTGACAACAAGTAACAAAGACACACATTTACACCAAGTAACACAGACATACACTGACACCAAGTAACAAAGACGTACACTGATGCCCAGTAACACAGACACACACTTACACCAAGTAACAATGACAGACACTGATACCCAGTAACACAGACACACACTTACACCAAGTCACAAAGACATACACTGACACCCAGTAACAAAGACATACACTGACACCCAGTAACAAAGACACACAATGACACCAAGAAACAAAGGCACACACTGACACCAAGTAACAAAGACATACACTGATACCCAGTAACACAGACAAACACTTACACCAAGTAACAAAGACATACACTGACACCAAGTAACAAAGGCATACACTGACACCCAGTAACAAAGACATACACTGACACCCAGTAACACAAACACACACGGACACCAAGTAATAAAGACATACACTGACACCCAGTAACAAAAACATACTCTGACAACAGGTAACAAAGACATACACTTCCAACAAGTAGCAAAGACACACACTTACACCAAGTAACACAGACATACACTGACACCAAGTAACAAAGACAGACAATTACACCAAGTAACACAGACATACACTGACACCAAGTAACAAAGACAGACAATTACACCAAGTAACAAAGACATACACTTGCACCAAGTATTTTGAAAAACACTGACACCAAGTAACAAAGACATACACTGAGACCCAGAAACACCGACACACACTTACACCAAGTAACAAAGACATACACTGACACCAAGTCACAAGGATACACACTGACACCCAGTAACAAAGACATACACTGACACCAAGTCACAAAGACATACACTGATACCCAGTAACACAGACACACACTTACACCAAGTAACAGAGACATACACTTACACCAAGTAACAAAGGCATACACTTACACCAAGTAACAAAGACATGCACTGACACCAAGTAACAAAGACGTTCACTTGCACCAAGTAACAAAGACTTACACTGATACCCTGTAACACAGACGCACACTGACACCAAGTAACAAAGACATACACTGACACCAATTAACAGAGACATACACTGATACCCAGTAACACAGACACACAGTTGCACCAAGTAACAAAGACATACACTGACACCAAGTTAGAAAGACATACACTTACACCAAGTAAAAAAGACATACACTGACACCAAGTAACAAAGACATGCACTGATACCCAGTTACACAGACACACACTTACACCAAGTAACACAGACATACACAGACACCAAGTAACAAAGACATACACTGATACCCAGTAACACAGACACACACTTACACCAAGTAACAAAGTCATAAAATGACACCAAGTAACAAAGACATACAATTACACCAAGTAAAAAAGACATACACTGACACCAATTAACAAAGACATACACTGATACCCAGTAACACAGACACACACTAACACCAAGTAACAAAGACAGACACAGACACCAAGTGACAAAGACATACACTGATACCCAGTAACACAGACACACAGTTACACCATGTAACAAAGACATACACTGACACCAAGTAACAAAGACATACACTTACACCAGGTAACACCGACATACACTGACAACAAGTAACAAAGACACACATTTACACCAAGTAACACAGACATACACTGACACCAAGTAACAAAGACGTACACTGATGCCCAGTAACACAGACACACACTTACACCAAGTAACAATGACAAACACTGATACCCAGTAACACAGACACACACTTACACCAAGTCACAAAGACATACACTGACACCCAGTAACAAAGACATACACTGACACCCAGTAACAAAGACACACAATGACACCAAGAAACAAAGGCACACACTGACACCAAGTAACAAAGACATACACTGATACCCAGTAACACAGACAAACACTTACACCAAGTAACAAAGACATACACAGACACCAAGTAACAAAGGCATACACTGACACCCAGTAACAAAGACATACACTGACACCCAGTAACACAAACACACACGGACACCAAGTAATAAAGACATACACTGACACCCAGTAACAAAAACATACTCTGACAACAGGTAACAAAGACATACACTTCCAACAAGTAGCAAAGACACACACTTACACCAAGTAACACAGACATACACTGACACCAAGTAACAAAGACAGACAATTACACCAAGTAACACAGACATACACTGACACCAAGTAACAAAGACAGACAATTACACCAAGTAACAAAGACATACACTTGCACCAAGTATTTTGAAAAACACTGACACCAAGTAACAAAGACATACACTGAGACCCAGAAACACCGACACACACTTACACCAAGTTACAAAGACGTACACTGACACCAAGTCACAAGGATACACACTGACACCCAGTAACAAAGACATACACTGACACCAAGTCACAAAGACATACACTGATACCCAGTAACACAGACACACACTTACACCACGTAACACAGACATACATTGACACCAAGTAACAAAGACATACACTGATACCCAGTAACACAGACACACACTTACACCAAGTAACAAAGACAGACACTGACACCCAGTAACACAGACACACACTTACACCAAGTAACAAAGACACACACTGACACCAAGTAACAAAGACATACACTGACACCCAGTAACACAGGCACACATGGACACCAAGTAACAAAGACACACACTGACACCCAGTAACACAGACACACACTTACACCAAGTAACAAAGACATACACTGACACCAAGTAACAAAGACATACACTTACACCAAGTAACAAAGACATACACTGACACCAAGTAACAAAGACATACACTGATACCCAGTAACACAGACACACACTAACACCAAGTAACAAAGACATACAGATACCCAGTAATACAGACACACACTTACACCAAGTAACACAGACATACACTGACACCATTTAATAAAGGCATGCTCTGATACCCAGTAACACAGATATACACTGACACCAAGTAACAAAGACATACAATGACACCAAGAAACAAAGACATACACTGATACCCAGTAACACAGACGCACACTTACAACAAGTAACAAAGACATACACTGACACCAAGTAACAAAGGCATACACTTACACCAAGTAACAAAGACACACACTTACACCAAGTAACACAGACATACACTGACACCAAGTAACAAAGACAGACAGTTACACCAAGTAACAAAGACATACACTTACACCAAGTATTTTGACATACACTGACACCAAGTAACAAAGACAGACACTGATACCCAGTAACACCGACACACACTTACACCAAGTAACACAGACATACACTGACACCAAGTAACAAAGACAGACAATTACACGAAGGAACAAAGACAAACACTTACACCAATTATTTTGACATACACTGACACCAAGTAACAAAGGCACACACTGACACCAAGTAACAAAGACATACACTGACACCAAGTAACAAAGGAATACACTTACACCAAGTAACAAAGACACACACTTACACCAAGTCACAAAGACATGCACTGATACCCAGTAACACAGACACACACTTACACCAAGTAACACAGGCAGACATTGACACCAAGTAACAAAGACATACACTGATACCCAGTAACACAGACACACACTTACACCAAGTAACAAAGACAGACACTGATACCCACTAACACAGACACACACTTACACCAAGTAACAAAGACATACACTTTCACCCAGTAACAAAGACATACACTGACACCCAGTAACACAGGCACACACGTACACCAAGTAACAAAGACACACACTGACACCCAGTAACACAGACACACACTTACACCAAGTAACAAAGTCATAAAATGACACCAAGTAAAAAAGACATACAATTACACCAAGTAAAAAAGACATACACTGACACCAATTAACAAAGACATACACTGATACCCAGTAACACAGACACACACTAACACCAAGTAACAAAGACAGACACAGACACCAAGTGACAAAGACATACACTGATACCCAGTAACACAGACACACAGTTACACCATGTAACAAAGACATACACTGACACCAAGTAACAAAGACATACACTTACACCAGGTAACACCGACATACACTGACAACAAGTAACAAAGACACACATTTACACCAAGTAACACAGACATACACTGACACCAAGTAACAAAGACGTACACTGATGCCCAGTAACACAGACACACACTTACACCAAGTAACAATGACAGACACTGATACCCAGTAACACAGACACACACTTACACCAAGTCACAAAGACATACACTGACACCCAGTAACAAAGACATACACTGACACCCAGTAACAAAGACACACAATGACACCAAGAAACAAAGGCACACACTGACACCAAGTAACAAAGACATACACTGATACCCAGTAACACTGACAAACACTTACACCAAGTAACAAAGACATACACTGACACCAAGTAACAAAGGCATACACTGACACCCAGTAACAAAGACATACACTGACACCCAGTAACACAAACACACACGGACACCAAGTAATAAAGACATACACTGACACCCAGTAACAAAAACATACTCTGACAACAGGTAACAAAGACATACACTTCCAACAAGTAGCAAAGACACACACTTACACCAAGTAACACAGACATACACTGACACCAAGTAACAAAGACAGACAATTACACCAAGTAACACAGACATACACTGACACCAAGTAACAAAGACAGACAATTACACCAAGTAACAAAGACATACAATTGCACCAAGTATTTTGAAAAACACTGACACCAAGTAACAAAGACATACACTGAGACCCAGAAACACCGACACACACTTACACCAAGTAACAAAGACATACACTGACACCAAGTCACAAGGATACACACTGACACCCAGTAACAAAGACATACACTGACACCAAGTCACAAAGACATACACTGATACCCAGTAACACAGACACACACTTACACCAAGTAACAGAGACATACACTTACACCAAGTAACAAAGGCATACACTTACACCAAGTAACAAAGACATGCACTGACACCAAGTAACAAAGACGTTCACTTGCACCAAGTAACAAAGACTTACACTGATACCCTGTAACACAGACGCACACTGACACCAAGTAACAAAGACATACACTGACACCAATTAACAGAGACATACACTGATACCCAGTAGCACAGACACACAGTTGCACCAAGTAACAAAGACATACACTGACACCAAGTTAGAAAGACATACACTTACACCAAGTAAAAAAGACATACACTGACACCAAGTAACAAAGACATGCACTGATACCCAGTTACACAGACACACACTTACACCAAGTAACACAGACATACACAGACACCAAGTAACAAAGACATACACTGATACCCAGTAACACAGACACACACTTACACCAAGTAACAAAGTCATAAAATGACACCAAGTAACAAAGACATACAATTACACCAAGTAAAAAAGACATACACTGACACCAATTAACAAAGACATACACTGATACCCAGTAACACAGACACACACTAACACCAAGTAACAAAGACAGACACAGACACCAAGTGACAAAGACATACACTGATACCCAGTAACACAGACACACAGTTACACCATGTAACAAAGACATACACTGACACCAAGTAACAAAGACATACACTTACACCAGGTAACACCGACATACACTGACAACAAGTAACAAAGACACACATTTACACCAAGTAACACAGACATACACTGACACCAAGTAACAAAGACGTACACTGATGCCCAGTAACACAGACACACACTTACACCAAGTAACAATGACAAACACTGATACCCAGTAACACAGACACACACTTACACCAAGTCACAAAGACATACACTGACACCCAGTAACAAAGACATACACTGACACCCAGTAACAAAGACACACAATGACACCAAGAAACAAAGGCACACACTGACACCAAGTAACAAAGACATACACTGATACCCAGTAACACAGACAAACACTTACACCAAGTAACAAAGACATACACAGACACCAAGTAACAAAGGCATACACTGACACCCAGTAACAAAGACATACACTGACACCCAGTAACACAAACACACACGGACACCAAGTAATAAAGACATACACTGACACCCAGTAACAAAAACATACTCTGACAACAGGTAACAAAGACATACACTTCCAACAAGTAGCAAAGACACACACTTACACCAAGTAACACAGACATACACTGACACCAAGTAACAAAGACAGACAATTACACCAAGTAACACAGACATACACTGACACCAAGTAACAAAGACAGACAATTACACCAAGTAACAAAGACATACACTTGCACCAAGTATTTTGAAAAACACTGACACCAAGTAACAAAGACATACACTGAGACCCAGAAACACCGACACACACTTACACCAAGTTACAAAGACATACACTGACACCAAGTCACAAGGATACACACTGACACCCAGTAACAAAGACATACACTGACACCAAGTCACAAAGACATACACTGATACCCAGTAACACAGACACACACTTACACCACGTAACACAGACATACATTGACACCAAGTAACAAAGACATACACTGATACCCAGTAACACAGACACACACTTACACCAAGTAACAAAGACAGACACTGACACCCAGTAACACAGACACACACTTACACCAAGTAACAAAGACACACACTGACACCAAGTAACAAAGACATACACTGACACCCAGTAACACAGGCACACATGGACACCAAGTAACAAAGACACACACTGACACCCAGTAACACAGACACACACTTACACCAAGTAACAAAGACATACACTGACACCAAGTAACAAAGACATACACTTACACCAAGTAACAAAGACATACACTGACACCAAGTAACAAAGACATACACTGATACCCAGTAACACAGACACACACTAACACCAAGTAACAAAGACATACAGATACCCAGTAATACAGACACACACTTACACCAAGTAACACAGACATACACTGACACCATTTTATAAAGGCATGCACTGATACCCAGTAACACAGATATACACTGACACCAAGTAACAAAGACATACAATGACACCAAGAAACAAAGACATACACTGATACCCAGTAACACAGACGCACACTTACAACAAGTAACAAAGACATACACTGACACCAAGTAACAAAGGCATACACTTACACCAAGTAACAAAGACACACACTTACACCAAGTAACACAGACATACACTGACACCAAGTAACAAAGACAGACAGTTACACCAAGTAACAAAGACATACACTTACACCAAGTATTTTGACATACACTGACACCAAGTAACAAAGACAGACACTGATACCCAGTAACACCGACACACACTTACACCAAGTAAGACAGACATACACTGACACCAAGTAACAAAGACAGACAATTACACGAAGGAACAAAGACAAACACTTACACCAATTATTTTGACATACACTGACACCAAGTAACAAAGGCACACACTGACACCAAGTAACAAAGACATACACTGACACCAAGTAACAACGGAATACACTTACACCAAGTAACAAAGACACACACTTACACCAAGTCACAAAGACATGCACTGATACCCAGTAACACAGACACACACTTACACCAAGTAACACAGGCAGACATTGACACCAAGTAACAAAGACATACACTGATACCCAGTAACACAGACACACACTTACACCAAGTAACAAAGACAGACACTGATACCCACTAACACAGACACACACTTACACCAAGTAACAAAGACATACACTGTCACCCAGTAACAAAGACATACACTGACACCCAGTAACACAGGCACACACGTACACCAAGTAGCAAAGACACACACTGACACCCAGTAACACAGACACACACTTACACCAAGTAACAAAGTCATACACGGACACCAAGTAACAAAGACATACACTTACACCAAGTTTCAAAGACATACACTAACACCAAGTAACAAAGACATACACTGATACCCAGTAACACAGACACACACTTGCACCAAGTAACACAGACATACACTGACAGCAAGTAACAAAGACATGCACTGATACCCAGGAACACAGACACACACTTACACCAAGTAACACAGACACACACTTACACCAAGCAACAAAGACATACACTTAGAACAAGTAACACAGACATACACTCACACCAAGTAACAAAGACAGACAATTACACCAAGTAACAAAGACACACACTTACACCAAGTAACACAGATATACACTGACACCAAGTAACAAAGACATGCACTGACACCTAGTAACACAAACACACACGGACACCAAATAACAAAGACACACACTTACACCAAGTAACACAGACACACACTGACACCCAGTAACACAGACACACAATTACTCCAAGTAACACAGTCAGACACTGACACCAAGTAACAAATTCATACACTGATACCCAGCAACACAGACACACACTGACACCAAGTAACACAGACATAAACTGACACCAAGTAACAAAGACATACACTGATACCCAGGAACGCAGACACACACTTACACCAAGTAACACAGACACACACTTACACCAAGTAACACAGACATACACTGACACCAAGTAACAAAGACAGACACTGACACCCAGTAACACAGACACACACTTACACCAAGTAACAAAGACACACACTGACACCAAGTAACAAAGACATACACTGACACCCAGTAACACAGGCACACATGGACACCAAGTAACAAAGACACACACTGACACCCAGTAACACAGACACACACTTACACCAAGTAACAAAGACATACACTGACACCAAGTAACAAAGACATACACTTACACCAAGTAACAAAGACATACACTGACACCAAGTAACAAAGACATACACTGACACCCAGTAACACTGGCACACATGGACACCAAGTAACAAAGACACACACTGACACCCAGTAACACAGACACACACTTACACCAAGTAACAAAGACATACACTGACACCAAGTAACAAAGACATACACTTACACCAAGAAACAAAGGCACACACTGACACCAAGTAACAAAGACATACACTGATACCCAGTAACACAGACAAACACTTACACCAAGTAACAAAGACATACACTGACACCAAGTAACAAAGGCATACACTGACACCCAGTAACAAAGACATACACTGACACCCAGTAACACAAACACACACGGACACCAAGTAATAAAGACATACACTGACACCCAGTAACAAAAACATACTCTGACAACAGGTAACAAAGACATACACTTCCACCAAGTAGCAAAGACACACACTTACACCAAGTAACACAGACATACACTGACACCAAGTAACAAAGACAGACAATTACACCAAGTAACACAGACATACACTGACACCAAGTAACAAAGACAGACAATTACACCAAGTAACAAAGACATACACTTGCACCAAGTATTTTGAAAAACACTGACACCAAGTAACAAAGACATACACTGAGACACAGAAACACCGACACACACTTACACCAAGTAACAAAGACATACACTGACACCAAGTCACAAGGATACACACTGACACCCAGTAACAAAGACATACACTGACACCAAGTCACAAAGACATACACTGATACCCAGTAACACAGACACACACTTACACCACGTAACACAGACATACATTGACACCAAGTAACAAAGACATACACTGATACCCAGTAACACAGACACACACTTACACCAAGTAACAAAGACAGACACTGACACCCAGTAACACAGACACACACTTACACCAAGTAACAAAGACACACACTGACACCAAGTAACAAAGACATACACTGACACCCAGTAACACAGGCACACACTAACACCAAGTAACAAAGACAGACACAGACACCAAGTGACAAAGACATACACTGATACCCAGTAACACAGACACACAGTTACACCATGTAACAAAGACATACACTGACACCAAGTAACAAAGACATACACTTACACCAGGTAACACCGACATACACTGACAACAAGTAACAAAGACACACATTTACACCAAGTAACACAGACATACACTGACACCAAGTAACAAAGACGTACACTGATGCCCAGTAACACAGACACACACTTACACCAAGTAACAATGACAGACACTGATACCCAGTAACACAGACACACACTTACACCAAGTCACAAAGACATACACTGACACCCAGTAACAAAGACATACACTGACACCCAGTAACAAAGACACACAATGACACCAAGAAACAAAGGCACACACTGACACCAAGTAACAAAGACATACACTGATACCCAGTAACACTGACAAACACTTACACCAAGTAACAAAGACATACACTGACACCAAGTAACAAAGGCATACACTGACACCCAGTAACAAAGACATACACTGACACCCAGTAACACAAACACACACGGACACCAAGTAATAAAGACATACACTGACACCCAGTAACAAAAACATACTCTGACAACAGGTAACAAAGACATACACTTCCAACAAGTAGCAAAGACACACACTTACACCAAGTAACACAGACATACACTGACACCAAGTAACAAAGACAGACAATTACACCAAGTAACACAGACATACACTGACACCAAGTAACAAAGACAGACAATTACACCAAGTAACAAAGACATACAATTGCACCAAGTATTTTGAAAAACACTGACACCAAGTAACAAAGACATACACTGAGACCCAGAAACACCGACACACACTTACACCAAGTAACAAAGACATACACTGACACCAAGTCACAAGGATACACACTGACACCCAGTAACAAAGACATACACTGACACCAAGTCACAAAGACATACACTGATACCCAGTAACACAGACACACACTTACACCAAGTAACAGAGACATACACTTACACCAAGTAACAAAGGCATACACTTACACCAAGTAACAAAGACATGCACTGACACCAAGTAACAAAGACGTTCACTTGCACCAAGTAACAAAGACTTACACTGATACCCTGTAACACAGACGCACACTGACACCAAGTAACAAAGACATACACTGACACCAATTAACAGAGACATACACTGATACCCAGTAGCACAGACACACAGTTGCACCAAGTAACAAAGACATACACTGACACCAAGTTAGAAAGACATACACTTACACCAAGTAAAAAAGACATACACTGACACCAAGTAACAAAGACATGCACTGATACCCAGTTACACAGACACACACTTACACCAAGTAACACAGACATACACAGACACCAAGTAACAAAGACATACACTGATACCCAGTAACACAGACACACACTTACACCAAGTAACAAAGTCATAAAATGACACCAAGTAACAAAGACATACAATTACACCAAGTAAAAAAGACATACACTGACACCAATTAACAAAGACATACACTGATACCCAGTAACACAGACACACACTAACACCAAGTAACAAAGACAGACACAGACACCAAGTGACAAAGACATACACTGATACCCAGTAACACAGACACACAGTTACACCATGTAACAAAGACATACACTGACACCAAGTAACAAAGACATACACTTACACCAGGTAACACCGACATACACTGACAACAAGTAACAAAGACACACATTTACACCAAGTAACACAGACATACACTGACACCAAGTAACAAAGACGTACACTGATGCCCAGTAACACAGACACACACTTACACCAAGTAACAATGACAAACACTGATACCCAGTAACACAGACACACACTTACACCAAGTCACAAAGACATACACTGACACCCAGTAACAAAGACATACACTGACACCCAGTAACAAAGACACACAATGACACCAAGAAACAAAGGCACACACTGACACCAAGTAACAAAGACATACACTGATACCCAGTAACACAGACAAACACTTACACCAAGTAACAAAGACATACACAGACACCAAGTAACAAAGGCATACACTGACACCCAGTAACAAAGACATACACTGACACCCAGTAACACAAACACACACGGACACCAAGTAATAAAGACATACACTGACACCCAGTAACAAAAACATACTCTGACAACAGGTAACAAAGACATACACTTCCAACAAGTAGCAAAGACACACACTTACACCAAGTAACACAGACATACACTGACACCAAGTAACAAAGACAGACAATTACACCAAGTAACACAGACATACACTGACACCAAGTAACAAAGACAGACAATTACACCAAGTAACAAAGACATACACTTGCACCAAGTATTTTGAAAAACACTGACACCAAGTAACAAAGACATACACTGAGACCCAGAAACACCGACACACACTTACACCAAGTTACAAAGACATACACTGACACCAAGTCACAAGGATACACACTGACACCCAGTAACAAAGACATACACTGACACCAAGTCACAAAGACATACACTGATACCCAGTAACACAGACACACACTTACACCACGTAACACAGACATACATTGACACCAAGTAACAAAGACATACACTGATACCCAGTAACACAGACACACACTTACACCAAGTAACAAAGACAGACACTGACACCCAGTAACACAGACACACACTTACACCAAGTAACAAAGACACACACTGACACCAAGTAACAAAGACATACACTGACACCCAGTAACACAGGCACACATGGACACCAAGTAACAAAGACACACACTGACACCCAGTAACACAGACACACACTTACACCAAGTAACAAAGACATACACTGACACCAAGTAACAAAGACATACACTTACACCAAGTAACAAAGACATACACTGACACCAAGTAACAAAGACATACACTGATACCCAGTAACACAGACACACACTAACACCAAGTAACAAAGACATACAGATACCCAGTAATACAGACACACACTTACACCAAGTAACACAGACATACACTGACACCATTTTATAAAGGCATGCACTGATACCCAGTAACACAGATATACACTGACACCAAGTAACAAAGACATACAATGACACCAAGAAACAAAGACATACACTGATACCCAGTAACACAGACGCACACTTACAACAAGTAACAAAGACATACACTGACACCAAGTAACAAAGGCATACACTTACACCAAGTAACAAAGACACACACTTACACCAAGTAACACAGACATACACTGACACCAAGTAACAAAGACAGACAGTTACACCAAGTAACAAAGACATACACTTACACCAAGTATTTTGACATACACTGACACCAAGTAACAAAGACAGACACTGATACCCAGTAACACCGACACACACTTACACCAAGTAAGACAGACATACACTGACACCAAGTAACAAAGACAGACAATTACACGAAGGAACAAAGACAAACACTTACACCAATTATTTTGACATACACTGACACCAAGTAACAAAGGCACACACTGACACCAAGTAACAAAGACATACACTGACACCAAGTAACAACGGAATACACTTACACCAAGTAACAAAGACACACACTTACACCAAGTCACAAAGACATGCACTGATACCCAGTAACACAGACACACACTTACACCAAGTAACACAGGCAGACATTGACACCAAGTAACAAAGACATACACTGATACCCAGTAACACAGACACACACTTACACCAAGTAACAAAGACAGACACTGATACCCACTAACACAGACACACACTTACACCAAGTAACAAAGACATACACTGTCACCCAGTAACAAAGACATACACTGACACCCAGTAACACAGGCACACACGTACACCAAGTAGCAAAGACACACACTGACACCCAGTAACACAGACACACACTTACACCAAGTAACAAAGTCATACACGGACACCAAGTAACAAAGACATACACTTACACCAAGTTTCAAAGACATACACTAACACCAAGTAACAAAGACATACACTGATACCCAGTAACACAGACACACACTTGCACCAAGTAACACAGACATACACTGACAGCAAGTAACAAAGACATGCACTGATACCCAGGAACACAGACACACACTTACACCAAGTAACACAGACACACACTTACACCAAGCAACAAAGACATACACTTAGAACAAGTAACACAGACATACACTCACACCAAGTAACAAAGACAGACAATTACACCAAGTAACAAAGACACACACTTACACCAAGTAACACAGATATACACTGACACCAAGTAACAAAGACATGCACTGACACCTAGTAACACAAACACACACGGACACCAAATAACAAAGACACACACTTACACCAAGTAACACAGACACACACTGACACCCAGTAACACAGACACACAATTACTCCAAGTAACACAGTCAGACACTGACACCAAGTAACAAATTCATACACTGATACCCAGCAACACAGACACACACTGACACCAAGTAACACAGACATAAACTGACACCAAGTAACAAAGACATACACTGATACCCAGGAACGCAGACACACACTTACACCAAGTAACACAGACACACACTTACACCAAGTAACACAGACATACACTGACACCAAGTAACAAAGACAGACACTGACACCCAGTAACACAGACACACACTTACACCAAGTAACAAAGACACACACTGACACCAAGTAACAAAGACATACACTGACACCCAGTAACACAGGCACACATGGACACCAAGTAACAAAGACACACACTGACACCCAGTAACACAGACACACACTTACACCAAGTAACAAAGACATACACTGACACCAAGTAACAAAGACATACACTTACACCAAGTAACAAAGACATACACTGACACCAAGTAACAAAGACATACACTGACACCCAGTAACACTGGCACACATGGACACCAAGTAACAAAGACACACACTGACACCCAGTAACACAGACACACACTTACACCAAGTAACAAAGACATACACTGACACCAAGTAACAAAGACATACACTTACACCAAGAAACAAAGGCACACACTGACACCAAGTAACAAAGACATACACTGATACCCAGTAACACAGACAAACACTTACACCAAGTAACAAAGACATACACTGACACCAAGTAACAAAGGCATACACTGACACCCAGTAACAAAGACATACACTGACACCCAGTAACACAAACACACACGGACACCAAGTAATAAAGACATACACTGACACCCAGTAACAAAAACATACTCTGACAACAGGTAACAAAGACATACACTTCCACCAAGTAGCAAAGACACACACTTACACCAAGTAACACAGACATACACTGACACCAAGTAACAAAGACAGACAATTACACCAAGTAACACAGACATACACTGACACCAAGTAACAAAGACAGACAATTACACCAAGTAACAAAGACATACACTTGCACCAAGTATTTTGAAAAACACTGACACCAAGTAACAAAGACATACACTGAGACACAGAAACACCGACACACACTTACACCAAGTAACAAAGACATACACTGACACCAAGTCACAAGGATACACACTGACACCCAGTAACAAAGACATACACTGACACCAAGTCACAAAGACATACACTGATACCCAGTAACACAGACACACACTTACACCACGTAACACAGACATACATTGACACCAAGTAACAAAGACATACACTGATACCCAGTAACACAGACACACACTTACACCAAGTAACAAAGACAGACACTGACACCCAGTAACACAGACACACACTTACACCAAGTAACAAAGACACACACTGACACCAAGTAACAAAGACATACACTGACACCCAGTAACACAGGCACACATGGACACCAAGTAACAAAGACACACACTGACACCCAGTAACACAGACACACACTTACACCAAGTAACAAAGACATACACTGACACCAAGTAACAAAGACATACACTTACACCAAGTAACAAAGACATACACTGACACCAAGTAACAAAGACATACACTGATACCCAGTAACACAGACACACACTAACACCAAGTAACAAAGACATACAGATACCCAGTAATACAGACACACACTTACACCAAGTAACACAGACATACACTGACACCATTTAATAAAGGCATGCACTGATACCCAGTAACACAGATATACACTGACACCAAGTAACAAAGACATACAATGACACCAAGAAACAAAGACATACACTGATACCCAGTAACACAGACGCACACTTACAACAAGTAACAAAGACATACACTGACACCAAGTAACAAAGGCATACACTTACACCAAGTAACAAAGACACACACTTACACCAAGTAACACAGACATACACTGACACCAAGTAACAAAGACAGACAGTTACACCAAGTAACAAAGACATACACTTACACCAAATATTTTGACATACACTGACACCAAGTAACAAAGACAGACACTGATACCCAGTAACACCGACACACACTTACACCAAGTAACACAGACATACACTGACACCAAGTAACAAAGACAGACAATTACACGAAGGAACAAAGACAAACACTTACACCAATTATTTTGACATACACTGACACCAAGTAACAAAGGCATACACTTACACCAAGTAACAAAGGCACACACTGACACCAAGTAACAAAGACATACACTGACACCAAGTAACAAAGGAATACACTTACACCAAGTAACAAAGACACACACTTACACCAAGTCGCAAAGACATGCACTGATACCCAGTAACACAGACACACACTTACACCCAGTAACACAGACAGACATTGACACCAAGTAACAAAGACATACACTGATACCCAGTAACACAGACACACACTTACACCAAGTAACAAAGACAGACACTGATACCCACTAACACAGACACACACTTACACCAAGTAACAAAGACATACACTGTCACCCAGTAACAAAGACATACACTGACACCCAGTAACACAGGCACACACGTACACCAAGTAACAAAGACACACACTGACACCCAGTAACACAGACACACACTTACACCAAGTAACAAAGTCATACACGGACACCAAGTAACAAAGACATACACTTACACCAAGTTTCAAAGACATACACTAACACCAAGTAACAAAGACATACACTGATACCCAGTAACACAGACACACACTTGCACCAAGTAACACAGACATACACTGACAGCAAGTAACAAAGACATGCACTGATACCCAGGAACACAGACACACACTTACACCAAGTAACACAGACACACACTTACACCAAGCAACAAAGACATACACTTAGAACAAGTAACACAGACATACACTCACACCAAGTAACAAAGACAGACAATTACACCAAGTAACAAAGACACACACTTACACCAAGTAACACAGATATACACTGACACCAAGTAACAAAGACATGCACTGACATCTCGTAACACAAACACACACGGACACCAAATAACAAAGACACACACTTACACCAAGTAACACAGACACACACTGACACCCAGTAACACAGACACACAATTACTCCAAGTAACACAGTCAGACACTGACACCAAGTAACAAATTCATACACTGATACCCAGCAACACAGACACACACTGACACCAAGTAACACAGACATAAACTGACACCAAGTAACAAAGACATACACTGATACCCAGGAACGCAGACACACACTTACACCAAGTAACACAGACACACACTTACACCAAGTAACACAGACATACACTGACACCAAGTAACAAAGACAGACACTGACACCCAGTAACACAGACACACACTTACACCAAGTAACGAAGACACACACTGACACCAAGTAACAAAGACATACACTGACACCCAGGAACACAGACACACACTTACACCAAGTAACAAAGACATACACTGACACCAAGTAACAAAGACATACACTTACACCAAGTAACAAAGACATACACTGACACCAAGTAACAAAGACATACACTGATACCCAGTAACACAGACACACACTAACACCAAGTAACAAAGAAATACAGATACCCAGTAATACAGACACACACTTACACCAAGTAACACAGACATACACTGACACCATTTAATAAAGGCATGCACTGATACCCAGTAACACAGATATACACTGACACCAAGTAACAAAGACATACAATGACACCAAGAAACAAAGACATACACTGATACCCAGTAACACAGACGCACACTTACAACAAGTAACAAAGACATACACTGACACCAAGTAACAAAGGCATACACTTACACCAAGTAACAAAGACACACACTTACACCAAGTAACACAGACATACACTGACACCAAGTAACAAAGACAGACAGTTACACCAAGTAACAAAGACATACACTTACACCAAGTATTTTGACATACACTGACACCAAGTAACAAAGACAGACACTGATACCCAGTAACACCGACACACACTTACACCAAGTAACACAGACATACACTGACACCAAGTAACAAAGACAGACAATTACACCAAGGAACAAAGACATACACTTACACCAATTATTTTGACATACACTGACACCAAGTAACAAAGGCATACACTTACACCAAGTAACAAAGGCACACACTGACACCAAGTAACAAAGACATACACTGACACCAAGTAACAAAGGCATACACTTACACCAAATAACAAAGACACACACTTACACCAAGTCACAAAGACATGCACTGATACCCAGTAACACAGACACACAATTACACCAAGTAACACAGACAGACATTGACACCAAGTAACAAAGACATACACTGATACCCAGTAACACAGACACACACTTACACCAAGTAACAAAGACAGACACTGATACCCACTAACACAGACACACACTTACACCAAGTAACAAAGACATACACTGTCACCCAGTAACAAAGACATACACTGACACCCAGTAACACAGGCACACACGTACAACAAGTAACAAAGACACACACTGACACCCAGTAACACAGACACACACTTACACCAAGTAACAAAGTCATACACGGACACCAAGTAACAAAGACATACACTTACACCAAGTTTCAAAGACATACACTAACACAAAGTAACAAAGACATGCACTGATACCCAGTAACACAGACACACACTTGCACCAAGTAACACTGACATACACTGACAGCAAGTAACAAAGACATGCACTGATACCCAGGAACACAGACACACACTTACACCAAGTAACACAGACACACACTTACACCAAGCAACAAAGACATACACTTAGAACAAGTAACACAGACATACACTCACACCAAGTAACAAAGACAGACAATTACACCAAGTAACAAAGACACACACTTACACCAAGTAACACAGATATACACTGACACCAAGTAACAAAGACATGCACTGACACCCAGTAACACAAACACACACGGACACCAAATAACAAAGACACACACTTACACCAAGTAACACAGACACACACTGACACCCAGCAACACAGACACACACTGACACCAAGTAACACAGACATACACTGACACCAAGTAACAAAGACATACACTGATACCCAGGAACGCAGACACACACTTACACCAAGTAACACAGACACACACTTACACAAAGTAACACAGACATACACTGACACCAAGTAACAAAGACATACAAATACACCAAGTAACAAAGACACACACTTACACCAAGTGACACAGATATACAATGGCACCAAGTAACAAAGACATGCACTGACACCCAGCAACACAGACACACACGGGCACCAAGTAACAAAGACACACACTTCCACCAAGTAACACAGACACACACTGACACCCAGTAACAAAGACATACACTTACACCAAGTAACACAGAAATACACTGACACCAAGTAACAAAGACATACTCTGATACCCAGTAAAACAGACACACACTTACACCAAGTAACACAGACATACACTGACACCATGTAACAAAGACATACAATGATACCCAGGAACACAGACACACACTTATACCAAGTAACACAGACACACTTGCACCAAGTAACAAAGAGATACACTTACACCAAGTAACTCAGACAAACACTGACACCAAGTAACAAAGACATACACTGATACCAAGTAACAAAGACATACACTTACACCAAGTAACAAAGGCATACACTTACACCAAGTAACAAAGACATGCACTGACACCAAGTAACAAAGACATCACTTGCACCAAGTAACAAAGACATACACTGATACCCAGTAACACAGACGCACACTGACACCAAGTAACAAAGACATACAATTACACCAAGTAACAAAAACACACACTTACAACAAGTAACAAAGACATAGACTGACACCAAGTAACAAAGACATACACTGTTACCCAGTAACACAGACACACACTTACACCAAGTAACAAAGACATGCACTGATACCAAGTAACACAGAAACACACTTACACCAAGTCACACAGACATACACTGACACCAAGTAACAAAGACATACACTGATACCCAGTAGCACAGACACACACTGGGCGTCACATTGGCACAGTGGTTAGCAGCCTCACAGCTCCAGGGGCCCGGGCTCGATTCTGGGTCCTGCCTGTGCGGAGTTTGCAAGTTCTCCCTGTGTCTGCGTGAGTTTCCTCCGGGTGCTCCGGTTTCTTCCCACATGCCAAAGACTTGCAGGTTGTTAGGTTAATTGGCCATTATAAATTGACACTAGTATAGGTAGGTGTTTGGGAAATATATAGGGACAGGTGGGGATGTGATATGAATTCGGGATTAGTGTAGGATTAGTATAAATGAGTGGTTGATGGTCGGCACAGACTCGGTTGGCCGAAGGGCCTGTTTCAGGACTGACACCCAGTAACACAAACAAACACACACTGACAGCCAGTAACATAGAGAAACACTGATACACAGTAACAAAGACATACACTGACACACAGACACACACTGTCACCAATCAACAGACATACACTGACACCCAGTAACAAAGACATACACTGACACCGAGTCACAAAGACATACACTGATAACCAGAAACACAGACACACACTTACAAGAAGTAACAACGACATACACTGACACCAAGTAACAAAGACATACACTGACACCAAGTAACAAAGGCATACACTTACACCAAGTAGCAAAGACACACACTTACACCAAGTAACACAGACATACACTGACACCAAGTAACAAAGACAGACAATTACACCAAGTAACAAAGACATACACTTGCACCAAGTATTTTGAAAAACACTGACAGCAAGTAACAAAGACATACACTGATACCCAGTAACATCGAGAAACACTGACACACAGTAACACAGACATACACAGACACACACTGACACCAAGTAACAAAGACTAACACAGACACACACTGTCACCAAGTAACAAAGACATACACTGACACCCAGTAAGAAAGACATACACTGACACCATGTCACAAAGACATACACTGATACCCAGTAACACAGACACACACTACCACAAAGTAACAAAGACAAACACTGACACCAAGTAAAAAAGACATCTACTGACACCCAGTAACACAGACACACACTTACACCAAGCAACAAAGACATACACTGACAGCTAGGAACAAAGACATACACTGATACCCAGTAACACAGACACACACTTACACCAAGAAACAAAGACACACAATTACACCAAGTAACACAGACAGACACTGACACCAAGTAACAAAGACACACACTGACACCAAGTAACAAAGACATACACTGACACCCAGTAACCAAGACATACACTGACACCAAGTCACAAAGACATACACTGGCACCAAGTAACAAAGACATACACTGATACCCAGTAACACAGACACACACTTACACCAATTAACAAAGACATACACTGACACCAAGTAACAAAGACATACAATTACACCAAGTAACAAAGAAACACACTTACACCAAATAACACAGCCATACACTGACACCAAGTAACAAAGACATACACTTACACCAACTAACAAAGACATACACTGATACCCAGTAACACAGACACACACTTACACCAAGTAACAAAGACATACACTTACACCAAGTAACAAAGACATACACTGACACCCAGTAACAAAGACACACACGGACACCAAGTAACAAAGACACAGACTTACACCAAGTAACACAGAAACACACTGACACCCAGTAAAACAGACACGCACTTACACAAAGTAACACAGACATACACTGACACCAAGTCACAAAGACAGTCACTGAAAACCAGTAACACAGACACACACTTACACCAAGTAACAAAGACATACACTGACACCAAGTAACAAAGACATCCACTGACAGCAATTAACAAAGACATGCACTGATACCCAGTAACACAGACACAAACTTACACCAAGTAACAAAGACATACACTTACACCAAGTAACAAAGACATACACTTACACCAAGTAACAAAGACATACACTGACACCAAGTAACAAAGACATACACTGATACCCAGTAACACAGACACACACTTACACCATGTAACAAAGACATACACTGATACCCAGTAACGCAGACACACACTTACACCAATTAACAAAGACATACACTGACACCAATTAACAAAGACATACAATGATAACCAGTAACACAGACACACACTTACACCAAGTAACAAAGACAAACACTGAAACCAAGTAACAAAGACATACACTTACACCAAGTAACAAAGACATACACTGACACCAAGTAACAAAGACATACACTGACCCGCAGTAACAGAGACACACACTGACACCAAGTAACAAAGACATACACTGACACCAAGTAACAAAGACATACACTTACACCAAGTATTTTGACATACACTGACACCAAGTAACAAATACATACACTGACACCCAGTAACACAGACACACACTGACACCAAGTAAAAAAAACGCTCACTTACACCAAGTAACAGACACACACTGACACCCAATAACACAGACACACACTTACACCAAGTAACACAGACACACACTGACACACAGTAACACAAACAAACACACTGACACCAAGTAACACAGACATAAACTGACACCAAGTAACAAAGACATACACTGACACCCAGTAACAAAGACACACACGGACACCAAGTAACAAAGACACACACTGACACCCAGTAACACAGACACACACTTACACCAAGTAACACATGCAATCACTGACACCAAGCAACGAAGACATACACTGATACCCAGTAACACAGGCACACACTGCGGAGGGGGGTGGCACATTGGCGCAATGGTTAGCACCGCAGCCTCACAGCTCCAGGGACCCGGGTTCGATTCTGGGTACTGCCTGAGCGGAGTTTGCAAGTGCTCCCTGTGTCTGCGTTGGTTTCCTCCCGGTGCTCCGGTTTCCTCCCACATGCCAAAGACTTGCAGGTTGATAGGTTAATTGGCCATCATAAATTGCCCCTAGAATAGGTAGGTGGTAGGGAAATATACAGGGGACGGTGGGGATGTGATAGGAATACGGGATTAGTGTAGGATTAGTGTCGGATTGCTGTAAATGGGTTGTTGATGGTCGGCACAGGCTCGATGGGCCGAATGGCCTGCTTAAGTGCTGTATCTCTAAACTAAACTAAATACTAACACCTCGTGTCACTGACACCCAGTAAAACAAACAAACACTGACACCCAGTAACAAAGACATACACTGATACCAAGTCACAAAGACATGCAATGATACCCACTAACACAAACAAACACACACTGTCACCCAGAAACACAGAGAAACACGGATACACAGTAACAAAGACATACACTGACACCAAATAACACAGACACACACTGACACCCAGTGACACAGACACACACTTACACCAAGTAACACAGACACACTTACACGAAGTAACAAAGACATACACTGACACCCAGGAACAAAGACACACACGGACACCAAGTAACAAAGACACAGACTTACACCAAGTAACACAGAAACACACTGACACCCAGTAACACAGACACGCACTGACACCAAGTAACACAGACATACACTGACACCAATTAACAAAGACATACACTGATACCCAGTAACACAGACACACACTTACACCAAGTAAGAAAGGCATACACTGACACCAATTAACAAAGACATACAATGATAACCAGTAACACAGACACACACTTACACCAAGTAACAAAGACAAACACTGAAACCAAGTAACAAAGACATACACTTACACCAAGTAACAAAGACATACACTGACACGCAGCAACAGAGACACACACTGACACCAAGTAACAAAGACATACACTGACACCAAGTAACAAAGACATACACTTACACCAAGTAACAAAGACAGACAATTACACCAAGTAACAAAGACATACACTTGCACCAAGTATTTTGACATACAATGACACCAAGTAACAAAGACATACACTGATACCCAGGAACACAGGCACACACTGACACCATGTAACAAAGACATACACTGACACCCAGCAACAAAGACAGACACTGACACCCAGTAACACTGACACACTCTTACACCAAGTAACAAAGACGCTCACTTACACCAAGTAACAGATACACACTGACACCCAGTAACACAGACACACACTTACACCAAGTAACACAGACATACACTGACACCAAGTAACAGAGACATACACTGATACTAAGTAACACAGGCACACACTGTGGGGCGGGGGGGGCACATGGGCGCAGTGGTTAGCACCGCAGCCTCACAGCTCCAGGGACCCGGGTTCGATTCTGGGTACTGCCTGTGCGGAGTTTGCAAGTTCTCCCTGTGTCTGCGTGGGTTTCCTCCGGGTTCTCCGGTTTCCTCCCACATGCCAAAGTCTTGCAGGTTGATAGGTTAATGGGCCATTATAAATTGCCCCTAGTATAGGTAGGTGGTAGGGAAATATATAGGGAACGGTGGGGATGTGATAGGAATACGGGATTAGTGTAGGATTAGTGTAGGATTACTGTAAATGGGTTGTTGATGGTCGGCACAGGCTCGGTGGGCCGAAGGGCCTGCTTAAGTGCTGTACCTCTAAACTAAACTAAATACTGACACCCAGGGTCACAGACCCACACTGACACCCACTAACATAAACAAACACCAACTGACACCCAGTAACACAGAGAACCACTGATACACAGTAACAAAGACATACACTGACACCAAGTCACGAAGACATAAACTGATGCCCAGGAACACAGACACACACTGACACCCAGTAACAAAGACATACACTGATACCAAGTTACAAAGACATACACTGAAAACCAGTAACACAGACACACACTGACACCCAGTAACAAAGACATTCACTGATACCAAGTCACAAAGAAATACACTGATACCCAGTAACACAGGCACACACTGACACCAAGTAACAAAGACATACACTGACACCAAGTAACAAAGACGGACACTTACACCAAGTAACAAAGGCACACACTTACACCAAGTAACACAGACATACACTGACACCAAGTAACAAATCATACACTGACACCAAGTAACAAAGACATACACATACACCAAGTAACAAAGAAAGACAATTACACCAAGTAACAAAGGCATACAATTAAACCCAGTAACAAAGACATACACTGACACCCAGTAACACAGACACACACGGACACCAAGGAACAAAGACACAGACTTACACCAAGTAACACAGACACACACTGACACCCAGTAACACAGACACACACTTACACCAAGTAACACAGACAGACACTGACACCAAGTAACAAAGACAGACACTGATACCCAGTAACACAGACACACACTTACACCAAGTAACAAAGACATACACTGACACCCGGTAACAAAGACTTACACTGACACACAGTGACACAGACACACACGGACACCAAGTAACAAAGACATACACTTACACCAAGTAACAAAGTCATGCACTGATACCCAGTAACACAGGCACACACTATGGGGGGGGGGGGGGGGGGGCACATTGTCGCAGTGGTTCGCACTGCAGCCTCACAGCTCCAGGGACCGGGTTCGATTCTGGGTACTGCCTGTGCGGAGTTTGCAAGTTCTCCCTGTGTCTGCGTGGGTTTCTTCCGGGAGCTCCGGTTTCCTCCCACATGCCAAAGACTTGCAGCTTGATAGGTTAATTGGCCATTATAAATTGCCCCTAGTATAGGTAGGTGGTAGGGAAATATATAGGGACCGGTGGGGATGTGATAGGAATACGGGATTAGTGTAGGATTAGTAAAATGGGTTGTTGATGGTTGGCACAGACTCGGTGGGCCGAATGGCCTGTTTAAGTGCTGTATCTCTAAACTAAACTAAATACTAACACCTAGTGTCACTGACACCCAGTAAAACAAACAAACACTGACACCCAGTAACAAAGACATACACTGATACCAAGTCACAAAGACATACACTGATACCCAGTAACACAAACAAACACACACTGTCACCCAGTAACACAGAGAAACACTGATACACAGTAACAAAGACATACACTGACACCAAGTAACACAGACACACACTGACACCCAGTGACACAGACACACACTTACACCAAGTAACACAGACACACTTACAACAAGTAACAAAGACAGACACTGACACCCAGTAACAATGACATACACTGACACCCAGTAACAAAGACACACACGGACACCAAGTAACAAAGACACAGACTTACACCAAGGAACACAGAAACACACTGGCACCCAGTAACACAGACACACACTTACACCAAGTAACAAAGACATGCACTGATACCAAGTAACACAGACACACACTTACACCAAGTCACACAGACATTCACTGACACCAAGTAACAAAGACATACACTGATACCCAGTAGCACAGACAAACACTGGGCGTCACATTGGCACAGTGGTTAGCAGCCTCACAGCTCCAGGGGCCCGGGCTCGATTCTGGGTCCTGCCTGTGCGGAGTTTGCAAGTTCTCCCTGTGTCTGCGTGAGTTTCCTCCGGGTGCTCCGGTTTCTTCCCACATGCCAAATACTTGCAGGTTGTTAGGTTAATTGGCCATTATAAATTGCCCCTCGTATAGGTAGGTGGTAGGGAAATATATGGACAGGTGGGGATGTGATAGGAATTCGGGATTAGTGTAGGATTAGTATAAATGAGTGGTTGATGGTCGGCACAGACTCGGTTGGCCGAAGGGCCTGTTTCAGGACTGACACCCAGTAACACAAACAAACATACACTGACAGCCAGTAACATAGAGAAACACTGATACACAGTAACAAAGACATACACTGACACACAGACACACACTGTCACCAATCAACAGACATACACTGACACCCAGTAACAAAGACATACACTGACACCGAGTCACAAAGACATACACTGATAACCAGAAACACAGACACACACTTACAAGAAGTAACAACGACATACACTGACACCAAGTAACAAAGACATACACTGACACCAAGTAATAAAGGCATACACTTACACCAAGTAGCAAAGACACACACTTACACCAAGTAACACAGACAAACACTGACACCAATTAACAAAGACATACACTTACACCAACTAACAAAGACACACACTTACACCCAGTAACACAGACACACACTTACACCAACTAACAAAGACAAACACTGACACCAAGTAAAAAAGACATCTACTGACACCCAGTAACACAGACACACACTTACACCAAGAAACAAAGACACACAATTACACCAAGTAACACAGACAGACACTGACACCAAGTAACAAAGACACACACTGACACCAAGTAACAAAGACATACACTGACACCCAGTAACCAAGACATACACTGACACCAAGTCACAAAGACATACACTGGCACCAAGTAACAAAGACATACACTGATACCCAGTAACACAGACACACACTTACACCAATTAACAAAGACATACACTGACACCAAGTAACAAAGACATACAATTACACCAAGTAACAAAGACACACACTTACACCAAATAACACAGCCATACACTGACACCAATTAACAAAGACATACACTTACACCAACTAACAAAGACACACACTTACACCCAGTAACACAGACACACACTTACACCAACTAACAAAGACATACACTTACACCAAGTAACAAAGACATACACTGACACCCAGTAACAAAGACACACACGGACACCAAGTAACAAAGACACAGACTTACACCAAGTAACACAGAAACACACTGACACCCAGTAACACAGACACGCACTTACACCAAGTAACACAGACATACAATGACACCAAGTAACAAAGACAGTCACTGAAAACCAGTAACACAGACACACACTTACACAAAGTAACAAAGACATACACTGACACCAAGTAACAAAGAGATACACTGACACCAATTAACAAAGACATGCACTGATACCCAGTAACACAGACACAAACTTACACCAAGTATCAAAGACATACACTTACACCAAGTAACAAAGACATACACTTACACCAAGTAACAAAGACATACACTTACACCAAGTAACAAAGACACACACTTACACCATGTAACAAAGACATACACTGATAACCAGTAACACAGGCACACACTTACACCAAGTAACAAAGACAAACACTGAAACCAAGTAACAAAGACATACACTTACAGCAAGTAACAAAGACATACACTGACACCAAGTAACAAAGACATACACTGACCCGCAGTAACAGAGACACACACTGACACCAAGTAACAAAGACATACACTGACACCAAGTAACAAATACATACACTGATACCCAGTAACACAGGCACACACTGACACCAAGTAACAAACACATACACTGACACCCAGCAACAAAGACATACACTGACACCCAGTAACACAGACACACACTGACACCAAGTAAAAAAAACGCTCACTTACACCAAGTAACAGACACACACTGACACCCAGTAACACAGACACACACTTACACCAAGTAACACAGACACACACTGACACCCAGTAACACAAACAAACACACTGACACCAAGTAACACAGACATAAACTGACACCAAGTAACAAAGACATACACTGACACCCAGTAACAAAGACACACACGGACACCAAGTAACAAAGACACACACTGACACCCAGTAACACAGACACACACTTACACCAAGTAACACATGCAATCACTGACACCAAGCAACGAAGACATACACTGATACCCAGTAACACAGGCACGCACTGCGGAGAGGGGTGGCACATTGGCGCAATGGTTAGCACCGCAGCCTCACTGCTCCAGGGACCCGGGTTCGATTCTGGGTACTGCCTGTGCGGAGTTTGCAAGTGCTCCCTGTGTCTGCGTGGGTTTCCTCCCGGTGCTCCGGTTTCCTCCCACATGCCAAAGACTTGCAGGTTGATAGGTTAATTGGCCATCATAAATTGCCGCTAGTATAGGTAGGTGGTAGGGAAATATATAGGGAACGGTGGGGATGTGATAGGAATACGGGATTAGTGTAGGATTAGTGTAGGATTACTGTAAATGGGTTGTTGATGGTCGGCACAGGCTCGGTGGGCCGAATGGCCTGTTTAAGTGCTGTATCTCTAAACTAAACTAAATAATAACACCAAGTGTCACTGACACCCAGTAAAACAATCAAACACTGACACCCAGTAACAAAGACATACACTGATACCAAGTCACCAAGACATGCACTGATACCCAGTAACACAAACAAACACACACTGTCACCCAGTAACACAGCGAAAAACTGATACACAGTAACAAAGACATACACTGAAACCAAATAACACAGACACACACTGACACACAGTGACACAGACACACACTTACACCAAGTAACACAGACACACTTACACCATGCAACAAAGACATACACTGACACCCAGTAACAATGACATACACTGACACCCATTAACAAAGACACACACGGACACCAAGTAACAAAGACACAGACTTACACCAAGTAACACAGAAACACACTGGCACCCAGTAACACAGAAACACACTTACACCAAGTAACACAGACATACACAGACACCAAGTAACAAAGACAGACACTGATAACCAGTAACACAGACAGACACTTACACCAAGTAACACAGACCACCACTGACACCAAGTAACAAAGACATACACTGATACCCAGTATCACAGACACACACTGATACCAATTAACAAAGACATACACTGACACCAAGTCACAAAGACACACACTGACACCCAGTAACAAAGACATACACTGATACCAAGTCACAAAGACATACACTGATAACCAGTAACACAGACACACACTGACACCAAGTAACAAAGACATACACTGATACCAAGTAACAAAGACGTACACTGACACCAAGTAACAAAGACACACACTTACACCAAGTAACGCAGACACACACTTACACCAAGTAACGCAGACACACCCTGACACCAAGTAACAAAGAAAGACAATTACACCAAGTAACAAAGACATACAATTAAACCCAGTAACAAAGACATACACTGACACCCAGTAACACAGACACACACGGACACCAAGGAACAAAGACAAAGACTTACACCAAGTGACACAGACACACACTGACACCCCGTAAATCAGACACACACTTACACCAAGTAACACAGACATGCACTGACACCAAGTAACAAAGACAGACACTGATACCCAGTAACACAGACACACACTTACACCAAGTAACAAAGACATACACTGACACCCGTTAACAAAGACATACACTGACACCAAGTAACACAGGCATACACAGACACCAAGTAACAAAGACAGACAATTACACCAAGTAACAAAGACCTACACTTACACCAAATATTTTGACATACACTGACACCAAGTAACAAAGACATACACTGATACCCAGTAACACAGACACACACTTACACCAAGTAACAAAGACATACACTGACACCAAGTCACAAAGACACACACTGACACCCAGTAACAAAGACAGACACTGACACCAAGTCACAAAGTCATGCACTGATACCCAGTAACACAGGCACACACTATGGGCGGGGGGGGGGCACATTGGCGCAGTGGTTAGCACCGCAGCCTCACAGCTCCAGGGACCCGGGTCCGATTCAGGGTACTGCTTGTGCGGAGTTTGCAAGTTCTCCCTGTGTCTGCGTGGGTTTCCTCCGGGAGCTCCGGTTTCCTCCCACATGCCAAAGACTTGCAGGTTGATAGGTTAATTGGCCATTATAAATTGCCCGTAGTATGGGTAGGTGGCAGGGAAATATATTGGGACCGGTGGGGATGTGATAGGAATACGGGATTCGTGTAGGATTAGTATAAATGGGTTGTTGATGGTCGGCACAGACTCGGTGGGCCGAATGGCCTGTTTAAGTGCTGTATCTCTAAACTAAACTAAATAATAACACCAAGTGTCACTGACACCCAGTAAAACAAACAAACACTGACACCCAGTAACAAAGACATACACTGATACCAAGTCACCAAGACATACACTGATACCCAGTAACACAAACAAACACACACTGTCACCCAGTAACACAGAGAAACACTGATACACAGTAACAAAGACATACACTGAAACCAAATAACACAGACACACACTGACACACAGTGACACAGACACACACTTACACCAAGTAACACAGACACACTTACACCATGCAACAAAGACATACACTGACACCCAGTAACAATGACATACACTGACACCCATTAACAAAGAAACACACGGACACCAAGTAACAAAGACACAGACTTACACCAAGTAACACAGAAACACACTGGCACCCAGTAACACAGAAACACACTTACACCAAGTAACACAGACATACACAGACACCAAGTAACAAAGACAGACACTGATAACCAGTAACAAAGACAGACACTTACACCAAGTAACACAGACCACCACTGACACCAAGTAACAAAGACATACACTGATACCCAGTATCACAGGCACACACTTACACCAAGTAACAAAGACATACACTGACACCAAGTCACAAAGACACACACTGACACCGAGTAACAAAGACATACACTGACACCAAGTCACAAAGACATAAACTGATGCCCAGGAACACAGACACACACTGACACCCAGTAACAAAGACTTACACTGATACCAAGTCACAAAGACATACACTGATAACCGGTAACACAGACACACACTGACACCCAGTAACAAAGACATACACTGATACCAAGTCACAAAGAAATACACTGATACCCAGTAACACAGACACACACTGACACCAAGTAACAAAGACATACACTGACACCAAGTAACAAAGACGTACACTTACACCAAGTAACAAAGACACACACTTGCACCAAGTAACGCAGACACACACTGACACCAAGTAACAAAGACATACACTGATACCCAGTAACACAGACACACACGTACACCAAGTAACAAAGACATACACTGACACCAAGTCACAAAGACACACACTGACACCCAGTAACAAAGACAGACACTGACACCAAGTCACAAAGACATACACTGATATCCAGGAACACAGACACACAATTACACCAAGTAACACAGACATACACTGGCACCAAGTAACAAAGACATGCACTGATACCCAGTAACACAGACACACAATTACACCAAGTAACTAAGACACACACGGACACCAAGTAACAAAGACATACACTTACACCAAGTAACAAAGTCATGCACTGATACCCAGTAACACAGGCACACACTATGGGCGGGGGGGGGGGAGGGGGCACATTGGCGCAGTTGTTAGCACCGCAGCCTCACAGCTCCAGGGACCCGGGTCCGATTCTGGGTACTGCTTGTGCGGAGTTTGCAAGTTCTCCCTGTGTCTGCGTGGGTTTCCTCCGGGAGCTCCGGTTTCCTCCCACATGCCAAATACTTGCAGGTTGATAGGTTAATTGGCCATTATAAATTGCCCGTAGTATGGGTAGGTGGCAGGGAAATATATTGGGACCGGTGGGGATGTGATAGGAATACGGGATTAGTGTAGGATTAGTATAAATGGGTTGTTGATGGTCGGCACAGACTCGGTGGGCCGAATGGCCTGTTTAAGTGCTGTATCTCTAAACTAAACTAAATAATAACACCAAGTGTCACTGACACCCAGTAAAACAATCAAACACTGACACCCAGTAACAAAGACATACACTGATACCAAGTCACCAAGACATCCACTGATACCCAGTAACACAAACAAACACACACTGTCACCCAGTAACACAGCGAAAAACTGATACACAGTAACAAAGACATACACTGAAACCAAATAACACAGACACACACTGACACACAGTGACACAGACACACACTTACACCAAGTAACACAGACACACTTACACCATGCAACAAAGACATACACTGACACCCAGTAACAATGACAAACACTGACACCCATTAACAAAGACACACACGGACACCAAGTAACAAAGACACAGACTTACACCAAGTAACACAGAAACACACTGGCACCCAGTAACACAGAAACACACTTACACCAAGTAACACAGACATACACAGACACCAAGTAACAAAGACAGACACTGATAACCAGTAACACAGACAGACACTTACACCAAGTAACACAGACCACCACTGACACCAAGTAACAAAGACATACACTGATACCCAGTATCACAGACACACACTGACACCAAGTAACAAAGACATACACTGACACCAAGTCACAAAGACACACACTGACACCGAGTAACAAAGACATACACTGACACCAAGTCACAAAGACATAAACTGATGCCCAGGAACACAGACACACACTGACACCCAGTAACAAAGTCATACACTGATACCAAGTCACAAAGACATACACTGATAACCAGTAACACAGACACACACTGACACCCAGTAACAAAGACATACACTGATACCAAGTCACAAAGAAATACACTGATACCCAGTAACACAGACACACACTGACACCAAGTTACAAAGACATACACTGACACCAAGTAACAAAGACGTACACTGACACCAAGTAACAAAGACACACACTTACACCAAGTAACGCAGACACACACTGACACCAAGTAACAAAGAAAGACAATTGCACCAAGTAACAAAGACATACAATTAAACCCAGTAACAAAGACATACACTGACACCCAGTAACACAGACACACACGGACACCAAGGAACAAAGACAAAGACTTACACCAAGTGACACAGACACACACTGACACCCCGTAAATCAGACACACACTTACACCAAGTAACACAGACATGCACTGACACCAAGTAACAAAGACAGACACTGATACCCAGTAACACAGACACACACTTACACCAAGTAACAAAGATATACACTGACACCCGTTAACAAAGACATACACTGACACACAGTAACACAGACACACACGGACACCAAGTAACAAAGACTCACACTGACACCAAGTAACACAGGCATACACAGACACCAAGTAACAAAGACAGACAATTACACCAAGTAACAAAGACCTACACTTACACCAAATATTTTGACATACACTGACACCAAGTAACAAAGACATACACTGATAGCCAGTAACACAGACACACACTTACACCAAGTAACAAAGACATACACTGACACCAAGTCACAAAGACACACACTGACACCCAGTAACAAAGACAGACACTGACACCAAGTCACAAAGACATGCACTGATACCCAGTAACACAGACACATAATTACACCAAGTAACTAAGACATGCACTGACACCCAGTTCCAAAGACATACACTGACACCCAGTTACACAGCCAGACGGACACCAAGTAACAAAGACATACACTTACACCAAGTAACAAAGTCATGCACTGATACCCAGTAACACAGGCACACACTATGGGCGGGGGGGGGGGCACATTGGCGCAGTGGTTAGCACCGCAGTCTCACAGCTTCAGGGACCCGGGTCCGATTCAGGGTACTGCTTGTGCGGAGTTTGCAAGTTCTCCCTGTGTCTGCGTGGGTTTCCTCCGGGAGCTCCGGTTTCCTCCCACATGCCAAAGACTTGCAGGTTGATAGGTTAATTGGCCATTATAAATTGCCCGTAGTATGGGTAGGTGGCAGGGAAATATATTGGGACCGGTGGGGATGTGATAGGAATACGGGATTCGTGTAGGATTAGTATAAATCGGTTGTTGATGGTCGGCACAGACTCGGTGGGCCGAATGGCCTGTTTAAGTGCTGTATCTCTAAACTGAACTAAATAATAACACCAAGTGTCACTGACACCCAGTAAAACAAACAAACACTGACACCCAGTAACAAAGACATACACTGATACCAAGTCACCAAGACATACACTGATACCCAGTAACACAAACAAACACACACTGTCACCCAGTAACACAGAGAAACACTGATACACAGTAACAAAGACATACACTGAAACCAAATAACACAGACACACACTGACACACAGTGACACAGACACACACTTACACCAAGTAACACAGACACACTTACACCATGCAACAAAGACATACACTGACACCCAGTAACAATGACATACACTGACACCCATTAACAAAGAAACACACGGACACCAAGTAACAAAGACACAGACTTACACCAAGTAACACAGAAACACACTGGCACCCAGTAACACAGAAACACACTTACACCAAGTAACACAGACATACACAGACACCAAGTAACAAAGACAGACACTGATAACCAGTAACACAGACAGACACTTACACCAAGTAACACAGACCACCACTGACACCAGGTAACAAAGACATACACTGATACCCAGTATCACAGACACACACTTACACCAAGTAACAAAGACATACACTGACACCAAGTCACAAAGACACACACTGACACCGAGTAACAAAGACATACACTGACACAAAGTCACAAAGACATAAACTGATGCCCAGGAACACAGACACACACTGACACCCAGTAACAAAGACATACACTGATACCAAGTCACAAAGACATACACTGATAACCAGTAACACAGACACACACTGACACCCAGTAACAAAGACATACACTGATACCAAGTCACAAAGAAATACACTGATACCCAGTAACACAGACACACACTGACACCAAGTAACAAAGACAGACACTGACACCAAGTAACAAAGACGTACACTGACACCAAGTAACAAAGACACACACTTACACCAAGTAACGCAGACACACACTGGCACCAAGTCACAAAGACATGCACTGACACCAAGTAACAAAGACATACACATACACCAAGTAACAAAGAAAGACAATTACACCAAGTAACAAAGACATGCAATTAAACCCAGTAACAAAGACATGCACTGACACCCAGTAACACAGACACACACGGACACCCCGTAAATCAGACACACACTTACACCAAGTAACACAGACATGCACTGACACCAAGTAACAAAGACAGACACTGATACCCAGTAACAAAGACACACACTTACACCAAGTAACAAAGACATACACTGACACCCGTTAACAAAGACATACACTGACACACAGTAACACAGACACACACGGACACCAAGTAACAAAGACACACACTGACACTAAGTCACAAAGACACACACTGACACCCAGTAACAAAGACATACACTGACACCAAGTCACAAGACAAACACTGATACACAGACACACACTTACACCAAGTAACACAGACCACCACTGACACCAAGTAACAAAGACATACACTGATACCCAGTATCACAGACACACACTTACACCAAGTAACAAAGACATACACTGACACCAAGTCACAAAGACACACACTGACATCCAGTAACAAAGACATACACTGATACCAAGTCACAAAGACATACACTGATACCCAGTAACACAGACACACACTGACACCCAGTATCAAAGACATACACTGATACCAAGTCACAAAGACATCCACTGATACCCAGTAACACAGACACACACTGACACCAAGTAGCAAAGACATACACTGACACCAAGTAACAAAGACGTACACTTACACCAAGTAACAAAGACACACACTTGCACCAAGTAACACAGACATACACTGACACCAAGTAACAAAGACATACACAGACACCAAGTAACAAAGACATACACTTACACCAAGTAACAAAGACAGACAATTACACCAAGTAACAAAGACAGACAATTACACCAAGTATTTTGACATACACTGACACTAAGTCACAAAGACATACACTGATACCCAGTAACACAGACACACACTTACACCAAGTAACACAGACATACACTGAGACCAAGTAAAAAAGACATGCACTGATACCCAGAAACACAGAAACACACTGACACCAAGTAACAAAGACAGACACTGACACCAAGTAACAAAGACGTACACTGACACCAAGTAACAAAGACACACACTTACACCAAGTAACGCAGACACACACTGGCACCAAGTCACAAAGACATGCACTGACACCAAGTAACAAAGACATACACATACACCAAGTAACAAAGAAAGACAATTACACCAAGTAACAAAGACATGCAATTAAACCCAGTAACAAAGACATACACTGACACCCAGTAACACAGACACACACGGACACCAAGGAACAAAGACACAGACTTACACCAAGTGACACAGACACACACTGACACCCCGTAAATCAGACACACACTTACACCAAGTAACACAGACATGCACCGACACCAAGTAACAAAGACACACACTTACACCAAGTAACAAAGACATACACTGACACGCGTTAACAAAGACATACACTGACACTCAGTAACACAGACACACACGGACACCAAGTAACAAAGACACACACTGACACCAAGTCACAAATACACACACTGACACCCAGTAACAAAGACATACACTGACACCAAGTCACAAGACAAACACTGATACACAGACACACACTTAAACCAAGTAACACAGACCACCACTGACACCAAGTAACAAAGACATACACTGATACCCAGTATCACAGACACACACTTACACCAAGTAACAAAGACATACACTGACACCAAGCCACAAAGACACACACTGACACCCAGTAACAAAGACATACACTGATACCAAGTCACAAAGACATACACTGATACCCAGTAACACAGACACACACTGACACCCAGTATCAAAGACATACACTGATACCAAGTCACAAAGACATCCACTGATACCCAGTAACACAGACACACACTGACACCAAGTAACAAAGACATACACTGACACCAAGTAACAAAGACGTACACTTACACCAAGTAACAAAGACACACACTTGCACCAAGTAACACAGACATACACTGACACCAAGTAACAAAGACATACACAGACACCAAGTAACAAAGACATACACTGACACCAAGTAACAAAGACAGACAATTACACCAAGTAACAAAGACATACACTTACACCAAGTATTTTGACATACACTGACACTAAGTCACAAAGACATACACTGATACCCAGTAACACAGACACACACTTACACCAAGTAACACAGACATACACTGAGACCAAGTAAAAAAGACATGCACTGATACCCAGAAACACAGAGACACACTTACACCAAGTAACAAAGACAGACACTGATACCCAGTAACACAGACACACACTTACACCAAGTAACAAAGACATACACTGACACCCAGTAACAAAGACATACACTGACACCCAGTAACACAGACCCACACGGACACCAAGTAACAAAGACATACACTTACACCAAGTAACACAGACAAACACTGACACCAAGTAACAAAGACATAAACTGATACCTAGAAACACAGACACACACTTACACCAAGTAACAAAGACAGACACTGATACCCCGTAACACAGACACACACTTACACCAAGTAACAAAGACATACACTGACACCCAGTAACAATGACATACACTGACACCCAGTAACACAGACACCAAGTAACAAAGACACAGACTTACACCAAGTAACACAGACATACACTGGCAGCCAGTAACACAGACACACTTACACCAAGTAACACAGACATACACTGACACCAAGTAACAAAGACATACACTGATACCCTGGAACACAGACACACACTTACACCAAGTTACACAGGCACACACTTGCACCAAGTAACAAAGACATACACTGACACCAAGTAACAAAGACATACACTGATACCCTGGAACACAGACACACACTTACACCAAGTTACACAGACATACACTGACACCAGATAACAAAGACATACAATTAGACCAAGTAACAAAGACACACACTTACACCAAGTAACACAGAAAACACTGACACCCAGTAACACAGACACACACGGACACCAAGTAACAAAGACACACACTTACACCAAGTAACACATACACACACTGACACCCAGTAACACAGACACACACTTACACCAAGTAACACAGACATACACTGACACCAAGTAACAAAGACATACACTGATAACCAGTAACACAGGCACACACTTACACAAAGTAACACAGACATACACTGACACCAAGTAACAAAGACATACACTGATACCCAGGAACACAGACATACACTTACACCAAGTAACACAGACACACACTTACACCAAGTAACAAAGACATACATTTACACCAAGTAACACAGAGATACAATGACACCAAGTAACAAGGACATACAATTACACCAAGTAAAAAAGACACACACTTACACATGTAACAAAGACAGACACTGATACCCAGTAACACAGACACACACTTACACCAAGTAACAAAGACATACACTGACACCAAGTAACACAAACAAACACACACTGACACCCAGTAACACAGAGACACACTAATAAACAGTAACAAAGACATACACTGACACCAAGTAACACAGACACACACTTACACCCAGTAACAAAGACAGACACTGACACCTTGTCACAAAGCCATACACCTACACCAAGTATTTTGACATACGCTGACACCAAGTAACAAAGACATACACTGATACCCAGTAACACAGACACTCACTTACACCAAGAAACAAAGACATACACTAACAACAAGTCACAAAGTCACACACTGACACCCAGTAACAAAGACATACACTGACACCAAGTCACAAAGAAACAAACTGACACCCAGTAACAAAGACATACACTGACACCAAGTCACTAAGACATACACTGATACCCAGTAACACAGACACACACTTACACCAAGTAACAAAGACACACACTTACATCAAGTAACACAGACACACTCTGACACCAAGTAACAAAGACAGGCAATTACACCAAGTAACAAAGACATACAGTTACACCAAGTATTTTGACATACACTGACACTAAGTCACAAAGACATACACTGATACCGAGTAACACAGACACACACTTACACCAAGTAACACAGACATACACTGAGACCAAGTAACAAAGACATGCACTGATACCCAGTAACACAGAGACACACTTACACCAAGTAACAAAGACAGACACTGATACCCAGTAACACAGACACACTCTTACACCAAGTAACAAAGACATACACTGACACCCAGTAACAAAGACATACACTGACACCCAGTAACACAGACACACACGGACACCAAGTAACAAAGACACAGACTTACACCAAGTAACACAGACATACACTGACACCAAGTAACAAAGAAATACACTGATACCCTGGAACACAGACACACACTTACACCAAGTAACACAGGCACATACTTACACCAAGTAACAAGGACATACACATACACCAAGTTACAAAGACATGCAATGACTCCCAGCAACACAGACACACACGGACACCAAGTAACAAAGACACACTTTTACACCAAGTAACACATACACACACTGACACCCAGTAACACAGACACACAATTACACCAAGTAACAAAGACATACACTGATACCCAGTAACACAGACACACACTTACACCAAGTAACACAGACACACACTTACACCAAGTAACAAAGACATACACTTACACCAAGTAACACAGACATATACTGACACCAAGTAACAAAGACATACAATTACACCAATTAACAAAGACACACACTTACACCAAGTAACAAAGACATACACTGATACCCAGTAACACAGACACACAATTACACCAAGTAACAAAGACATACACTGACACCAAGTAACACAAACAAACACACACTGACACCCAGTAACACAGAGAAACACTAATAAACAGTAACAAAGACACACACTTACACCAAGTAACACAGGCACATACTTACACCAAGTAACAAGGACACACACATACACCAAGTTACAAAGACATGCAATGACTCCCAGCAACACAGACACACACGGACACCAAGTAACAAAGACACACACTTACACCAAGTAACACATACACACACTGACACCCAGTACCACAGACACACACTTACACCAAGTAACACAGACACACACTGACACCAAGTAACAAAGACAGACACTGATACCCAGTAACACAGACATATACTGACACCAAGTAACAAAGACATACAATTACACCAATTAACAAAGACAGACACTGATACCCAGTAACACAGACACACGATTACACCAAGTAACAAAGACATAAACTGACACCAAGTAACACAAACAAACACACACTGACACCCAGTAACACAGAGAAACACTAATAAACAGGAACAAAGACACACACTTACACCAAGTAACACAGGCACACACTTACACCCAGTAAAAAAGACATACACTGACACCAAGTCACAAAGACATGCACTGATACCAAGTCACAAAGACATACACTGATACCCAGTAACACAGACACAGACTTACACCAAGTAACAAAGACATACACTGACACCAAGTAACAAAGACATACACTTACACCAAGTAACAAAGACAGACAATTACAACAAGTAACAAAGACATACACCTACACCAAGTATTTTGACATACACTGACACCAAGTAACAAAGACATGCACTGACACCAAGAAACACATACACACACTGACACCCAGTAACACAGACACACACTTACACCAAGTAACACAGACATACACTGATACCCAGTAACACAGACACACACTTACACCAAGTAACACAGACATACCCTGACACCAAGTAACAAAGACATACACTGATACCCAGGAACACAGACACACACTTACACCAAGTAACACAGACACACACTTACACCATGTAACAAAGACATACACTTACACGAAGTAACACAGACATACAGTGACACCAAGTAACAAAGACATCCAATTACACCAAGTAACAAAGACGCACACTTACATCAAGTAACAAAGAAAGACACTGATACCCAGTAACACAGACACACACTTACACCAAGTAGCAAAGACATACACTGACACCAAGTAACACAAACAAATACACACTGACACCCAGTTGCACAGAGAAACACTAATAAATATTAACAAAGACATACATTGACCCCAAGTAACACAGTCACACACTTACTCCCAGTAACAAAGACATACACTGAAACCAAGTCACAAAGACGTACACTGATACCAAGTCACAAAGACATACACTGATACCAAGTAACACAGACATACACAAACACCAAGTAATAAAGGCATACAATTACACCAAGTAACAAAGACGCACACTTACACCAAGTAACAAAGAAAGACACTGATACCCAGTAACACAGACACACACTTACAACAAGTACCACAGACATACACTGACAACAAGTAACAAAGACATGCACTGATACCCAGTAACAAAGACATACACTTACACCAAGTAACACAGGCACATACTTACACCACGTAACAAGGACATACACTTACACCAAGTTACAAAGACATGCAATGACTCCCAGTAACACAGACACACACGGACACCAAGTAACAAAGACACACACTTACACCAAGTAACACATACACACACTTACACCAAGTAACACAGACATACACTGACGCCAAGTAACAAAGACATACACTGATACCCAGTCACACAGACACACACTTACACCAAGTAACACAGACATACACTGACACCAAGTAACAAAGACATACACAGATACCGAGGAACACAGGCACACACTTACACCAAGTAACACAGACACACACTTACACCAAGTAACACAGGCACATACTTACACCACGTAACAAGGACATATACTGACACCAAGTAACAAAGACATACAATTACACCAATGAACAAAGACACACACTTACACCAAGTAACAAAGACAGACACTGATACCCAGTACCACAGACACACACTTACACCAAGTAACAAAGACATACACTGACACCAAGTAACACAAACAAACACACACTGACACCCAGTAACACAGAGAAAAACTAATAAACAGTAACAAAGACATACACTGACACCAGGTAACACAGACACACACTTACACCCAGTAAAAAAGACATACACTGACACCAAGTCACAAACACCTACACCGATACCAAGTCACAAAGACATACACTGACACCAAGTAACAAAGACATACACTTACACCAAGTAACAAAGACAGACAATTACACCAAGTAACAAAGACATACACCTACACCAAGTATTTTGACATACACTTACACCAAGAAACACATACACACACTGACACTCAGTAACACAGACACACACTTACACCAAGTAACACAGACATACACTGATACCCACTAACACAGACACACACTTACACCAAGTAACACAGACATACACTGACACCAAGTAACAAAGACATACACTGATACCCAGGAACACAGACACGCACTTACACCACGTAACACAGACACACACTTACACCATGTAGCAAAGACATACACTTACACCAAGTAACACAGACATACACTGACACCAAGTAACACAGACACACAGTTACACCAAGTAACACAGACATACACTGACACCAAGTAACAAAGACATACACTGATACCCAGTAAGACAGACACACACTTACACCAAGTAACACAGACATACACTGACACCAAGTAACAAAGACATACACTGATACCGAGGAACACAGACACACACTTACACCAAGTAACACAGACACACACTTACACCAAGTAACAAAGACATTCACTTACACCAAGTAACACAGACATGCACTTACACCAAGTAACACAGACATGCACTGACACCAAGTAACAAAGACATACAATTACACCAATTAACAAAGACACTCACTTACCCCAAGTAACAAAGACAGACACTGATACCCAGTATCACAGACACACACTTACACCAAGTAACAAAGACATACACTGACACCAACTAACAAAGACATACACTGATATCAAGTCACAAAGACATACACTGATACCCAGGAACACAGACACGCACTTACACCACGTAACAAAGACAGACAATTACACCAAGTAACAAAGACATACACCTACACCAGGTATATTGACATACACTGACACCAAGTAACAAAGACATAAACTTACACCAAGAAACACATACACACACTGACACCCAGTAACACAGACACACACTTACACCAAGTAACACAGACATACACTGATACCCAGTAACACAGACACACACTTACACCAAGTAACACAGACATACACTGACATCAAGTAACAAAGACATACACTGATACCCAGGAACACAGACACGCACTTACACTAAGTAACACAGACACACACTTGCACCATGTAACAAAGACATACACTTACACCAAGTAACACAGACATACACTGACACCAAGTAACAAAGACATGCAATTACACCAAGTAACAAAGACGCACACTTACACCAAGTAACAAAGAAAGACACTGATACCCAGTGACACCGACACACACTTACACCAAGTAACAAAGACATACACTGACACCAAGTAACACAAACAAACACACACTGACACCCAGTAACACAGAGAAACACTAATAAACAGTAACAAAGACATACACTGACACCAAGTAACACAGACACACACTTACACCATGTAACTAAGACATACACTTACACCAAGTAACACAGACATACACTGACACCAAGTAAGAAAGACATGCAATTACACCAAGTAACAAAGACGCACACTTACACCAAGTAACAAAGAAAGACACTGAATCCCAGTGACACAGACACACACTTACACCAAGTAACAAAGACATACACTGACACATAGTCACAAAGACATACACTGATACCCAGTAACACAGACACACACTTGCACCAAGTAAAACAGACATACACTGACACCAAGTTACAGAAACAAACACACACTGACACCCAGTAACACAGAGAAACACTAATAAACAGTAACAAAGACATACACTGACACCAAGTAACACAAACAAACACACACTGACACCCAGTAACACAGAGAAACACTAATAAACAGTAACACAGACATACACTGACACCAAGTAACAAAGACATACACTGATACCGAGGAAAACAGACACACAATTACACCAAGTAACACAGACACACACTTACACCAAGTAACAAAGACATGCACTTACACCAATTAACAAAGGCACTCACTTACACCAAGTAACAAAGACAGACACTGATACCCAGTAACACAGACACACACTTACACCAAGTAACAAAGACATATACTGACACCAAGTAACAAAGACATACAATTACACCAATTAACAAAGGCACTCACTTACACCAAGTAACAAAGACAGACACTGATACCCAGTAACACAGACACACACTTACACCAAGTAACAAAGACATGCACTGACACCAAGTAACACAAACCAACACACACTGACACACAGTAACACAGAGAAACACTAATAAACAGTAACAAAGACATACACTGACACCAAGTAAGACAGACACACACTTACACCCAGTAAAAAAGACATACACTGACACCAAGTCACAAAGACATACACTGATATCAAGTCACAAAGACATACACTGATACCCAGGAACACAGACACGCACTTACACCACGTAACAAAGACAGGCAATTAAACCAAGTAACAAAGACATACACCTACACCAAGTATATTGACATACACTGACACCAAGTAACAAAGACATGCACTGACACCCAGTAACACAGACACACACACGGACACCAAGTAACAAAGACATAAACTTACACCAAGAAACACATACACACACTGACACCCAGTAACACAGACACACACTTACACCAAGTAACACAGAAATGCACTGATACCCAGTAACACATACATACACTTACACCAAGTAACACAGACATACACTGACACCAAGTAACAAAGACAGACACTGATACCCAGGAACACAGACACGCATCACACCAAGTAACACAGACACACACTTACACCATGTAACAAAGACATACACTTACACCAAGTAACACAGACATACACTGACGACAAGTAACAAAGACATGCAATTACACCAAGTAACAAAGAAAGACACTGATACCCAGTGGCACAGACACACACTTACACAAAGTAACAAAGACATACACTGACACCAAGTAACACAAACAAACACACACTGACACCCAGTAACACAGAGAAACACTAATAAACAGTAACAAAGACATACACTGACACCAAGTAACACATTCACACACTTACACCCAGTAAGAACGACATACACTGAAACCAAGTCACAAAGACATACACTGATACCAAGTAACAGAGACATACACTGACACCATGTAACAAAGGCATACAATTACACCAAGTAACAAAGACGCACACTTACACCAAGTAACAAAGAAAGACACTGATACCCAGAAACACAGACACACACTTACAACAAGTAACAAAGACATACACTGACACCAAGTAACACAAACAAACACACACTGACACCCAGTAACACAGAGAAACACTGATAAACAGTAACAAAGACATACACTGACACCCAGTAAAAAAGACATACACTGACACCAAGTCACAAAGACATACACTGATATCAAGTCACAAAGACATACACTGATACCCAGGAACACAGACACGCACTTACACCACGTAACAAAGACAGACAATTAAACCAAGTAACAAAGACATACACCTACACCAAGTATAATGACATACACTTACACCAAGTAACAAAGACATGCACTGACACCCAGTAACACAGACACACACGGACACCAAGTAACAAAGACATAAACTTACACCAAGAAACACATACACACACTGACACCCAGTAACACAGACACACACTTACACCAAGTAACACAGACATACACTGATACCCAGTAACACAGACACACACTTACACCAAGTAACACAGACATACACTGACACCAAGTAACAAAGAAAGACACTGATACCCAGAAACACAGACACACACTTACAACAAGTAACAAAGACATACACTGACACCAAGTAACACAAAGAAACACACACTGACACCCAGTAACACAGAGAAACACTGATAAACAGTAACAAAGACATACACTGACACCAGGTAACACAGTCACACAGTTACACCCAGTAACAAAAACATACACTGACATCAAGTCACAAAGACATTCCCTGATACCAAGTCACAAAGACATACACTTACACCAAGTAACACAGACATGCACTGACACCAAGTAACAAAGACATACAATTCCACCAAGTAACAAAGACGCACACTTACACCAAGTAACAAAGAAAGATACTGATACCCAGTAACACAAACAAACACACACTGACACCCAGTAACACAGAGAAACACTAATAAACAGTAACAAAGACATACACTGACACCAAGTAACACAGACACACACTTACACCCAGTAACAAAGACATACACTGAGACCAAGTCACAAAGACATACACTGATACCAAGTCACAAAGACAGACACTGATAACCAGTAACACAGACACACACTGACACCAAGTAACAAAGACATACACTGAAACCAAGTAACAAAGACATACACTTACACCAAGTAACAAAGACAGACAATTACACCAAGTAACAAAGACATACACCTACACCAAGTATTTTGACAGACACTGACAACAAGTAACAAAGACATGCACTGACACCCAGTAACACAGAAACACACGGACACCAAGTAACAAAGACACGCACTTCCACCAAGTAACACATACACACACTGACACCCAGTAACACAGAGAAACACTAATAAACAGTAACAAAGACATACACTGACACCAAGTAAAACAGTCACACACTTACACCAGGTAACAAAGACATACACTGACACCAAGTCACAAAGACATACACTGATACTAAGTCACAAAGACATACACTGATACCCATTAACACAGACTCACACTGACACCAAGTAACAAATGCATGCACTGATACCCAGTAACACAGACACACACTTACACCAAGTAACAAAGACAGACACTGATACCCAGTAACACAGACACACACGTACACTAAGTAACAAAGACATACACTGACACCCAGTAACAAAGTCATACACTGACACCCAGTAACACAGACGCACACGGACACCAAGTAACGAAGACACACACTAACACCAAGTAACACAGACATACACAGACACCAAGTAACAAAGACATACACTGATACCCAGTAACACAGACACACACTTACACCAAGTAACAAAGACAAACACTGACACCCAGTAACAAAGACATACACTGACACCCAGTAACACAGACACACACGGACACCAAGTAACAAAGACACAGACTTACACCAAGTAACACAGACATTCACTGACACCCAGTAACACAGACACACACTTACACCAGGTAACACAGACATATACTGACACCAAGTAACAAAGACATACACTGATACCCAGTAACACAGACACACACTTACATCAAGCAACACAGACATACACTGACACCCAGGAACACAGACACACACTTACACCATGTAACACAGACACACACTTACACCAAGTAACAAAGACATACACTTACACCAAGTATCACAGACATACACTGATACCAAGTAAAAAAGACACACACTTACACCAAGTAACAAAGACACTCACTGACACCAAGTATACAAAGACATACAAAGACACCAAGTAACAAAGACATACACTGATACCCAGTAACACAGACACACACTTACACCAAGTAACAAAGACATACAAAGATACCCAGCCACACAGACACACACTTACACCAAGTATCACAGACATACACAGACACCAAGTAACAAAGACATACACTGATACCCAGTAACACAGACACACACTTACACCATGTAACAAAGACATACACTGACACCAAGTAAAAAAGATATACACTGATCCCTAGTAACACAGACATACACTGACACCAAGTAACAAAGACACTCACTTACACCAAGTAACACAGACATACACTGACACCAAGTAACAAAGACATACACTGATATCCAGTAACACAGACACACACTTACACCAAGTAACAATGACAGACACTGATACCCAGTAACACAGACACACACTTACACCAAGTCACAAAGACATACACTGACACCCAGTAACAAAGACATACACTGACACCCAGTAACAAAGAAACCAAATGACACCAAGTAACAAAGGCACACACTGACACCAAGTAACAATGACATACACTGATACCCAGAAACACAGACACACACTTACACCAAGCAACAAAGACATACACTGACACCAAGTAACAAAGACATTCACTGATACCCAGTAACACAGACACACACTTACACCAAGTAACAAAGACATACACTGACACCAAGTAACAAAGACATACACTGACACCAAGTAACAAAGGCATACATTGACACCCAGTAACAAAGACATACACTGACACCCAGTAACACAGACACACACGGACACCAAGTAACAAAGACATACACTGACACCCAGTAACAAAAACATACACTGACACCCAGTAACAAAGACATACACTGACTCCAAGTAACAAAGACATTCACTGATGCCCAGTAACACAGAGACACACTTACACCAAGTAACAGAGAAATACACTGACACCAAGTAACAAAGGCATACACTGGCACCAATCAACAAAGACATGCACTGACACCAAGTAACAAAGACGTACACTTACACCAAGTAACAAAGTCATGCACTGAAACCAAGTAACAAAGATAGACACTTACACCAAGTAACACATACATACACTGACACCAAGTAACAAAGACACACACTTATACTAAGTACACAGACATAAACTGACACCAAGTAACAAAGAGATACACTGATACCCAGAAACACAGACACACACTTACACCAAGTAACAAAGACAGACACTGGTACCCAGTAACAAAGACAGACACTGATACCCAGTAACACAGACAGACACTAACACCAAGTCACAAAGACATACACTGACACCCAGTAACAAATTAACACACTGACGCCAAGTAACAAAGACACACACTGACACCAAGTATACAAAGACATACAAAGACACCAAGTAACAAAGACATACACTGATACCCAGTAACACAGACACACACTTGCACCAAGTAACAAAGACATACAAAGATACCCAGCCACACAGACACACACTGACACCAAGTATCACAGACATACACAGACACCAAGTAACAAAGACAGACACTGATACCCGGTAACTCAGAAACACACGAACACCAAGTCACAAAGACATACACTGACACACAGTAACAAAGACAAACACTGACACCAAGTAACAAAGAAACACACTGACACCAAGTAACAAAGACACACACTGACACCAAGTATACAAAGACATACACAGACACCAAGTAACAAAGACATACACATGATACCCAGTAACACAGACACACACTTACACCAAGTAACAAAGACATACACTGATACCCAGTAACACAGACATACACTTACAACATGTAACAAAGACATACACTGACACCCAGTCACAAAGGCATTCACTGATCCCCAGTAACACAGACACACACTTACACCAAGTAACAAAGACACAAACTTAAACCAAGTAACACAGACATACACTGATACCCAGTAACACAGACACACACTTACACCAAGTAACAAAGACATACACTGACACCCAGGAACAAAGACACACACTGACACCAAGTAACAAAGACATCCATTGACACACATTAACAAAGACATGCACTGATACCCAGTAACAAAGACACACACTTACACCAAGTAACAAATACAGACACTGACACCAAGTAACAAAGACATACACTTATACAAAGTAACAAAGACATGCGCTGACGCCAAGCAACAAAGATGTACACTGATACCCAGTAACACAGACATGCAATTACACCAAGTAACAAAGACATACACTGACACCCGGTAACAAAGACACACGCTGACACCAAGTATCACAGACATACTCCAACACCAACTAACAAAGACATACACTGATACCCAGTAACACAGACAAACACTTACACCAAGTAACGAAGACATACACCGACACCAAGTAACAAATACATACACTTACTCCAAATAACACAGACATACACTGACACCAAGTAACAAAGATATACACTTACACCAACTAACAAAGACACACACTTACACCAATTTACACAGACATACACTGACACCAAGTAACAAAGACATGCACTTACACCAAGTAAGAAAGACACACACTTACACCCAGTAACACAGACCTACACTGACACCAAGTAACAAAGACATACACTGACACCAAGTAACAAAGACATACATTTACACCAAGTAACACAGACATACACTGACACCAAGTAACAAAGACATACACTTACACCAAGTAACAAAGACATAAACTGACACCAAGCAACAAAGACATACACTGATACCCAGTAACACAGACATGCACTGACACCAAGTAACAGAGACATACGCTGACACCAAGCAACAAAGACATACACTGATAACCACTAACACAGACAAACACTTACACCAAGTAACAAAGACAGACAATGACACCAAGTAACAAAGACATATACTGATACCCAGTAACACAGACACACACTGACACCAAGTAACAAAGACACACACTTACACTAAGTGCACAGACATACACTGACACCAAGTAACAAAGACATACATTGATACCCAGTAACAAAGACATACACTTACACCAAGTAACACAGACAAACACTGAGACCAAGTAACAAAGACATACACTGACACCAACTAACAAAGACACACACTTACACCAAGAAACACAGACATACACTGACACCAAGTAACAAAGATATACACGTACACCAAGTAACAAAGACACACACTTACACCAAGTAACAAAGACATACACTGACACCAAGTAACAAAGACATGCACTTACACCAAGTAACACATACACACAGACACCAAGTAACAAAAACATACACTGATACCCAGTAACACAGACACACACTTACACCATGTAACAAAGACATACAATGACACCAAGTAACAAAGACATTCACTGATCCCCAGCAACACAGACACACACTTACACCAAGTAACAAAGAGACACACTTACACAAAGTAACACAGACATACACTGACACCAAGTATCAAAGACATACACTGACACCAAGTAACAAAGACATACACTTACACCAAGTAACAAAGACATACACTGATACCCAGTAACACAGACACACTCTTACACCAAGTAACAAAGACAGACACTGATACCCAGTAACAGCGACACATACTTACACCAAGTCACAAAGACAGACACTGACACAAAGTAACAAAGACACACACTGACACCAAGTAACAAAGACATACACTGACACAAATTAACAAAGACATACACTGATACCCAGTAACAAAGACACACACTTACACCAAGTAACAAATACATACACTGACACCAAGTAACAAAGACTTACACTTACACCAAGTAACAAAGACATGCAATTACACCAAGTAACAAAGACATACACTGACACCAAGTAACAAAGACATACACTGATACCCGGTAACTCAGAAACACACGAACACCAAGTCACAAAGACATACACTGACACACAGTAACAAAGACAAACACTGACACCAAGTAACAAAGAAACACACTGACACCAAGTAACAAAGACACACACTGACACCAAGTATACAAAGACATACACAGACACCAAGTAACAAAGACATACACATGATACCCAGTAACACAGACACACACTTACACCAAGTAACAAAGACATACACTGATACCCAGTAACACAGACATACACTTACAACATGTAACAAAGACATACACTGACACCCAGTCACAAAGGCATTCACTGATCCCCAGTAACACAGACACACACTTACACCAAGTAACAAAGACACAAACTTAACCCAAGTAACACAGACATACACTGATACCCAGTAACACAGACACACACTTACACCAAGTAACAAAGACATACACTGACACCCAGGAACAAAGACACACACTGACACCAAGTAACAAAGACATCCATTGACACACATTAACAAAGACATACACTGATACCCAGTAACAAAGACACACACTTACACCAAGTAACAAATACAGACACTGACACCAAGTAACAAAGACATACACTTATACAAAGTAACAAAGACATGCGCTGACGCCAAGCAACAAAGATGTACACTGATACCCAGTAACACAGACATGCAATTACACCAAGTAACAAAGACATACACTGACACCCGGTAACAAAGACACACGCTTACACCAAGTATCACAGACATACTCCAACACCAACTAACAAAGACATACACTGATACCCAGTAACACAGACAAACACTTACACCAAGTAACAAAGACATACACCGACACCAAGTAACAAATACATACACTTACTCCAAATAACACAGACATACACTGACATCAAGTAACAAAGATATACACTTACACCAACTAACAAAGACACACACTTACACCAATTTACACAGACATACACTGACACCAAGTAACAAAGACATGCACTTACACCAAGTAAGAAAGACACACACTTACACCCAGTAACACAGACCTACACTGACACCAAGTAACAAAGACATACACTGACACCAAGTAACAAAGACATACATTTACACCAAGTAACACAGACATACACTGACACCAAGTAACAAAGACATACACTTACGCCAAGTAACAAAGACATAAACTGACACCAAGCAACAAAGACATACACTGATACCCAGTAACACAGACATGCACTGACACCAAGTAACAGAGACATACGCTGACACCAAGCAACAAAGACATACACTGATAACCACTAACACAGACAAACACTTACACCAAGTAACAAAGACAGACAATGACACCAAGTAACAAAGACATATACTGATACCCAGTAACACAGACACACACTGACACCAAGTAACAAAGACACACACTTACACTAAGTGCACAGACATACACTGACACCAAGTAACAAAGACATACATTGATACCCAGTAACAAAGACATACACTTACACCAAGTAACACAGACAAACACTGAGACCAAGTAACAAAGACATACACTGACACCAACTAACAAAGACACACACTTACACCAAGAAACACAGACATACACTGACACCAAGTAACAAAGATATACACTGACACCAAGTAACAAAGACATGCACTTACACCAAGTAACACATACACACAGACACCAAGTAACAAAAACATACACTGATACCCAGTAACACAGACACACACTTACACCATGTAACAAAGACATACAATGACACCAAGTAACAAAGACATTCACTGATCCCCAGCAACACAGACACACACTTACACCAAGTAACAAAGAGACACACTTACACAAAGTAACACAGACATACACTGACACCAAGTATCAAAGACATACACTGACACCAAGTAACAAAGACATACACTTACACCAAGTAACAAAGACATACACTGATACCCAGTAACACAGACACACTCTTACACCAAGTAACAAAGACAGACACTGATACCCAGTAACAGCGACACATACTTACACCAAGTCACAAAGACATACACTGACACCCAGTAACAAAGACATACACTGACACAAAGTAACATAGACACACACTGACACCAAGTAACAAAGACATACACTGACACAAATTAACAAAGACATACACTGATACCCAGTAACAAAGACACACACTTACACCAAGTAACAAATACATACACTGACACCAAGTAACAAAGACTTACACTTACACCAAGTAACAAAGACATGCAATTACACCAAGTAACAAAGACATACACTGACACCAAGTAACAAAGATATACACTGATACCCAGTAACACAGACACACACTTACACGAAGTAACAAAGACATACACTGATACCCGGTAACACAGACAAACACTTACACCAAGTAACAAAGACATACACCGACACCAAGTAACAAATACATACACTTACACCAAATAACACAGACATACACTGATACCCAGTAACAAAGACACACACTTACACCAAGTAACAAATACATACACTGACACCAAGTAACAAAGACTTACACTTACACCAAGTAACAAAGACATGCAATTACACCAAGTAACAAATACATACACTTACACCAAATAACACAGACATACACTGACACCAAGTAACAAAGATATACACTTACACCAACTAACAAAGACACACACTTACACCAATTTACACAGACATACACTGACACCAAGTAACAAAGACATGCACTTACACCAAGTAAGAAAGACACACACTTACACCCAGTAACACAGACCTACACTGACACCAAGTAACAAAGACATACACTGACACCAAGTAACAAAGACATACATTTACACCAAGTAACACAGACATACACTGACACCAAGTAACAAAGACATACACTTACACCAAGTAACAAAGACATAAACTGACACCAAGCAACAAAGACATACACTGATACCCAGTAACACAGACATGCACTGACACCAAGTAACAGAGACATACGCTGACACCAAGCAACAAAGACATACACTGATAACCACTAACACAGACAAACACTTACACCAAGTAACAAAGACAGACAATGACACCAAGTAACAAAGACATATACTGATACCCAGTAACACAGACACACACTTACACCAAGTAACAGAGACATACACTGACACCAAGTAACAAAGACATACACTGATACCCAGTAACACAGACATGCACTGACACCAAGTAACAGAGACATACGCTGACACCAAGTAACAAAGACATACGCTTACACCAAGTAACAAAGACATACACTGACACCAAGTAACAAAGACACACACTTACACTAAGTGCACAGACATACACTGACACCAAGTAACAAAGACATACATTGATACCCAGTAACAAAGAAACACACCGACACCAAGTAACAAAGACACACACTGACACCAAGTATACAAAGACATACACAGACACCAAGTAACAAAGACATACACTGATACCCAGTAACAAAGAAACACACCGACACCAAGTAACAAAGACACACACTGACACCAAGTATACAAAGACATACACAGACACCAAGTAACAAAGACATACACTGATACCCAGTAACACAGACACACACTTACACCAAGTAACAAAGACATACACTGATACCCAGCCACACAGACACACACTTACACCAAGTATCACAGACATGCACTGATATCCAGTAACACAGACACACACTTTCACCAAGTAACAATGACAGACACTGATACCCAGTATCACAGACACACACTTACACCAAGTAACAAAGACATACACTGACACCCAGTAACAAAGACATACACTGATACCCAGTAACACAGACACACACTTACACCATGTAACAAAGACATACACTGACAACAAGTAACAAAGACATACACTGATCCCCAGTAACCCAGACATACACTGACACCAAGTAACAAAGACACACACTTACACCAAGTAACACAGACAAACACTGACATCAAGTAACAAAGACATGCACTGATATCCAGTAACACAGACACACACTTTCACCAAGTAACAATGACAGACACTGATACCCAGTAACACAGACACACACTTACACCAAGTAACAAAGACATACACTGACACCCAGTAACAAAGACATACACTGATACCCAGTAACACAGGCACACACTTACACCATGTAACAAAGACATACACTGACACCAAGGAACAAAGACATCCACTGATCCCCAGTAACACAGACATACATTGACACCAAGTTCAAAGACACACACTTACACCAACTAACACAGACATACACTGACATCAAGAAACAAAGACATGCACAGATATCCAGTAACACAGACACACACTTTCACCAAGTAACAATGACAGAAACTGATACCCAGTAACACAGACACACACTTACACCAAGTAACAAAGACATACAATGACACCAAGTATACAAAGACATACAAAGACACCAAGTAACAAAGACATACACTGATACCCAGTAACACAGACACACACTTACACCAAGTAACAAAGACATACAAAGATACCCAGCCACACAGACACACACTTACACCAAGTATCACAGACATACACAGACACCAAGTAACAAAGACATACACTGATACCCGGTAACACAGACACACACTTACACCATGTAACAAAGACATACACTGACACCAAGTAACAAAGACATGCACATATATCCAGTAACACAGACACAAACTTACACCAAGTAACAATGACAGACACTGATACCCAAAAACACAGACACACACTTACACCAAGTCACAAAGACTTACACTGACACCCAGTAACAAAGACATACACTGACACCCAGTAACAAAGAAACCCAATGACACCAAGTAACAAAGGCACACACTGACACCAAGTAACAATGACATTCACTGAAACCCAGTAACACAGACACACACTTACACCAAGCAACAAAGACATACACTGACACCAAGTAACAAAGACATTCACTGATACCCAGTAACACAGACACACACTTACACCAAGTAACAAAGACATACACTGACACCAAGTAACAAAGACATACACTGACACCAAGCAACAAAGGCATACACTGACACCCAGTAACAAAGACATACACTGATCCCCAGTAACACAGACACACACGGACACCAAGTAACAAAGACATACACTGACACCCAGTAACAAAAACATACACTAACACGAAGTAACAAAGACATACACTGACACCAAGTAACAAAAACGTACACTTACACCAAGTAACAAAGGCATACACTGACACCCAGTAACAAAGACATACACTGACACCCAGTAACAAAGACACACACTTATACTCAGTACACATACATACACTGACACCCAGTAACACAGACAGACACTAACACCAAGTCACAAAGACATACACTGACACCCAATAACAAATTAACAGACTGACACCAAGTAACAAAGACACACACTGACACCAATTAGACAAAGACATACAAATACACCAAGTAACAAAGACATACACTGATACCCAGTAACACTGACACACACTTGCAACAAGTAACAAAGACATACAAAGATACCCAGCCACATAGACACACACTTACACCAAGTATCACAGACATACACAGACACCAAGTAACAAAGACATACACTCATACCCAGTAACACAGACACACACTGACACCAAGTAACAAAGACACTCACTTACACCAAGTAACACAGACATACACTGACACCAAGTAACAAAGACATACACTGATATCCAGTAACACAGACACACACTTACACCAAGTAACAATGACAGACACTGATACCCAGTAACACAGACACACACTTACACCAAGTCACAAAGACATACACTGACACCCAGTAACAAAGACATACACTGACACGCAGTAACAAAGAAACCCAATGACACCAAGTCACAAAGGCACACACTGACACCAAGTAACAATGACATTCACTGAAACCCAGTAACACAGACACACACTTACACCAAGCAACAAAGACATACACTGACACCAAGTAACAAAGACTTTCACTGATACCCAGTAACACAGACACACACTGACACCAAGTAACAAAGACATACACTGACACCAAGTAGCAAAGACATACACTGACAACAAGTAACAAAGGCATACATTGACACCCAGTAACAAAGACATACATTGACACCCAGTAACAAAGACATACACTGACACCCAGTAACAAAAACATACACTGACACCCAGTAACAAAGATATACACTGACACCAAGTAACAAAGACATTCACTGATCCCCAGTAACACAGACACACACTTACACCAAGCAACAAAGACATACACTGACACCAAGTAACAAAGACACACAATGACAACAAGTAACACAGACACACACATACACCAAGTATCAAAGACATACACTGACACCAAGAAACAAAGGCATACACTGACACCCAGTAACAAAGACATACACTGACACCCAGTAACACAGACACACACGGACAACAAGTAACAAAGACATACACTGACACCAAGTGACGAAGACATGCACTGATACCCAGTAACACAGACACACACTTCCACCAAGTAACAAAGTCATGCACTGATACCCAGTAACACAGACACACTTACACCAAGTAACAAAGACATACACTGACATCAAGTAACAAAGACATACACTTACACCAAGTAACACAGACAAACTCTGAGACCAAGTAACAAAGACATACACTTACACCAAAAAAACAAAGACACACACTTACACCAAGAAACACAGACATACACTGACACAAAGTAACAAAGATATACACTTACACCAAGTAACAAAGAAACACACTTACACCAAGTAACAAAGACATACACTGACACCAAGTAACAAAGACATGCACTGACACCAAGTAACACATACACACAGACACCAAGTAACAAATACATACACTGATACCCAGTAACACAGACAAACACTTACACCATGTAACAAAGACATACACCGACACCAAGTTACAAATACATACACTTACACCAAATAACACAGACATACACTGACACAAAGTAACAAAGATATGCACTTACACCAACTAACAAAGACACACACTTACACCAATTTACACAGACATACACTGACACCAAGAAACAAAGACATGCACTTACACCAAGTAAGAAAGACACACACTTACACCAAGTAACACAGACCTACACTGACACCAAGTAACAAAGACATACACTGACACCAAGTAACAAAGACATACATTTACACCAAGTAACACAGACATACACTGACACCAAGTAACAAAGACATACACTTACACCAAGTAACAAAGACATAAACTGACACCAAGCAACAAAGACATACACTGATACCCAGTAACACAGACACACACTTACACCAAGTAACAAAGACATACACCGATCCCTAGTAACACAGACATACACTGACACCAAGGAACAAAGACACTCACTTACACCAAGTAACACAGACATACACTGACACCAAGTGACAAAGACATGCACAGATATCCAGTAACACAGACACAAACTTACACCAAGTAACAATGACAGACACTGATACCCAAAAACACAGACACACACTTACACCAAGTCACAAAGACATACACTGACACCCAGTAACAAAGACATACACTGACACCCAGTAACAAAGAAACCCAATGACACCAAGTAACAAAGGCACACACTGACACCAAGTAACAATGACATACACTGTTACCCAGTAACACAGACACACACTTACACCAAGCAACAAAGACATACACTGACACCAAGTAACAAAGACATTCACTGATACCCAGTGACACAGACACACACTTACACCAAGCAACAAAGGCATACACTGACACCCAGTAACAAAGACATACACTCATCCCCAGTAACACAGACACACACGGACACCAAGTAACAAAGACATACACTGACACCCAGTAACAAAAACATACACTGACACGCAGTAACAAAGACATACACTGACACCAAGTAACAAAGACGTACACTTACACCAAGTAACAAAGGCATACACTGACACCCAGTAACAAAGACATACACTGACACCCAGTAACAAAGGCACACACTTATACTCAGTACGCAGACATACACTGACACCCAGTAACACAGACAGACACTAACACCAAGTCACAAAGACATACACTGACACCCAGTAACAAATTAACAGACTGACACCAAGTAACAAAGACACACACTGACACCAATTAGACAAAGACATACAAAGACACCAAGTAACAAAGACATACACTGATACCCAGTAACACTGACACACACTTGCACCATGTAACAAAGACATACAAAGATACCCAGCCACACAGACACACACTTACACCAAGTATCACAGACATACACAGACACCAAGTAACAAAGACATACACTGATACCCAGTAACACAGACACACACTTACACCATGTAACAAAGACATACACTGACACCAAGTAACAAAGACATACACTGATCCCTAGTAACACAGACATACACTGACACCAAGTAACAAAGACACTCACTTACACCAAGTAACACAGACATACACTGACACCAAGTAACAAAGACATACACTGATATCCAGTAACACAGACACACACTTCCACCAAGTAACAATGACAGACACTGATACCCAGTAACACAGACACACACTTACACCAAGTCACAAAGACATACACTGACACCCAGTAACAAAGACATACACTGACACGCAGTAAGAAAGAAACCCAATGACACCAAGTAACAAAGGCACACACTGACACCAAGTAACAATGACATTCACTGAAACCCAGTAACACAGACACACACTTACACCAAGCAACAAAGACATACACTGACACCAAGTAACAAAGACTTTCACTGATACCCAGTAACACAGACACACACTGACACCAAGTAACAAAGACATACACTGACACCAAGTAGCAAAGACATACACTGACAACAAGTAACAAAGGTTTACATTGACACCCAGTAACAAAGACATACACTGACACCCAGTAACAAAAACATACACTGACACCCAGTAACAAAGATATACACTGACACCAAGTAACAAAGACATTCACTGATCCCCAGTAACACAGACACACACTTACACCAAGCAACAAAGACATACACTGACACCAAGTAACAAAGACACACACTGACAACAAGTAACACAGACACACACTTACACCAAGTATCAAAGACATACACTGACACCAAGTAACAAAGGCATACACTGACACCCAGTAACAAAGACATACACTGACACCCAGTAACACAGACACACACGGACAACAAGTAACAAAGACATACACTGACACCAAGTGACGAAGACATGCACTGATACCCAGTAACACAGACACACACTTACACCAAGTAACAAAGTCATGCACTGGTACCCAGTAACACAGACACACACTTACACCAATTATCACAGACATACACAGACACCAAGTAACAAAGACATACACTGATACCCAGTAACACAAACACACTTACACCAAGTAACAAAGGCATACACTGACACCAAGTAACAAAGACATACACTTACACCAAGTAACACAGACAAACTCTGAGACCAAGTAACAAAGACATACTCTTACACCAACAAACAAAGACACACACTTACACCAAGAAACACAGACATACACTGACACCAAGTAACAAAGATATACACTTACACCAAGTAACAAAGAAACACACTTACACCAAGTAACAAAGACATACACTGACACCAAGTAACAAAGACATGCACTGACACCAAGTAACACATACACACAGACACCAAGTAACAAATACATACACTGATACACAGTAACACAGACAAACACTTACACCAAGTAACAAAGACATACACCGACACCAAGTTACAAATACATACACTTACACCAAATAACACAGACATACACTGACACAAAGTAACAAAGATATGCTCTTACACCAACTAACAAAGACACACACTTACACCAATTTACACAGACATACACTGACACCAAGAAACAAAGACATGCACTTACACCAAGTAAGAAAGACACACACTTACACCAAGTAACACAGACCTACACTGACACCAAGTAACAAAGACATACACTGACACCAAGTAACAAAGACATACATTTACACCAAGTAACACAGACATACACTGACACCAAGTAACAAAGACATACACTTACACCAAGTAACAAAGACATAAACTGACACCAAGCAACAAAGACATACACTGATACCCAGTAACACAGACACACACTTACACCAAGTAACAAATACAGACAATGACACCAAGTAACAAAGACATATACTGATACCCAGTAACACAGACACACACTTACACCAAGTAACAGAGAAATGCACTGACACCAAGTAACAAAGACATACACTGATACCCAGTAACACAGACATGCACTGGCACCAAGTAACAGAGACATACACTGACACCAAGTAACAAAGATATATACTTACACCAAGTAACACAGAACTACACTGACACCAAGTAACAAAGACACACACTTACACTAAGTGCACAGACATACACTGACACCAAGTAACAAAGACATACATTGACAACCAGTAACACAGACACACACTAACAACAAGTCACAAAGACACACACTGACACCCAGTAACGAAGACAAACACTGACACCCAGTAACAAAGAAACACACCGACACCAAGTAACAAAGACACACACTGACACCAAGTATACAAAGACATTCACTGACACCAAATAACAAAGACATACACTGATACCCAGTAACACAGACACACACTTACACCAAGTAACAAAGACAGACAATGACACCAAGTAACAAAGACATCCAAAAATACCCAGTAACACAGACACACACTTACACCAAGTAACAAAGACATACACTGATACCAAGTTACACAGACACACACTTGCACCAAGTAACGCAGACACACACAGACACCAAGTAACAAAGACATACACTGACACCCAGTAACACAGACACACACTTACACCAAGTAACAAAGACATACACTGACACCAAGTAACAAAGACAGGCACTGATACCCAGTAACAACGACACATACTTACACCAAGTCACAAAGACATACACTGACACCCAGTAACAAAGACATAGACTGACACCCAGTAACAAAGACACACACTGACACCAAGTAACAAAGACTTACACTGATACCCAGCAACACAGACACACACTTACACCAAGTCAGAAAGACACACACTGACACCCAGTAACAAAGACATACACTGACAACAATTAACTATGACATACACCGACACCCAGCAACACAGATACACACTGACACCCAGTAACAAAGATAAAAACTGACACCAAGTAACAAAGACACACACTGACACCAAGTAACACAGACACACACTGACACCAAGTAACAAAGACATCCACTTACACCAATTACAAAGACATACACTGACACCAAGTAACAAAGACATAAAATTATACCCAGTAACACAGACACGCACTGACACCCAGTAACAAAGACATACACTGACACCAAGTAACAAAGACAGACACTGATACCCAGTAACACAGACACACACTTACACCAAGTAACAAAGAAATACACTGAACCCCAAAAACACAGACACACACTTAGACCAACTAACACCGACATACACTGACACAAATTAACAAACACATACACTGACACCCAGTAACAAAGACATACACTGACACCAAGTAACAAAGACACACACTGACACCAAGTAACAAAGACACACACTGACACCAAGTAACAAGGACATACACTGACACCAAGTAACAAAGACACACACTTACACCAAGTAACAAAGACATACACTGACACCAAGTAACAAAGACATGCACTTACACCAAGTAACAAAGACATGCACTGACACCAAGTAACAAAGACATACACTGATACCCAGTAACACAGACACACACCTACACCAAGTAACAAAGGCATACACTGATACCCAATAACATAGACACACATTTATACCACCTAACACAGACATACACTTACACCAAGTAACAAAGACAGATACTGATACCCAGTAAAACAGACACACACTTACACCAAGTCACAAAGAAATACACTGACACCCAGTGACAAAGACATGCACTGACACCCAGTAACAAAGACACACACTGATACCAAGTAACAAAGACATACAATGATACCCAGTAACACAGACACACACGTACACCAAGAAACAGAGACATACACTGACACCAATAAACAAAGACATACACTGATACCCCGTAACACAGACGCACACTTACACCAAGTATCAAAGACATACACTGACGCCAAGTAACAAAGACATACAATTGCACCAAGTAAAAAAGTCATACACTGACACCAAGTAACAAAGACATACACTGATACCCAGTAACACAGACACACACTTACACCAAGAAACAAAGACATACACTGATACCCAGTTACACAGACACACACTTGCACCAAGTAACAAAGACACACAGACACCAAGTAACAAAGACATACACTGACACCCAGTAACACAGACACACACTTACACCAAGTAACAAAGACATACACTGACAACAAGTAACAAAGACAGGCACTGATACCCAGTAACAACGACACATACTTACACCAAGTCACAAAGACATACACTGACACCCAGTAACAAAGACATAGACTGACACCCAGTAACAAAGACACACACTGACACCAAGTAACAAAGACATATACTGATACCCAGTAACACAGGCACACACTTACAACAAGTAACAAAGACATACATTGACACCAAGTAACACAGACACACACTTAAGCCAAGTAACAAAGACATACACTGACACCAAGTAACAAAGACATAGACTTACACCAAGTAACAAAGACATACACTTAAACCGAGTAACAAAGACATACACTGATACCCAGTAACACAGACACACACTTACAACAAGTAACACAGACACACACAGACACCAAAGAACAAAGACAAATAATGACACCCAGGAACACAGATACACACTGACACCCAGTAACACAGAGAAACACTGAAACCAACTACCAAAGACACACACTGACACCAAGTAACACAGACATACACTGACACCAAGTAAAAAAGACATCCACTTACACCAAGTACAAAGACAAACACTGACACGAAGTAACAAAGACATACAATTATCACCAGTAACACAGACACGCACTGCCACCCAGTAACAAAGACATACACTGACACCAAGTAACAAAGACAGACACTGATACCCAGTAACACAGACACACACTTACACCAAGAAACAAAGAAATGCACTGATACCCAATAACACAGACACATACTTACACCAACTAACACAGACATACACTGACTCAAAGTAACAAAGACATACACTGACACCCAGTAACAAAGACACACACTGACACCAAGTAAAAAAGACATCCACTGACACCAAGTAACAAAGACACACACTTATACCAAGTATCAAAGACATACACTGACACCAAGTAACAAAGACATACACTTACACCAAGTCACAAAGACATACACTGACACCAAGTAACAAAGACATGCACTGATACCCAGTAACACAGACACACACTTACACCAACTAACACAGACATACACATACACCAAGTAACAAAGACATACACTGATACCCAATAACACAGACACACACTTACACCAACTAACACAGACATACACATACACCAAGTAACAAAGACATACACTGATACCCAATAACACAGACACACACTTACACCAACTAACACAGACATACACATACAGCAAGTAACAAAGACAGACACTGATACCCAGTAACACAGACACACACTTACACCAAGTCACAAAGACATACACTGACATCCAGTAACAAAGACATGCACTGACACCCAGTAACAAAGACAAACACAAACACCAAGTCACAAAGACAAACACCGTTACCCAGTAACACAGACACACACTTCCACCAAGTAACAAAGACATACACTGACACCAAGTAACAAAGACAGGCACTGATACCCAGTAACACGGACACACACTTACACCAAGTCACAAAGACATACACTGTTACCCAGTCACACAGACACACACTTACACCAAGTAACAAAGACATACACTGACACAAAGTAACAAAGACATACGCTTACACCAAGTAACAATGACGTACACTGACACCAAGTAACAAAGACATACACTGATACCCAGTAACACAGACAAACACTTACACCAAGTAACAAAGAAATGCACTGATACCCAATAACACAGACACACACTTACACCATCTAACACAGACAGACACTGACACCAAGTAACAAAGACATAAACTGACACCCAGGAACACAGATACACACTGACACCCAGTAACACAGAGAAACACTGACACCAAGTAACAAAGACAGACACTGATACCCAGTAACACAGACAAACACTTACACCAAGTCACAAAGACATGCACTGACACCCAGTAGCAAAGAGATGCACTGACACGCAGTAACAAAGACACACACTGACACCAAGTATTAAAGGCATACACGTACACCAAGTAACACAGACACACAGTTACACCAAGTAACACAGACATACACTGACACCAAGTCACAAAGACATACACTGATGCCCAGTAACACAGACACACACTTACACCAAGTAACAAAGACATACACTGACACAAAGTAACAAAGACATACACTTACACCAAGTAACAAAGACAGACACTGACACCAAGTAACAAAGACAGGCACTGATACCCAGTAACACGGACACACACTTACACCAAGTCACAAAGACATACACTGTTACCCAGTCACACAGACGCACACTTACACCAAGTAACAAAGACATACACTGACACAAAGTAACAAAGACATACGCTGACACCAAGTAACAAAGACGTACACTGACACCAAGTAACAAAGACATACACTTACACCAAGTAACAAAGACAAACACTGACACGAAGTAACAAAGACATACAATCATCACCAGTAACACAAACACGCACTGACACCCAGTAACAAAGACATACACTGACACCAAGTAACACAGACTCACACTTATGCCCAGCAACACAGACACACACTTACACCAAGTAACAAAGAAATGCACTGATACCCAATAACACAGACACATACTTACACCAACTAGCAAAGACATACACTGACACAAAGTAACAAAGACATACACTGACACCCAGGAACAAAGACAAACACTGACACCAAGTAACAAAGACATGCACTGACACCAAGTAACAAAGACACACACTTATACCAAGTATCAAAGACATACACTGACACCAAGTAACAAAGACATACACTTACACCAAGTAACAAAGACATACACTGACACCAAGTAACAAAGACATACACTGATACCCAGTAACACAGACACACACTTACACCAACTAACACAGACATACACATACACCAAGTCACAAAGACATCCACTGATACCCAATAACACAGACACACACTTACACCAACTAACACAGACATACAATTACACCAAGTAACAAAGACAGACACTGATACCCAGTAACACAGACACACACTTACACCAAGTCACAAAGACATACACTGACATCCAGTAACAAAGACACACACTTACACCAAGTAACAAAGACATACACCGACACCAATTAACAAAGACATACAATTACACCAAGTAAAAAAGACAGACACAGACACCAAGTAACAAAGACATACACTGATACCCAGTAACACAGACACACACTTACACCAAGTAACAAAGACATACACTGACACCAAGTAACAAAGACAGGCACTGATACCCAGTAACACGGACACACACTTACACCAAGTCACAAAGACATACACTGATAGCCAGTAACACAGACACACACTTACACCAAGTAACAAAGACATACACTGACACAAAGTAACAAAGACATACGCTAACACCAAGTAACAAAGACATACACTGACACCAAGTAACAAAGACATACACTGATACCCAGTAACACAGACAAACACTTACACCAATTAACAAAGACATGCACTGATACCCAATAACACAGACACACACTTACACCAACTTACACAGACATACACTGACACCAAGTAACAAAGACATACACTGATACCCAGTAACAAAGACGTACACTGACACCAAGTAACAAAGACACACACTTACACCAGGTCACAAATACATACACTGATACCCAGTAACACAGACACACACTTACACCAAGTAACAAAGACATACATTGACACCAAGTAACAAAGACATACACTGATACCAAGTAGCTAAGATATACACTGACACCAAGTAACAAAGACACAAACTTACACCAAGTAACAAAGACATACACTGATACCCAGTAGCAAAGACATACACTGACACCAAGTAACAAAGACACAAACTTACACCAAGTAACACAGACATACACTGACACCAAGTAACAAAGAAATACACTTACACCAAGTAACAAAAACATACACTGATACCCAGTAACACAGACACACACTTTCACCAAGTAACAAAGACAGACACTGATACCCAGTAACACTGTCACACACTTACACCAAGTCACAAAGACATACACTGACACCCAGTAACAAAGACATACACTGACACCCAGTAACAAAGACACACACTGACACCAAGTAACAAAAACATACACTGATACCCAGTAACACAGACACACCGTTAACCAAGTAACAAAGACGTACACTGACACAAAGTAACAAAGACATACACAGACACCAATTAACAAAGACATACACTGATACCCAGTAACACAGACACACACTTACACGAAGTAACAAAGACACTCACAGATACCCAGTAACACAGACACACACTTACACCAAGTATCACAGACATACACAGACACCAACTAACAAAGACATACATGATACCCAGCAACACAGACAAACACTTACACCAAGTAACAAAGACATACACTGACACCAAGTAACAATCACAGACACTTACACCAAATAACACAGACATACACTGACACCAATTAACAAAGACATACACTTACACCAACTAACAAAGACACACACTTACACCAAGTAACATTGACATGCACTGACACCAAGTAACAAAGACATGCACTTACACCAAGTAAGAAAGACGCACACTTACACCAAGTAACACAGACCTACACTGACACCAAGTAACAAAGACATACAGTGATACCCAGCAACACAGACACACTCTTACACCAAGTAACAAAGACAGACACTGATACCCAGTAATACAGACACACACTTACACCAAGTATCAAAGACATACACTGACACCAAGTAACAAAGACATACACTTACACCAAGTAACAAAGACTTACACTGAAACCAAGTAACAAAGACATACACTTACACCAAGTCACAAAGACATACACTGACACCAAGTAACAAAGACATACACTGACACCAAGTAACAAAGACATACACTTACACAAAGTAACACAGACATACACTTACACAAAGTAACACAGACATACACTTACACCAAGTAACAAAGACACACACTTACACGAAGTAACACAGACATACAGTGACACCAAGTAACAAAGACATACACTGATACCCAGTAACACAGACACACACATACACCAAATAACAAAGACAGGCACTGATACCCAGTAACACAGAAACACACTTACACCAGGTCACAAAGACACACACTGACACCCAGTAACAAAGACAGACACTGATACCCAGTAACACAGACACACACTTACACCAAGTAACAAAGACAGACACTGATACCCAGTAACACAGACACACACTTACACCAGGTCACAAAGACATACACTGACACCCAGTAACAAAGACATAGACTGACACCCAGTAACAAAGACACACACTGACACCAAGTAACAAAGACATGCACTGTCACCAAGTAACAAAGACATACACTGACACCAATTAACAAAGACATACACTTACAAAAAGTAACAAAGACATACACTGACACCAAGTAACAAAGACATACACAGATACCCAGTAACACAGACACACACTTACACCAAGTCACAAATACATACACTGACACCCAGTAACAAAGACATAGACTGACATCCAGTAACAAAGACATACACTGATACCCAGTAACACAGACACACACTTACACCAAGTCACAAAGACATACACTGACACCAAGTAACAAAGAAATACACTTACACCAAGTAAAAAAGACATACACTGATACCCAGTAACACCGACACACACTTTCACCAAGTAACAAAGACACACACTTACACGAAGTAACACAGACATACAGTGACACCAAGTCACAAAGACATACACTGACACCCAGTAACAAAGACATACACTGACACCCAGTTACAAAGACACACACTGACACCAAGTAACAAAAACATACACTGATACCCAGTAACACAGACACACCGTTACACCAAATAACAAAGACGTACACTGACACAAAGTAACAAAGACAGACACAGACACCAATTAACAAAGACATACACTGATACCCGGTAACACAGACACACACTTACACGAAGTAACAAAGACACACACAGATACCCAGTAACACAGACACACACTTACACCAAGTATCACAGACATACACAGACACCAACTAACAAAGACATACACTGATACCCAGCAACACAGACAAACACTTACACCAAGTAACAAAGACATACACTGACACCAAGTAACAAACACAGACACTTACACCAAATAACACAGACATACACTGACACCAATTAACAAAGACATACACTTACACCAAGTAACAAAGACTTACACTGACACCAAGTAACAAAGACATACACTTACACCAAGTCACAAAGACATACACTGACACCAAGTAACAAAGACATACACTGACACCAAGTTACAAAGACATACGCTTACACAAAGTAACACAGACATACACTTACACCAAGTAACAAAGACACACACTTACACGAAGTAACACAGACATACAGTGACACCAAGTAACAAAGACATACACTGATACCCAGTAACACAGACACACACATACACCAAATAACAAAGACAGGCACTGATACAAAGTAACACAGAAACAAACTTACACCAGGTCACAAAGACACACACTGACACCCAATAACAAAGACATACACTGATACCCAGTAACACAGACACACACTTACACCAAGTAACAAAGACAGACACTGATACCCAGTAACACAGACACACACTTACACCAAGTCACAAAGACATACACTGACACCCAGTAACAAAGACATTGACTGACACCCAGTAACAAAGACACACACTGACACCAAGTAACAAAGACACACACTTATACCAAGTAACAAAGACATACACTGACACCAATTAACAAAGACATACACTTACACCAAGTAACAAAGACATACACTGACACCAAGTAACAAAGACATACACTGATACCCAGTAACACAGACACACACTTACAACAAGTCACAAAGACATACACTGACACCCAGTAACAAAGACATACACTTACACCAAGTAACAAAGACAAACACTGACACGAAGTAACAAAGACATACAATCATCACCAGTAACACAAACACGCACTTACACCAACTAACACAGACATACACATACACCAAGTAACAAAGACATACACTGATACCCAGTAACACAGACACACACTTACACCAACTAACACAGACATACACATACACCAAGTCACAAAGACATACACTGATACCCAATAACACAGACACACACTTACACCAACTAACACAGACATACACAAACACCAAGTAACAAAGACATACACTGATACCCAATCACACAGACACACACTTACACCAAATAACACAGACATACACATACAGCTAGTAACAAAGACAGACACTGATACCCAGTAACACAGACACACACTTACACCAAGTCACAAAGACATACACTGACATCCAGTAACAAAGACACACACTTACACCAAGTAACAAAGACATACACCGACACCAATTAACAAAGACATACAATTACACCAAGTAAAAAAGACAGACACAGACACCAAGTAACAAAGACATACACTGATACCCAGTAACACAGACACACACTTACACCAAGTAACAAAGACATACACTGACACCCAGTAACAAAGACATAGACTGACACCCAGTAACAAAGACATACACTGATACCCAGTAACACAGACAAACACTTACACCAAGTAACAAAGACATACACTGATACCCAGCAACACAGACAAACACTTACACCAAGTAACAAAGACATACACTGACACCAAGTAACAAACACAGACACTTACACCAAATAACACAGACATACACTGACACCAATTAACAAAGACATACACTTACACCAACTAACAAAGACACACACTTACACCAAGTAACATTGACATGCACTGACACCAAGTAACAAAGACATGCACTTACACCAAGTAAGAAAGACGCACACTTACACCAAGTAACACAGACCTACACTGACACCAAGTAACAAAGACATACACTGATACCCAGCAACACAGACACACTCTTACACCAAGTAACAAAGACAGACACTGATACCCAGTAACACAGACACACACTTACACCAAGTATCAAAGACATACACTGACACCAAGTAACAAAGACATACACTTACACCAAGTAACAAAGACTTACACTGAAACCAAGTAACAAAGACATACACTTACACCAAGTCACAAAGACATACACTGACACCAAGTAACAAAGACATACACTGACACCAAGTAACAAAGACATACACTTACACAAAGTAACACAGACATACACTTACACCAAGTAACAAAGACACACACTTACACGAAGTAACACAGACATACAGTGACACCAAGTAACAAAGACATACACTGATACCCAATAACACAGACACACACATACACCAAGTAACAAAGACAGGCACTGATACCCAGTAACACAGAAACACACTTACACCAGGTCACAAAGACACACACTGACACCCAGTAACAAAGACAGACACTGATACCCACTAACACAGACACACACTTACACCAAGTAACAAAGACAGACACTGATTCCCAGTAACACAGACACACACTTACACCAAGTCACAAAGACATACACTGACACCCAGTAACAAAGACATAGACTGACACCCAGTAACAAAGACACACACTGACACCAAGCAACAAAGACATGCACTGTCACCAAGTAACAAAGACATACACTGACACCAATTAACAAAGACATACACTTACACCAAGTAACAAAGACATACACTGATACCCAGTAACACAGACACACACTTACACCAAGTCACAAAGACATACACTGACACCCAGCAACAAAGACATAGACTGACACCCAGTAACAAAGACATACACTGATACCCAGTAACACAGACACACACTTACACCAAGTAACAAAGACATACACTGACACCAAGTAACAAAGACAGACACTGAAACCAAGTAACAAAGACATACACTGATACCCAGTAACACAGGCACACACTTGCACCAAGTAACACAGACATACACTGACACCAAGTAACAAAGACATATAATGACACCCAGGAACACAGATACACACGACACCCAGTAACACAGTCATCCACTGACACCAAGTAACAAATACATAGACTTACACCAAGTACAAAGGCACACACTGACACGAAGTAACAAAGACATACAATTATATCCAGTAATACAGACACGCACTGACACCCAGTAACAAAGACATACACTGACACCAAGTAACAAAGACAGACACTGATACCCAGTAACACAGACACACACCTACACCAAGTAACAAAGAAAGGCAGTGATACCCAATAACACAGACACATACTTACACCAACTAACACAGACATACACTGACACAAAGTAACAAAGACATACACTGACACTCAGTAACAAAGACACACACTGACACCAAGTAACAAAGACATACACTTACTCCAAGTAACAAAGACACACACATATACCAAGTAACAAAGACAGACTCTGACACCAAGTAATAAAGGCATGCACTTACACCAAGTAACAAAGACATACACTTACACCAAGTAACAAAGACATACACTGATACCCAGTAACACAGACACACACTCACACCAATTAACAAAGCCATACACTGATACCCAATAACACAGACACACACATACAGCAACTAACACAGACATACACTTACAGCAAGTAAAAAAAGACAGACACTGATACCCAGTGACACAGACACACACTTACAACAAGTCACAAAGACATACACTGACATCCAGTGACAAAGACATGCACTGACACCCAGTAACAAAGACACACACTGACACCAAGTAACAAAGACATACACTGATACCCAGTAACACAGACACACACTTACACCAAGAAACAAAGACATACACTGACACCAATTAACAAAGACATACACTGATACCCAGTAACACAGACATACAATTACACCAAGTAAAAAAGACATACACAGACACCAAGTAACAAAGACATACACTGATACCCAGTAACACAGACACACACTTACACCAAGTCACAAATACATGCACTGATACTCAGTCACACAGACACACACTTACACCAAGTAACAAAGACATACACTGACACAAAGTAACAAAGACATACACTTACACCAAGTAACAAAGACGTACACTGACACCAAGCAACAAAGACATACACTGATACCGAATAACACAGACACACACTTACACCAACTAACACAGACATACACTGACACAAATGTAACAAAGGCATACACTGACACCCAGGAACACAGATACACACTGACACCCGGTAACACAGAGAAACACTTACACCAAGTAAGAAAGAAAGGCACTGATACCCAATAACACAGACACATACTTACACCAACTAACACAGACACACACTGACACCAAGTAACAAAGACATACACTGACACCATGTAACAAAGACACACACAAATACCAAGTAACAAATACATACACTGACACCAAGTAACAAAGACATACACTTACACCAAGTAACAAAGACATAAACTGACACCAAGTAACACAGACACACACTTACACCAAGTAACAAAGACAGTCACTAATACCCAGTAACACAGATACACACTTACACCAGGTCACAAAGACACACACTGACATCCAGTAACAAAGACAGACACGGATACCCAGTAACACAGACACACATTTACACCAAGTAACAAAGACTTACACTGATACCCAGCAACACAGACACACACTTACACCAAGTCAGAAAGACACACACTGCCACCCAGTAACAAAGACATACACTGCACCCAGTGAGAAAGAAACACACTGACACCCAGTAACAAAGACATGCACTGATACCCAGCAACACAGACACACACTTACACCAAGTAACAAAGACATACACTGACACCAAGTAACAAAGACATACACTTACACCAAGTAACAAAGACATACACTGACAACAATTAACTATGACATACACCGACACCCAGCAACACAGATACACACTGACACCCAGTAACAAAGAGAAAAACTGACACCAGTAACACAGACACACACTGACACCAAGTAACAAAGACATACACTGACACCAAGTAACAAAGACATAAAATTATACCCAGTAACACAGACACGCACTGACACCCAGTAACAAAGACATACACTGACACCAAGTAACAAAGACAGACACTGATACCCAGTAACACAGACACACATTTACACCAAGTAACAAAGACTTACACTGATACCCAGCAACACAGACACACACTTACAGCAAGTCAGAAAGACACACACTGACACCCAGTAACAAAGACATACACTGCACCCAGTGAGAAAGAAACACACTGACACCCAGTAACAAAGACATACACTGATACCCAGTAACACAGACACACACTTACACCAAGTAACAAAGACATACACTGACACCAAGTAACAAAGACATACACTTACACCAAGTAACAAAGACATACACTGACAACAATTAACTATGACATACACCGACACCCAGCAACACAGATACACACTGACACCCAGTAACAAAGAGAAAAACTGACACCAAGTAACAAAGACACACACTGACACCAAGTAACACAGACACACACTGACACCAAGTAACAAAGACATCCACTTACACCAAGTACAAAGACATACACTGACACCAAGTAACAAAGACATAAAATTATACCCAGTAACACAGACACGCACTGACACCCAGTAACAAAGACATACACTGACACCAAGTAACAAAGACAGACACTGATACCCAGTAACACAGACACACACTTACACCAAGTAACAAGGAAATACACTGAACCCCAATAACACAGACACACACTTACACCAACTAACACCGACATGCACTGACACAAAGTAACAAACACATACACTGACACCCAGTAACAAAGACATACACTGACACCAAGTAACAAAGACACACACTGACACCAAGTAACAAGGACATACACTGACACCAAGTAACAAAGACACACACTTACAACAAGTAACAAAGACATACACTGACACCAAGTAACAAAGACATGCACTTACACCAAGTAACAAAGACATGCACTGACACCAAGTGACAAAGACATACACTGATACCCAGTAACACAGACACACACCTACACCAAGTAACAAAGGCATACACTGATACCCAATAACACAGACACACATTTCCACCAAGTAACACAGACACACACAGACACCAAATAACAAAGACAAATAATGACACCCAGGAACACAGATACACACTGACACCCAGTAACACAGAGAAACACTGACACCAACTACCAAAGACACACACTGACACCAAGTAACACAGACATACACTGACACCAAGTAAAAAAGACATCCACTTACACCAAGTACAAAGACAAGCACTGACACGAAGTAACAAAGACATACAATTATCATCAGCAACACAGACACGCACTGCCACCCAGTAACAAAGACATACACTGACACCAAGTAACAAAGACAGACACTGATACCCAGTAACACAGACACACACTTACACCAAGAAACAAAGAAATGTACTGATACCCAATAACACAGACACATACTTACACCAACTAACACAGACATCCTTTCCTTTTGGGCCTCCTTATCTCGAGAGACAATGGATATGCGCCTGGAGGTGGTCAGTGGTTTGTGAAGCAGCGCCTGGAGTGGCTATAAAGGCCAATTCTGGAGTGACTGGCTCTTCCACAGGTGCTGCAGAGAAATTTGTTTGTTGGGGCTGTTGCACAGTTGCCTCTCCCCTTGCGCCTCTGTCTTTTTTCCTGCCAACTACTAAGTCTCTTCGACTCGCCACAATTTAGCCCTGTCTTTATGGCTGCCCGCCAGCTCTGGCGAATGCTGGCAACTGACTCCCACGACTTGTGATCAATGTCACACGATTTCATGTCGCGTTTGCAGACATCTTTATAACGGAGACATGGACGGCCGGTGGGTCTGATACCAGTGGCGAGCTCGCTGTACAATGTGTCTTTGGGGATCCTGCCATCTTCCATGCGGCTCACATGGCCAAGCCATCTCAAGCGCCGCTGACTCGGTAGTGTGTATAAGCTGGGGGTGTTGGCCGCTTCAAGGACTTCTGTGTTGGAGATATAGTCCTGCCACCTGATGCCAAGTATTCTCCGAAGGCAGCGAAGATGGAATGAATTGAGACGTCGCTCTTGGCTGGCATACGTTGTCCAGGCCTCGCTGCCGTAGAGCAAGGTACTGAGGACACAGGCCTGATACACTCGGACTTTTGTGTTCCGTGTCAGTGCGCCATTTTCCCACACTCTCTTGGCCAGTCTGGACATAGCAGTGGAAGCCTTACCCATGCGCTTGTTGATTTCTGCATCTAGAGACAGGTTACTGGTGATAGTTGAGCCTAGGTAGGTGAACTCTTGAACCACTTCCAGAGCGTGGTCGCCAATATTGATGGATGGAGCATTTCTGACATCCTGCCCCATGATGTTCGTTTTCTTGAGGCTGATGGTTAGGCCAAATTCATTGCAGGCCGACGCAAACCTGTCGATGAGACTCTGCAGGCATTCTTCAGTGTGAGATGTTAAAGCAGCATCGTCAGCAAAGAGGAGTTCTCTGATGAGGACTTTCCGTACTTTGGACTTCGCTCTTAGACGGGCAAGGTTGAACAACCTGCCCCCTGATCTTGTGTGGAGGAAAATTCCTTCTTCAGAGGATTTGAACGCATGTGAAAGCAGCAGGGAGAAGAAAATCCCAAAAAGTGTGGGTGCGAGAACACAGCCCTGTTTCACACCACTCAGGATAGGAAAGGGCTCTGATGAGGAGCCACCATGTTGAATTGTGCCTTTCATATTGTCATGGAATGAGGTGATGATACTTAGTAGCTTTGGTGGACATCCGATCTTTTCTAGTAGTCTGAAGAGACCACGTCTGCTGACGAGGTCAAAGGCTTTGGTGAGATCAATGAAAGCAATGTAGAGGGGCATCTGTTGTTCACGGCATTTCTCCTGTATCTGACGAAGGGAGAACAGCAAGTCAATAGTCGATCTCTCTGCACGAAAGCCACACTGTGCCTCAGGGTAGACGCGCTCGGCCAGCTTCTGGAGCCTGTTCAGAGCGACTCGAGCAAAGACTTTCCCCACTATGCTGACATAGTGTTACCCAGTCACACAGACATACACTGACTCAAAGTAACAAAGACATACACTGACACCCAGTAACAAAGACACACACTGACACCAAGTAACAAAGACATACACTGACACCAAGTAACAAAGACACACACTTATACCAAGTATCAAAGACATACACTGACACCAAGTAACAAAGACATACACTTACACCAAGTAACAAAGACATACACTGACACCAAGTAACAAAGACATGCACTGATACCCAGTAACACAGACACACACTTACACCAACTAACACAGACATACACACACACCAAGTAACAAAGACATACACTGATACCCAATAACACAGACACACACTTACACCAACTAACACAGACATACACATACACCAAGTAACAAAGACATCCACTGATACCCAATAACACAGACACACACTTACACCAACTAACACAGACATACACATACAGCAAGCAACAAAGACAGACACTGATACCCAGTAACACAGACACACACTTACACCAAGTCACAAAGACATACACTGACATCCAGTAACAAAGACATGCACTGACACCCAGTAACAAAGACACACACAAACACCAAGTCACAAAGACAGACACTGTTACCCAGTAACACAGACACACACTTACACCAAGTAACAAAGACATACACTGACACCAAGTAACAAAGACAGGCACTGATACCCAGTAACACGGACACACACTTACACCAAGTCACAAAGACATACACTGTTACCCAGTAACACAGACACACACTTACACCAAGTAACAAAGACATACACTGACACAAAGTAACAAAGACATACGCTTACACCAAGTAACAAAGACGTACACTGACACCAAGTAACAAAGACATACACTGATACCCAGTAACACAGACAAACATTTACACCAAGTAACAAAGACTTGCACTGATACCCAATAACACAGACACACACTTACACCAACTAACACAGACAGACACTGACACCAAGTAACAAAGACATACACTGACACCAAGGAACACAGATACACACTGACACCCAGGAACACAGAGAAACACTGACACCAAGTAAAAAAGACAGACACTGATACCCAGTAACACAGACACACACTTACACCAAGTCACAAAGACATACACTGACATCCAGTAACAAAGACATGCACTTACACCCAGTAACAAAGATACACACAAACACCAAGTCACAAAGACAGACACTGTTACCCAGTAACACAGACACACACTTACACCAAGTAACAAAGACATACACTGACACCAATTAACAAAGAAATACAATTACACCAAGTAAAAAAGACATACACAGACACCAAGTAACAAAGACAGACACTGATACCCAGTAACACAGATACACACTGACACCCAGTAACACAGAGAAACACTGACACCAAGTAACAAAGACATACACTTACACCAAGTAACAAAGACAGACACTGACACCAAGTAACAAAGACACACATTTACACCTGGTCACAAAGACATGCACTGACACCCAGTAGCAAAGACATGCACTGACACGCAGTAACAAAGACACACACTGACACCAAGTATTAAAGGCATACACGTACACCAAGGAACACAGACACACAGTTACACCAAGTAACACAGACATACACTGACACCAAGTCACAAAGACATACACTGATGCCCAGTAACACAGACACACACTTACACCAAGTAACAAAGACAGACACTGACACAAAGTAACAAAGACATACACTTACACCAAGTAACAAAGACAGGCACTGACACCAAGTAACAAAGACACACATTTACACCTGGTCACAAATACATACACTGATACCCAGTAACACAGACACACACTTACACCAAGTAACAAAGACAGACATTGACACCAAGTAACAAAGACATACACTGATACCAAGTAGCTAAGACATACACTGACACCAACTAACACAGACATACACATACACCAAGTAACAAAGACATCCACTGATACCCAATAACACAGACACACACTTATACCAACTAACACAGACATACACATACAGCAAGTAACAAAGACAGACACTGATACCCAGTAACACAGACACACACTTACACCAAGTCACAAAGACATACACTGACACCCAGTAACAAAGACATGCACTGACACCCAGTAACAAAGACACACACAAACACCAAGTCACAAAGACAGACACTGTTACCCAGTAACACAGACACACACTTACACCAATTAACAAAGACATACAATTACACCAAGTAAAAAAGACATACACAGACACCAAGTAACAAAGACAGACACTGATACCCAGTAACACAGACACACACTTACACCAAGTAACAAAGACATACACTGACACCAAGTAACAAAGACAGGCACTGATACCCAGTAACACGGACACACACTTACACCAAGTCACAAAGACATACACTGTTACCCAGTAACACAGACACACACTTACACCAAGTAACAAAGACATACACTGACACAAAGTAACAAAGACATACGCTTACACCAAGTAACAAAGACGTACACTGACACCAAGTAACAAAGACATACACTGATACCCAGTAACACAGACAAACATTTACACCAAGTAACAAAGACATGCACTGATACCCAATAACACAGACACACACTTACACCAACTAACACAGACAGACACTGACACCAAGTAACAAAGACATACACTGACACCCAGGAACACAGATACACACTGACACCCAGTAACACAGAGAAACACTGACACCAAGTAACAAAGACTGACACTGATACCCAGTAACACAGACACACACTTACACCAAGTCACAAAGACATACACTGACATCCAGTAACAAAGACATGCACTGACACCCAGTAACAAAGACACACACAAACACCAAGTCACAAAGACAGACACTGTTACCCAGTAACACAGACACACACTTACACCAAGTAACAAAGACATACACTGACACCAATTAACAAAGACATACAATTACACCAAGTAAAAAAGACATACACAGACACCAAGTAACAAAGACAGACACTGATACCCAGTAACACAGATACACACTGACACCCAGTAACACAGAGAAACACTGACACCAAGTAACAAAGACAGACACTGATACCAAGTAACACAGACACACACTTACACCAAGTCACAAAGACATGCACTGACACCCAGTAGCAAAGACATGCACTGACACGCAGTAACAAAGACACACACTGACACCAAGTATTGAAGGCATACACGTACAACAAGTAACACAGACACACAGTTACACCAAGTAACACAGACATACACTGACACCAAGTCACAAAGACATACACTGATGCCCAGTAACACAGACACACACTTACACCAAGTAACAAAGACATACACTGACACAAAGTAACAAAGACATACACTTACACCAAGTAACAAAGACAGACACTGACACCAAGCAACAAAGACACACACTTACACCAGGTCACAAATACATACACTGATACCCAGTAACACAGACACACACTTACACCAAGTAACAAAGACATACATTGACACCAAGTAACAAAGACATACACTGATACCAAGTAGCTAAGACATACACTGACACCAAGTAACAAAGACACAAACTTACACCAAGTCACAAAGACATACACTGACACCCAGTAACAAAGACATACACTGACACCCAGTAACAAAGACGCACACTGACACCAAGTAACACAGACATACACTGATACCCAGTAACACAGACACACCGTTACACCAAGTAACAAAGACGTACACTGACACAAAGTAACAAAGACATACACAGACACCAATTAACAAAGACATACACTGATACCCAGCAAACACAGACACACACTTACACCAAGTAACAAATGCATACACAGACACCAACTAACAAAGACATACACTGATATCCAGCAACACAGACAAGCACTTACACAAAGTAACAAAGACATACACTGACACCAACTAACAAACACAGACACTGACACCAAATAACACAGACATACACTGACACCAATTAACAAAGACACACACTTACACCAACTAACAAAGACACACACTTACACCAAGTAACACAGACATGCACTGACACCAAGTAACAAAGACATGCACTTACACCAAGTAAGAAAGACACACACTTACACCAAGTAACACAGACCTACACTGACACCAAGAAACAAAGACATACACTGATACCCAGCAACACAGACACACTCTTACACCAAGTAACAAAGACAGACACTGATACCCAGTAACACAGACACACACTTACACCAAGTATCAAAGACATACACTGACACCAAGTAACAAAGACATACACTTACACCAAGTAACAAAGACTTACACTGACACCAAGTAACAAAGACATACACTTACACCAAGTCACAAAGACATACACTGACACCAAGTAACAAAGACATACACTGACACCAAGTAACAAAGACATACACTTACACAAAGTAACACAGACATAAACTTACACCAAGTAACAAAGACACACACTTACGCGAAGTAACACAGACATACAGTGACACCAAGTAACAAAGACATACACTGATACCCAGTAACACAGACACACACATACACCAAGTAACAAAGACAGGCACTGATACAAAGTAACACAGAAACACACTTACACCAGGTCACAAATACACACACTGATACCCAGTAACACAGACACACACTTACACCAAGTAACAAAGACAGACACTGATACCCAGTAACACAGACACACACTTACACCAAGTCACAAAGATATACACTGACACCCAGTAACAAAGACATAGACTGACACCCAGTAACAAAGACACACACAAACACCAAGTAACAAAGACATACACTGACACCAATTAACAATAACATACACTTACACCAAGTAACAAAGACACACACTGACACCAAGTAACAAAGACATAGACTGACACCAAGTAACAAAGACATACACTGACACCAAGTAACAAAGACATACACTGACACCAATTAACAATAACATACACTTACACCAAGTAACAAAGACACACACTGACACCAAGTAACAAAGACATACACTGATACCCAGGAACACAGACACACACTTACACCAAGTCACAAAGACATACACTGACACCCAGTAACAAAGACATACACTTACACCAAGTAACAAAGACAAACACTGACACGAAGTAACAAAGACATACAATCATCACCAGTAACACAGACACGCACTGACACCCAGTAACAAAGACATACACTGACACCAAGTAACAAAGACAGACATTGATACCCAGTAACACAGACACACACTTACACCAAGTAACAAAGAAATGCACTGATACCCAATAAGACAGACACATACTTACACCAACTAGCAAAGACATACACTGACACAAATTAACAAAGACATACACTGACACCCAGGAACAAAGACAAACACTGACACCAAGTAACAAAGACATACACTGACACCAAGTAACAAAGACACACACTTATACCAAGTATCAAAGACATACACTGACACCAAGTAACAAAGACAAACACTTACACCAAGTAACAAAGACATACACTGACACCAAGTAACAAAGACATACACTGATACCCAGTAACACAGACACACACTTACACCAACTAACACAGACATACACATACACCAAGTCACAAAGACATACACTGATACCCAATAACACAGACACACACTTACACCAACTAACACAGACATACACAAGCACCAAGTAACAAAGACACACTGATACCCAATAACACAGACACACACTTACACCAACTAACACAGACATACACATACAGTAAGTAACAAAGACAGACACTGATACCCAGTAACACAGACACACACTTACACCAATTCACTAAGACATACACTGACATCCAGTAACAAAGACACACACTTACACCAAGTAACAAAGACATACACCGACACCAATTAACAAAGACATACAATTACACCAAGTAAAAAAGACAGACACAGACACCAAGTAACAAAGACATACACTGATACCCAGTAACACAGACACACACTTACACCAAGTAACACAGACACACACTGACACCAAGTAACAAAGACAGGCACTGATACCCAGTAACACGGACACACACTTACACCAAGTCACAAAGATATACACTGATACCCAGTAACACAGACACACACTTACACCAAGTAACAAATACATACACTGACACAAAGTAACAAAGACATACGCTTACACCAAGTAACAAAGACATACACTGACACCAAGTAACAAAGACATACACTGATACCCAGTAACACAGACAAACACTTACACCAATTAACAAAGACATGCACTGACACCCAGTAGCAAAGACATGCACTGACACCCAGTAACAAAGACACACACTGACACCAAGTATCAAAGGCATACACGTACACCAAGTAACACAGACACACAGTGACACCAAGTAACACAGACATACACTGACACCAAGTCACAAAGACATACACTGATACCCAGTAACACAGACACACACTTACACCAAGTAACAAAGACATACACTGACACCAAGTAACAAAGACATACAATGATACCCAGTAACACAGACACACACTGACACCAAGTAACACAGAGAAACACTGATATACAGTAACAAAGACATACACTGACACCAAGTAACACAGACAGACACTGACACCCAGTAACAAAGACATACACTGACACCGAGTCACAAAGACTTACACTGATACCAAGTGACAAAGACATACACTGATACCCAGTAACACATACACGCACTGACACCAAGTAACAAAGACAGACACTTACTCCAAGTATTTTGACATACTCTGACACCAAGTAACAAAGACATACTCTGATACCCAGTAACACAGACACACACTTATACCAAGTAACAAAGACAGACACTGATACCCAGTAACACAGACACAAACTTACACCAAGTAACAAAGACATACACTGACACCAAGTAACAAAGCCATACAATAACACCAAGTGACAAAGACATACACTGACACCAAGTAACAAAGACATACAATGATACCCAGTGACACAGACACACACTTACACCAAGTAACAAAGACATACACTGATACCCAGTAACACAGATACAAACTTACACCAAGTAACACAGACATACACTGACATCAAATAACAAAGACACACACTGACACCCAGTAACAAAGGCATACACTGACACCAAGTCACAAAGACATACACAGATACCCAGTAACACAGACACACACTTACACCAAGTAACACAGACATACACTGACACCAAGTAATAAAGACAGGCACTGATACCCAGTAACACAGACACACACTTACACCAAGTAACAAAGACAGACACTGATACCCAGTAACACAGACACACACTTACACCAAGTAACCATTACATACACTGACACCAAGTAACAAAGACATAAACTGACACCCAGTAACGCAGACACACACGGACAGCAAGTAACAAAGACATACACTGATACCCAGTAACACAGATACACACTTGCAACAAGTAACAAAGACATACACTGACACCAAGTAACAAAGACATACAATGATACCCAGTAACACAGACACACACTGACACCAAGTAACACAAACAAACACACACTGACACCCAGTAACACAGAGAAACACTGATACACAGTAACAAAGACATACACTGACACCAAGTAACACAGACAGACACTGACACCCAGTAACAAAGACATACACTGACACCGAGTCACAAAGACTTACACTGATACCAAGTGACAAAGACATACACTGATACCCAGTAACACATACACGCACTGACACTAAGTAACAAAGACATACACTTACTCCAAGTATTTTGACATACTCTGACACCAAGTAACAAAGACATACTCTGATACCCAGTATCACAGACACACACTTATACCAAGTAACAAGGACAGACACTGATACCCAGTAACACAGACACACACTTACACGAAGTAACAAAGACATACACTGACACCAAGTAACAAAGACATACAATAACAACAAGTAACAAAGACATACACTGACACCAAGTAACAAAGACATACAATGATACCCAGTAACACAGACACACACTTACACCAAGTAACAAAGACATACAAAGATACCCAGTAACACAGATACAAACTTACACCAAGTAACACAGACATACACTGACATCAAGTAACAAAGACACACACTGACACCCAGTAACAAAGGCATACACTGACACCAAGTCACAAAGACATACACAGATACCCAGTAATACAGACACACACTTACACCAAGTAACAAAGACAGACACTGATACCCAGTAACACAGACACACACGGACAGCAAGTAACAAAGGCACACACTTACACCAAGTATCACAGACACACACTGACACCCAGTAACACAGCCACACACTTACACCAAGTAACAAAGACATACACTGACACCAAGTAACAAAGACATACACTGACACCAAGTAACCAAGACATACACTGACACCAAGTAACCAAGACATACACTTATACCCTGTAACACAGACATACACTTACACGAAGTAACAAAGACATACACTGATAACCAGTAACATAGACACACACTTACACCAAGTAACAAAGACAGACAATGATACCCAGTAACACAGACACACACACACCAAGTAACAAAGACATACACTGATACCCAGTAACACAGACACACACTTACACAAAGTAACAAAGACAGACAATGATACCCAGTAACACAGACACACACACACCAAGTAACAAAGACGGACACTGACACCAAGTAACAAAGACATAAACTGACACCCAGTAACACAGACACACATGGAAACCAGTAACAAATACACACACTTACACCAAGTAACACAGACACACACTGACACCCAGCAACAGAGACACACACTTACACCAAGTCACAAAGACATACAATGACATCAAGTAACAAAGACATACACTTACACCAAGTAACAAAGACATACACTGACACCAAGTAACAAAGACATACACTGATACCCAGTAACACAGACACACTCTTACACTAAGGAAGAAAGACATACACTGACACCAAGTAACAAAGACATACACTGACAACCAGTAACACAGACACACACTTACACCAAGTAACAGAGACACCACTGACACCAAGTAACAAAGACATACACTGATACCCAGTAACACAGACACACACTTACACCAAGTAACAAAGACAGACACTGATACCCAGTAACACAGACACACACTTACACCAAGTAACACTGACATACACTGACACCAAGTAACAAAGACATACACTGATACCCAGTAACACAGACACACACTGACACCCAGTGACACAGACACACACTTACACCAAGTAACAAAGACAGACACTGATACCCAGTAACACAGACACACACTTACACCAAGTAACACTGACATACACTGACACCAAGTAACAAAGACATAAACTGATACCCAGCAACACAGACACACACTTACACCAAGTAACACTGACATACACTGACACCAAGTAACAAAGACATACACTGATACCCAGTAACACAGACACACACTGACACCCAGTGACACAGAGAAACACTGAAACACAGTAACAAAGACATACACTGACACCAAGTAACAAAGACATACACTGACACCAAGTCACAAAGACATCCACTTCCACCAAGTAACACAGACATACACTTACACCAAGTAACACAGACATACAATGACACCAAGTAACAAAGACAAGCACTGATACCCAGTAACACAGACACACATTTACACCAAGTAAAAAAGACAGACACTGATACCCAGTAACACAGACACACACTTACACCAAGTAACAAAGACAGACACTGACACCCAGTAACAAACACATAATCTGACACCCAGTAACACAGACACACACGGACACCAAGTAACAAAGACACACACTTACACCAAGTAACACAGACACACACTGACACCCAGTAACACAAACAAACACACTGACACCAAGTAACACAGACATAAACTGACACCAAGTAACACAGACATAAACTGACACCAAGTAACAAAGATGTACACTTACACCAAGTAACAAAGACATACACTGACACAAAGTAACAAAGACATACACTTAAACCAAGTAACACAGACATGCACTCACACCAAGTAACAAAGACAGGCACTGACACCAAGTAACAAAGACACAAACTTACAACAAGTCACACAGACATACACTGACACCAAGTATCAAAGAATGACACTGACACCCAGTAACACAGACACACACTTACAGCAAGTCACAAATACATACACTGATACCCAGTAACACAGACACACACTTACACAAAGTAACAAAGACATACACTGACACCAAGTAACAAAGACATACACTGATACCCAGTAGCAAAGACATACACTGACACCAAGTAACAAAGACACAAACTTACGCCAAGTAACACAGACACACACTGACACCAAGTATCAAGGACATATACTGACACCAAGTAATAAAGACATACACGTACACCAAGTAGCAAAGACATACACTGATACCCAGTAACACAGACACACACTTACACCAAGTAACAAAGACAGACACTGATACCCAGTAACACAGACACACACTTACACCAAGTCACAAAGACATACACTGACACCCAGTAACAAAGACATACACTGACACCCAGTAACAAAGACACACACTGACACCAAGTTACAAAGACATACACTGATACCCAGTAACACAGACACACAGTTACACCAAGTAACAAAGACATACACTGACACCAAGTAACAAAGACATACACAGACACCAATTAACAAAGACATACACTGATACCCAGTAACACAGACACACACTTACACCAAGTAACAAATGCATACACTTACACCAAGTAACAAAGACATACACAGACACCAAGTAACAAAGAAATACACTGATACCCAGTAACACAGACACACACTTAGACGAAGTAACAAAGGAATACACAGATACCCAGTAACACAGACACACAATTACACCAAGTATCACAGACATACACAGACACCAACTAACAAATACATACACTGATACCCAGTAACACAGACAAACACTTACATCAAGTAACAAAGACATACACTGACACCAAGTAACAAACACAGACACTTACACCAAATAACACAGACAGACACTTACACCAAGTAACAAAGACATACACTTACACCCATAACAAAGACACACACTTACACCAAGTAACAAGACATACACTGACACCAAGTAACAAAGACATGCACTTACACCAAGTAGGAAAGACACACACTTACACCAAGTAACAAAGACAGACACTGATGCCCAGTAACACAGTCACACACTTACACCAAGTAACAAAGACATACACTGACACCAAGTAACAAAGACATACACTGATACCCAGTAACACAGACACACACGTACACCAAGTAACAAAGACATACACTGACACCAAGTGACAAAGACATAAACTGACACCCAGTAACACAGGCACACACGGACACCAAGTAACAAAGACACACACTTACACCAAGTAACACAGACACACACTGACACCCAGTAACACAGACACACACTTACACCATGTAACAAAGACAAACACTGACACCAAGTGACAAAGACATACACTGACACCCAGTAACAAAGACATACACTGACACCAGGTCACAAAGACATACACTGATACCCAGTAACACAGACACACACTTACACCAAGTCACACAGACATACACTGTCACCAAGTAACAAAGACATACACTGACACCAAGTAACACAGACACACACTGCCACCCAGTAACACAGACACACACTTACACCAAGTAACAAAGACATACACTGACACCAAGTAACAAAGACATCCACTTACACCAAGGAACAAAGACAAACACTGACACCAAGAAACAAAGACATACACTGATACCCAGTAACACAGACACAAACTTACAACAAGTAACAAAGACATACACTGATACCCAGTAACACAGACACACACTGACACCAAGTAACAAAGACATACACTGACACCAAGTAACAAAGACATAAACTGGCAACCAGTAACACCGACACACACGCACACCAAGTAACAAAGACACAGACTTACACCAAGTAACACAGATACACACTGACACCCAGTAACACAGACACACACTTACACCAAGTAACAAAGACATACAATGACACCAAGTAACAAAGACATACACTTGCACCAAGAAACAAAGACATACACTGATACACAGTAACACAGACACACACTTACACCAAGTAACAATGACATACACTGATACCCAGTAACACAGACACACTCTTACACCAAGTAACACAGACATACACTGACACCAAGTAACAAAGACATACACTGATGCCCAGTAACACAGACACACACTTACACCAGTAACAAAGGCATACACTGACACCCAGTAACACAGACACACACTGGCACCAAGTAACAAAGACATACACTGACACCAAGTAACACAGACACACACTGACACCAAGTAACACAAACACACACTGACACCAAGTAACACAAACACACACTTACACCAAGTAACAAAGACATACACTGACACTAAGTAACAAAGACACACACTTACACCAAGTAACACAGACATAGACTAACACCAAGTAACAAAGACACACACTTACACCAAGTAGCACAGACATAAACTGACACCAAGTCACAAAGACACACACTGACACCCAGTAACAAAGACATACACTGACACCAAGTCACAAAGACATACACTGATACCCAGTAACACAGACACACACTTACACCAAGTAACACAGACATACACTGACCCCCAGTAACACAGACATACACTGATACCCAGTAACACAGACACACACTGACACCAAGTAACAAAGACATACACTGACACCAAGAAACAAAGACATAAACTGACACCCAGTAACACAGACACACACGGACACCACGTAACAAAGACACACACTTACACCAAGTAACACAGACACACACTGACACCCAGTAACACAGACACACACTTACACCAAGTAACAAAGACATACACTGACATCAAGTAACAAAGACATACACTGACATCAAGTAACAAAGACATACACTGACACCCAGTAACAAAGACATACACTGACACCAAGTCACATAGACATACACTGATACCCAGTAACACAGACACACACTTACACTAAGTCACACAGACATACACTGACACCAAGTAACAAAGACATACACTGACACCAAGTAACACAGACATACACTGACACCAAGTAACAAAGACATACACTTACACCAAGTAACAAAGACATACACTGACACCAAGTAACAAAGACATACACTGATACCAAGTAACACAGACACAAACTTACAACAAGTAACAAAGACATACACTGATACTCAGTAACACAGACACACACTGACACCAAGTAACAAAGACATACACTGATACCCAGTAACACAGACACACACTTACACCAAGTAACAAAGACAGACACTGATACCCAGTAACACAGACACACACTTACACCAAGTAACAAAGACATGCACTGACACCAAGTAACAAAGACATAAACTGACACCCTGTAACACAGACACACACGGACATCAAGTAACAAAGACACACACTTACACCAAGTAACACAGACACACACTGACACCCAGTAACACAGACACACACTTACACCAAGTAACAAAGACATACACTGACACCAAGTAACAAAGACATACACTGATACCCAGTAACACAGACACACACGGACACCAAGAAACAAAGACACACACTTGCACCAAGTAACACAGACACACACTGACACCCAGTAACACAGACATACACTGACACCAAGTAACAAAGACATACACTGACACCCAGTAACACAGACACACACTGACACCAAGTAACAAAGACATACACTGATACCCAGTAACACAGACACACACTTACACCAAGTAACAAAGACAGACACTGATACCCAGTAACACAGACACACACTTCCACCAAGTAACAAAGACATACACTGACAACCAGTAACAAAGGCATACACTGACACCCAGTAACACAGACACACACGGACACCAAGTAACAAAGACACACACTTACACCCAGTAACACAAACACACACTTACACCAAGTAACAAAGACATACACTGACACCAAGTAACAAAGACATACACTTACACCAAGTAACACAGACATCGACTAACACCAAGTAACAAAGACATACACTTACACCAAGTAGCACTGACATACACTGACACCAAGTCACAAAGACTCACACTGACACCCAGTAACAAAGACATACACAGATACCCAGTAACACAGACACACACTTACACCAAGTAACACAGACATACACTGACCCCCCAGTAACACAGACATACACTGATACCCAGCAACACAGACACACACTGACACCCAGTAACACAGACACACACTTACAACAAGTAACAAAGACATACACTGACACCAAGTAACAAAGACATACACTGACTCCAAGTAACAAAGACATACACTGAAACCAAGTAACAAAGACATACACTGATACCCAGTAACACAGACACAAACTTACAACAAGTAACAAAGACATACACTGATACCCAGTAACACAGACACACACTTACACCAAGTAACACAGATATACACTGACATCAAGTAACAAAGACATACACTGATACCCAGTAACACAGACACACACTTACACCAAGTAACAAAGACAGACACTGATACCCAGTAACACAGACACACACTTACACCAAGTCACAAAGACAAACACTGACACCAAGAATCAAAGACATAAACTGACAACCAGTAACACAGACATACACGGACACCAAGTAACAAAGACACAGACTTACACCAAGTAACACAGATACACACTGACACCCAGTAACACAGACACACACTTACACCAAGTAACAAAGACATACAATGACACCAAGTAACAAAGACATACACTTACACCAAGTAACAAAGACAGACACTGATACCCAGTAACACAGACACACTTACACCAAGTAACAAAGACGTACACTGACACCAAGAATCAAAGACATAAACTGACAACCAGTAACACAGAGACACACAGACACCAAGTAACAAAGACACAGACTTACACCAAGTAACACAGATACACACTGACAACCAGTAACACAGACACACACTTACACCAAGTAACAAAGACATACAATGACACCAAGTAACAAAGACATACACTTACACCAAGTAACAAAGACATACACTGACACCAAGTAACAAAGACATTCACTGATACACAGTAACACAGACACACACTTACACCAAGTAACAAAGACATACACTGATACCCAGTAACACAGACACACACTGACACCAAGTAACAAAGACATACACTGATACCCAGTAACACAGACACACACTTACACCAAGTAACAAAGACAGACACTGATACCCAGTAACACAGACACACACTTCCACCAAGTAACAAAGACATACACTGACAACCAGTAACAAAGGCATACACTGACACCCAGTAACACAGACACACACGGACACCAAGTAACAAAGACACACACTTACACCCAGTAACACAAACACACACTTACACCAAGTAACAAAGACATACACTGACACCAAGTAACAAAGACATACACTTACACCAAGTAACACAGACATCGACTAGCACCAAGTAACAAAGACATACACTGACACCCAGTAACAAAGACATACACTGACACCAAGTCACAAAGACATACACTGATACCCAGTAACACAGACACACACTTACACCAAGTAACACAGACATACACTGACCCCCCAGTAACACAGACATACACTGATACCCAGCAACACAGACACACACTGACACCCAGTAACACAGACACACACTTACAACAAGTAACAAAGACATACACTGACACCAAGTAACAAAGACATACACAGACTCCAAGTAACAAAGACATACACTGAAACCAAGTAACAAAGACATACACTGATACCCAGTAACACAGACACAAACTTACAACAAGTAACAAAGACATACACTGATACCCAGTAACACAGACACACACTTACACCAAGTAACACAGATATACACTGACATCAAGTAACAAAGACATACACTGATACCCAGTAACACAGACACACACTTACACCAAGTAACAAAGACAGACACTGATACCCAGTAACACAGACACACACTTACACCAAGTCACAAAGACAAACACTGACACCAAGAATCAAAGACATAAACTGACAACCAGTAACACAGACATACACGGACACCAAGTAACAAAGACACAGACTTACACCAAGTAACACAGATACACACTGACACCCAGTAACACAGACACACACTTACACCAAGTAACAAAGACATACAATGACACCAAGTAACAAAGACATACACTTACACCAAGTAACAAAGACAGACACTGATACCCAGTAACACAGACACACTTACACCAAGTAACAAAGACGTACACTGACACCAAGAATCAAAGACATAAACTGACAACCAGTAACACAGAGACACACAGACACCAAGTAACAAAGACACAGACTTACACCAAGTAACACAGATACACACTGACAACCAGTAACACAGACACACACTTACACCAAGTAACAAAGACATACAATGACACCAAGTAACAAAGACATACACTTACACCAAGTAACAAAGACATACACTGACACCAAGTAACAAAGACATTCACTGATACACAGTAACACAGACACACACTTACACCAAGTAACAAAGACATACACTGATACCCAGTAACACAGACACACACTGACACCAAGTAACAAAGACATACACTGATACCCAGTAACACAGACACACACTTACACCAAGTAACAAAGACAGACACTGATACCCAGTAACACAGACACACACTTCCACCAAGTAACAAAGACATACACTGACAACCAGTAACAAAGGCATACACTGACACCCAGTAACACAGACACACACGGACACCAAGTAACAAAGACACACACTTACTGCCAGTAACACAAACACACACTTACACCAAGTAACAAAGACATACACTGACACCAAGTAACAAAGACATACACTTACACCAAGTAACACAGACATCGACTAGCACCAAGTAACAAAGACATACACTGACACCCAGTAACAAAGACATACACTGACACCAAGTCACAAAGACATACACTGATACCCAGTAACACAGACACACACTTACACCAAGTAACACAGACATACACTGACCCCCCAGTAACACAGACATACACTGATACCCAGCAACACAGACACACACTGACACCCAGTAACACAGACACACACTTACAACAAGTAACAAAGACATACACTGACACCAAGTAACAAAGACATACACAGACTCCAAGTAACAAAGACATACACTGAAACCAAGTAACAAAGACATACACTGATACCCAGAAACACAGACACAAACTTACAACAAGTAACAAAGACATACACTGATACCCAGTAACACAGACACACACTTACACCAAGTAACACAGATATACACTGACATCAAGTAACAAAGACATACACTGATACCCAGTAACACAGACACACACTTACACCAAGTAACAAAGACAGACACTGATACCCAGTAACACAGACACACACTTACACCAAGTAATAAAGACATACACTGACACCAAGTAACAAAGACATAACTGACACCCAGTAACACAGACACACACGGACACCAAGTAACAAAGACACACACTTACACCAAGTAACACAGGCACACACTGACACCCAGTAACACAGACACACACGAACACCAAGTAACAAAGACATACACTGACACCAAGTAACAAAGACATACACTGAAACCCAGTAACAAAGACATACACTGACACCAAGTCACAAACACATGCACTGATACCCAGTAACACAGACACACACTTACACCAAGTCACACAGACATACACTGACACAAAGTAACAAAGACATACACTGACACCAAGTAACACAGACACACACTGACACCCAGTAACACAGACACACACTTACACCAAGTAACAAAGACATACACTGACACCAAGTAACAAAGACATACACTTACACCAAGTAACAAAGACATACACTGACACCAAGTAACAAAGGCATACACTGATACCCAGTAACACAGACACAAAATTACAACAAGTAACAAAGACATACACTGATACCCAGTAACACAGACACACACTTACACCAAGTAACACAGACATACACTGACACCAAGTAACAAAGACATACACTGATACCCAGTAACACAGACACACACTTACACCAAGTCACAAAGACAAACACTGACACCAAGAATCAAAGACATAAACTGACAACCAGTAACACAGACATACACGGACACCAAGTAACAAAGACACAGACTTACACCAAGTAACACAGATACACACTGACACCCAGTAACACAGACACACACTTACACCAAGTAACAAAGACATACAATGACACCACGTAACAAAGACATACACTTACACCAAGTAACAAAGACATACACTGACACCAAATAACAAAGACATACTCTGATACACAGTAACACAGACACACACTTACACCAAGTAACAAAGACATACACTGATACCCAGTAACACAGACACACACTTACACCAAGTAACACAGACATACACTGACACCAAGTAACAAAGACATACACTGATACCCAGTAACACCGACACACACTTACACCAAGTAACAAAGACAGACACTGATACCCAGTAACACAGACACACACTTCCACCAAGTAACAAAGACATACACTGACAACCAGTAACAAAGGCATACACTGACACCCAGTAACACAGACACACAAGGACACCAAGTAACAAAGACACACACTTACACCAAGTAACACAGACACACACTGACACCCAGTAACACAAACAAACACACTGACACCAAGTGACACAGACATACACTGACACCAAGTTACAAAGACATACACTGACACCAAGTAACACAGACACACACTGACACCAAGTAACACAAACACACACTTACACCAAGTAACAAAGACATACACTTACACCAAGTAGCACAGACATACACTGACACCAAGTCACAAAGACACACACTGACACCCAGTAACAAAGACATACACTGACACCAAGTCACAAAGACATACACTGATACCCAGTAACACAGACACACACTTACACCAAGTAACACAGACATACACTGACCCCCAGTAACACAGACATACACTGATACCCAGTAACACAGACACACACTTACACCAAGTCACAAAGACAAACACTGACACCAAGAATCAAAGACATAAACTGACAACCAGTAACACAGACATACACGGACACCAAGTAACAAAGACACAGACTTACACCAAGTAACACAGATACACACTGACACCCAGTAACACAGACACACACTTACACCAAGTAACAAAGACATACAATGACACCAAGTAACAAAGACATACACTTACACCAAGTAACAAAGACAGACACTGATACCCAGTAACACAGACACACTTACACCAAGTAACAAAGACGTACACTGACACCAAGAATCAAAGACATAAACTGACAACCAGTAACACAGAGACACACAGACACCAAGTAACAAAGACACAGACTTACACCAAGTAACACAGATACACACTGACAACCAGTAACACAGACACACACTTACACCAAGTAACAAAGACATACAATGACACCAAGTAACAAAGACATACACTTACACCAAGTAACAAAGACATACACTGACACCAAGTAACAAAGACATTCACTGATACACAGTAACACAGACACACACTTACACCAAGTAACAAAGACATACACTGATACCCAGTAACACAGACACACACTGACACCAAGTAACAAAGACATACACTGATACCCAGTAACACAGACACACACTTACACCAAGTAACAAAGACAGACACTGATACCCAGTAACACAGACACACACTTCCACCAAGTAACAAAGACATACACTGACAACCAGTAACAAAGGCATACACTGACACCCAGTAACACAGACACACACGGACACCAAGTAACAAAGACACACACTTACACCCAGTAACACAAACACACACTTACACCAAGTAACAAAGACATACACTGACACCAAGTAACAAAGACATACACTTACACCAAGTAACTCAGACATCGACTAGCACCAAGTAACAAAGACATACACTGACACCCAGTAACAAAGACATACACTGACACCAAGTCACAAAGACATACACTGATACCCAGTAACACAGACACACACTTACACCAAGTAACACAGACATACACTGACCCCCCAGTAACACAGACATACACTGATACCCAGCAACACAGACACACACTGACACCCAGTAACACAGACACACACTTACAACAAGTAACAAAGACATACACTGACACCAAGTAACAAAGACATACACTGACTCCAAGTAACAAAGACATACACTGAAACCAAGTAACAAAGACATACACTGATACCCAGTAACACAGACACAAACTTACAACAAGTAACAAAGACATACACTGATACCCAGTAACACAGACACACACTTACACCAAGTAACACAGATATACACTGACATCAAGTAACAAAGACATACACTGATACCCAGTAACACAGACACACACTTACACCAAGTAACAAAGACAGACACTGATACCCAGTAACACAGACACACACTTACACCAAGTAATAAAGACATACACTGACACCAAGTAACAAAGACATAACTGACACCCAGTAACACAGACACACACGGACACCAAGTAACAAAGACACACACTTACACCAAGTAACACAGGCACACACAGACACCCAGTAACACAGACACACACGAACACCAAGTAACAAAGACATACACTGACACCAAGTAACAAAGACATACACTGACACCCAGTAACAAAGACATACACTGACACCAAGTCACAAACACATGCACTGATACCCAGTAACACAGACACACACTTACACCAAGTCACACAGACATACACTGACACAAAGTAACAAAGACATACACTGACACCAAGTAACACAGACACACACTGACACCCAGTAACACAGACACACACTTACACCAAGTAACAAAGACATACACTGACACCAAGTAACAAAGACATACACTTACACCAAGTAACAAAGACATACACTGACACCAAGTAACAAAGGCATACACTGATACCCAGTAACACAGACACAAAATTACAACAAGTAACAAAGACATACACTGATACCCAGTAACACAGACACACACTTACACCAAGTAACACAGACATACACTGACACCAAGTAACAAAGACATACACTGATACCCAGTAACACAGACACACACTTACACCAAGTCACAAAGACAAACACTGACACCAAGAATCAAAGACATAAACTGACAACCAGTAACACAGACATACACGGACACCAAGTAACAAAGACACAGACTTACACCAAGTAACACAGATACACACTGACACCCAGTAACACAGACACACACTTACACCAAGTAACAAAGACATACAATGACACCAAGTAACAAAGACATACACTTACACCAAGTAACAAAGACATACACTGACACCAAATAACAAAGACATACACTGATACACAGTAACACAGAAACACACTTACACCAAGTAACAAAGACATACACTGATACCCAGTAACACAGACACACACTTACACCAAGTAACACAGACATACACTGACACCAAGTAACAAAGACATACACTGATACCCAGTAACACCGACACACACTTACACCAAGCAACAAAGAAAGACACTGATACCCAGTAACACAGACACACACTTCCACCAAGTAACAAAGACATACACTGACAACCAGTAACAAAGGCAGACACTGACACCCAGTAACACAGACACACAAGGACACCAAGTAACAAAGACACACACTTACACCAAGTAACACAGACACACACTGACACCCAGTAACACAAACAAACACACTGACACCAAGTGACACAGACATACACTGACACCAAGTTACAAAGACATACACTGACACCAAGTAACACAGACACACACTGACACCAAGTAACACAAACACACACTTACACCAAGTAACAAAGACATACACTTACACCAAGTAGCACAGACATACACTGACACCAAGTCACAAAGACACACACTGACACCCAGTAACAAAGACATACACTGACACCAAGTCACAAAGACATACACTGATACCCAGTAACACAGACACACACTTACACCAAGTAACACAGACATACAGTGACCCCCAGTAACACAGACATACACTGATACCCAGTAACACAGACACACACTGACACCCAGTAACACAGACACACACTTACACCAAGGAACAAAGACATACACTGACACCAAGTAACAAAGACATACACTTACACCAAGTAACAAAGACATACACTGACTCCAAGTAACAAAGACATACACTGATACCCAGTAACACAGACACTAACTTACAACAAGTAACAAAGACATACACTGATACCCAGTAACACAGACACACACTTACACCAAGTAACACAGATATACACTGACACCAGGAAACAAAGACATACACTGATACCCAGTAACACAGACACACAATTACACCAAGTAACAAAGACAGACACTGATACCCAGTAACACAGACACACACTTACACCATGTAATAAAGACATAAACTGACACCCAGTAACACAGACCAAGTAACAAAGACACTCACTTACACCAAGTAACACAGACACACACTGACACCCAGTAACACAGACACACACTTACACCCAGTAACAAAGACATACACTGACACCAAGTCACAAAGACATACACTGATACCCAGTAACACAGACAAACACTGACAGCAATTCACACAGACATACACTGACACCAAGTAACAAAGACATACACTGACACCAAGCAACACAGACACACACTGACACCCAGTAACACAGACACACACTTACACCAAGTAACAAAGACATACACTGACACCAAGTAACAAAGACATACACTTACACCAAGTAACAAAGACAGACACTGATACCCAGTAACACAGACACACTTACACCAAGTAACAAAGACGTACACTGACACCAAGAATCAAAGACATAAACTGACAACCAGTAACACAGAGACACACAGACACCAAGTAACAAAGACACAGACTTACACCAAGTAACACAGATGCACACTGACAACCAGTAACACAGACACACACTTACACCAAGTAACAAAGACATACAATGACACCAAGTAACAAAGACATACACTTACACCAAGTAACAAAGACATACACTGACACCAAGTAACAAAGACATTCACTGATACACAGTAACACAGACACACACTTACACCAAGTAACAAAGACATACACTGATACCCAGTAACACAGACACACACTGACACCAAGTAACAAAGACATACACTGATACCCAGTAACACAGACACACACTTACACCAAGTAACAAAGACAGACACTGATACCCAGTAACACAGACACACACTTCCACCAAGTAACAAAGACATACACTGACAACCAGTAACAAAGGCATACACTGACACCCAGTAACACAGACACACACGGACACCAAGTAACAAAGACACACACTTACACCCAGTAACACAAACACACACTTACACCAAGTAACAAAGACATACACTGACACCAAGTAACAAAGACATACACTTACACCAAGTAACACAGACATCGACTAGCACCAAGTAACAAAGACATACACTTACACCAAGTAGCACTGACATACACTGACACCAAGTCACAAAGATTCACACTGACACCCAGTAACAAAGACATACACTGACACCAAGTCACAAAGACATACACTGATACCCAGTAACACAGACACACACTTACACCAAGTAACACAGACATACACTGACCCCCCAGTAACACAGACATACACTGATACCCAGCAACACAGACACACACTGACACCCAGTAACACAGACACACACTTACAACAAGTAACAAAGACATACACTGACACCAAGTAACAAAGACATACACTGACTCCAAGTAACAAAGACATACACTGAAACCAAGTAACAAAGACATACACTGATACCCAGTAACACAGACACAAACTTACAACAAGTAACAAAGACATACACTGATACCCAGTAACACAGACACACACTTACACCAAGTAACACAGATATACACTGACATCAAGTAACAAAGACATACACTGATACCCAGTAACACAGACACACACTTACACCAAGTAACAAAGACAGACACTGATACACAGTAACACAGACACACACTTACACCAAGTAATAAAGACATACACTGACACCAAGTAACAAAGACATAACTGACACCCAGTAACACAGACACACACGGACACCAAGTAACAAAGACACACACCTACACCAAGTAACACAGGCACACACTGACACCCAGTAACAGACACACACGAACACCAAGTAACAAAGACATACACTGACACCAAGTAACAAAGACATACACTGACACCCAGTAACAAAGACATACACTGACACCAAGTCACAAACACATGCACTGATACCCAGTAACACAGACACACAATTACACCAAGTCACACAGACATACACTGACACCAAGTAACAAAGACATACACTGACACCAAGTCACAAACACATGCACTGATACCCAGTAACACAGACACACAATTACACCAAGTCACACAGACACACACTTACACCCAGTAACAAAGACATACACTGACACCAAGTCACAAAGACATACACTGATACCCAGTAACACAGACAAACACTGACAGCAATTCACACAGACATACACTGACACCAAGTAACAAAGACATACACTGACACCAAGCAACACAGACACACACTGACACCCAGTAACACAGACACACACTTACACCAAGTAACAAAGACATACACTGACACCAAGTAACAAAGACATACACTTACACCAAGTAACAAAGACAGACACTGATACCCAGTAACACAGACACACTTACACCAAGTAACAAAGACGTACACTGACACCAAGAATCAAAGACATAAACTGACAACCAGTAACACAGAGACACACAGACACCAAGTAACAAAGACACAGACTTACACCAAGTAACACAGATGCACACTGACAACCAGTAACACAGACACACACTTACACCAAGTAACAAAGACATACAATGACACCAAGTAACAAAGACATACACTTACACCAAGTAACAAAGACATACACTGACACCAAGTAACAAAGACATTCACTGATACACAGTAACACAGACACACACTTACACCAAGTAACAAAGACATACACTGATACCCAGTAACACAGACACACACTGACACCAAGTAACAAAGACATACACTGATACCCAGTAACACAGACACACACTTACACCAAGTAACAAAGACAGACACTGATACCCAGTAACACAGACACACACTTCCACCAAGTAACAAAGACATACACTGACAACCAGTAACAAAGGCATACACTGACACCCAGTAACACAGACACACACGGACACCAAGTAACAAAGACACACACTTACACCCAGTAACACAAACACACACTTACACCAAGTAACAAAGACATACACTGACACCAAGTAACAAAGACATACACTTACACCAAGTAACACAGACATCGACTAGCACCAAGTAACAAAGACATACACTTACACCAAGTAGCACTGACATACACTGACACCAAGTCACAAAGATTCACACTGACACCCAGTAACAAAGACATACACTGACACCAAGTCACAAAGACATACACTGATACCCAGTAACACAGACACACACTTACACCAAGTAACACAGACATACACTGACCCCCCAGTAACACAGACATACACTGATACCCAGCAACACAGACACACACTGACACCCAGTAACACAGACACACACTTACAACAAGTAACAAAGACATACACTGACACCAAGTAACAAAGACATACACTGACTCCAAGTAACAAAGACATACACTGAAACCAAGTAACAAAGACATACACTGATACCCAGTAACACAGACACAAACTTACAACAAGTAACAAAGACATACACTGATACCCAGTAACACAGACACACACTTACACCAAGTAACACAGATATACACTGACATCAAGTAACAAAGACATACACTGATACCCAGTAACACAGACACACACTTACACCAAGTAACAAAGACAGACACTGATACACAGTAACACAGACACACACTTACACCAAGTAATAAAGACATACACTGACACCAAGTAACAAAGACATAACTGACACCCAGTAACACAGACACACACGGACACCAAGTAACAAAGACACACACCTACACCAAGTAACACAGGCACACACTGACACCCAGTAACAGACACACACGAACACCAAGTAACAAAGACATACACTGACACCAAGTAACAAAGACATACACTGACACCCAGTAACAAAGACATACACTGACACCAAGTCACAAACACATGCACTGATACCCAGTAACACAGACACACAATTACACCAAGTCACACAGACATACACTGACACCAAGTAACACAGACACACACTGACACCCAGTAACACAGACACACACTTACACCAAGTAACAAAGACATACACTGACACCAAGTAACAAAGACATACACTTACACCAAGTAACAAAGACACACACTGACACCAAGTAACAAAGGCATACACTGATACCCAGTAACACAGACACAAAATTACAACAAGTAACAAAGACATACACTGATACCCAGTAACACAGACACACACTTACACCAAGTAACACAGACATACACTGACACCAAGTAACAAAGACATACACTGATACCCAGTAACACAGACACACACTTACACCAAGTCACAAAGACAAACACTGACACCAAGAATAAAAGACATAAACTGACAACCAGTAACACAGACATACACGGACACCAAGTCACAAAGACACAGACTTACACCAAGTAACACAGATACACACAGACACCCAGTAACACAGACACACACTTACACCAAGTAACAAAGACATACAATGACACCAAGTAACAAAGACATACACTTACACCAAGTAACAAAGACATACACTGACACCAAATAACAAAGACATACACTGATACACAGTAACACAGACACACACTTACACCAAGTAACAAAGACATACACTGATACCCAGTAACACAGACACACACTTACACCAAGTAACACAGACATACACTGACACCAAGTAACACAGACATACACTTACACCAAGTAACAAAGACATACACTGACACCAAGTAACAAAGGCATACACTGATACCCAGTAACACAGACACAAAATTACAACAAGTAACAAAGACATACACTGATACCCAGTAACACAGACACACACTTACACCAAGTAACACAGACATACACTGACACCAAGTAACAAAGACATACACTGATACCCAGTAACACAGACACACACTTACACCAAGTCACAAAGACAAACACTGACACCAAGAATCAAAGACATAAACTGACAACCAGTAACACAGACATACACGGACACCAAGTAACAAAGACACAGACTTACACCAAGTAACACAGATACACACTGACACCCAGTAACACAGACACACACTTACACCAAGTAACAAAGACATACAATGACACCAAGTAACAAAGACATACACTTACACCAAGTAACAAAGACATACACTGACACCAAATAACAAAGACATACACTGATACACAGTAACACAGAAACACACTTACACCAAGTAACAAAGACATACACTGATACCCATTAACACAGACACACTCTTACACCAAGTAACACAGACATACACTGACACCAAGTAACAAAGACATACACTGATACCCAGTAACACCGACACACACTTACACCAAGCAACAAAGAAAGACACTGATACCCAGTAACACAGACACACACTTCCACCAAGTAACAAAGACATACACTGACAACCAGTAACAAAGGCAGACACTGACACCCAGTAACACAGACACACAAGGACACCAAGTAACAAAGACACACACTTACACCAAGTAACACAGACACACACTGACACCCAGTAACACAAACAAACACACTGACACCAAGTGACACAGACATACACTGACACCAAGTTACAAAGACATACACTGACACCAAGTAACACAGACACACACTGACACCAAGTAACACAAACACACACTTACACCAAGTAACAAAGACATACACTTACACCAAGTAGCACAGACATACACTGACACCAAGTCACAAAGACACACACTGACACCCAGTAACAAAGACATACACTGACACCAAGTCACAAAGACATACACTGATACCCAGTAACACAGACACACACTTACACCAAGTAACACAGACATACACTGACCCCCAGTAACACAGACATACACTGATACCCAGTAACACAGACACACACTGACACCCAGTAACACAGACACACACTTACACCAAGGAACAAAGACATACACTGACACCAAGTAACAAAGACATACACTTACACCAAGTAACAAAGACATACACTGACTCCAAGTAACAAAGACATACACTGATACCCAGTAACACAGACACTAACTTACAACAAGTAACAAAGACATACACTGATACCCAGTAACACAGACACACACTTACACCAAGTAACACAGATATACACTGACACCAGGTAACAAAGACATACACTGATACCCAGTAACACAGACACACAATTACACCAAGTAACAAAGACAGACACTGATACCCAGTAACACAGACACACACTTACACCATGTAATAAAGACATAAACTGACACCCAGTAACACAGACCAAGTAACAAAGACACTCACTTACACCAAGTAACACAGACACACACTGACACCCAGTAACACAGACACACACTTACACCCAGTAACAAAGACATACACTGACACCAAGTCACAAAGACATACACTGATACCCAGTAACACAGACAAACACTGACAGCAATTCACACAGACATACACTGACACCAAGTAACAAAGACATACACTGACACCAAGCAACACAGACACACACTGACACCCAGTAACACAGACACACACTTACACCAAGTAACAAAGACATACACTGACACCAAGTAACAAAGACATACACTTACACCAAGTAACAAAGACAGACACTGATACCCAGTAACACAGACACACTTACACCAAGTAACAAAGACGTACACTGACACCAAGAATCAAAGACATAAACTGACAACCAGTAACACAGAGACACACAGACACCAAGTAACAAAGACACAGACTTACACCAAGTAACACAGATGCACACTGACAACCAGTAACACAGACACACACTTACACCAAGTAACAAAGACATACAATGACACCAAGTAACAAAGACATACACTTACACCAAGTAACAAAGACATACACTGACACCAAGTAACAAAGACATTCACTGATACACAGTAACACAGACACACACTTACACCAAGTAACAAAGACATACACTGATACCCAGTAACACAGACACACACTGACACCAAGTAACAAAGACATACACTGATACCCAGTAACACAGACACACACTTACACCAAGTAACAAAGACAGACACTGATACCCAGTAACACAGACACACACTTCCACCAAGTAACAAAGACATACACTGACAACCAGTAACAAAGGCATACACTGACACCCAGTAACACAGACACACACGGACACCAAGTAACAAAGACACACACTTACACCCAGTAACACAAACACACACTTACACCAAGTAACAAAGACATACACTGACACCAAGTAACAAAGACATACACTTACACCAAGTAACACAGACATCGACTAGCACCAAGTAACAAAGACATACACTTACACCAAGTAGCACTGACATACACTGACACCAAGTCACAAAGATTCACACTGACACCCAGTAACAAAGACATACACTGACACCAAGTCACAAAGACATACACTGATACCCAGTAACACAGACACACACTTACACCAAGTAACACAGACATACACTGACCCCCCAGTAACACAGACATACACTGATACCCAGCAACACAGACACACACTGACACCCAGTAACACAGACACACACTTACAACAAGTAACAAAGACATACACTGACACCAAGTAACAAAGACATACACTGACTCCAAGTAACAAAGACATACACTGAAACCAAGTAACAAAGACATACACTGATACCCAGTAACACAGACACAAACTTACAACAAGTAACAAAGACATACACTGATACCCAGTAACACAGACACACACTTACACCAAGTAACACAGATATACACTGACATCAAGTAACAAAGACATACACTGATACCCAGTAACACAGACACACACTTACACCAAGTAACAAAGACAGACACTGATACACAGTAACACAGACACACACTTACACCAAGTAATAAAGACATACACTGACACCAAGTAACAAAGACATAACTGACACCCAGTAACACAGACACACACGGACACCAAGTAACAAAGACACACACTTACACCAAGTAACACAGGCACACACTGACACCCAGTAACAGACACACACGAACACCAAGTAACAAAGACATACACTGACACCAAGTAACAAAGACATACACTGACACCCAGTAACAAAGACATACACTGACACCAAGTCACAAACACATGCACTGATACCCAGTAACACAGACACACAATTACACCAAGTCACACAGACATACACTGACACAAAGTAACAAAGACATACACTGACACCAAGTAACACAGACACACACTGACACCCAGTAACACAGACACACACTTACACCAAGTAACAAAGACATACACTGACACCAAGTAACAAAGACATACACTTACACCAAGTAACAAAGACACACACTGACACCAAGTAACAAAGGCATACACTGATACCCAGTAACACAGACACAAAATTACAACAAGTAACAAAGACATACACTGATACCCAGTAACACAGACACACACTTACACCAAGTAACACAGACATACACTGACACCAAGTAACAAAGACATACACTGATACCCAGTAACACAGACACACACTTACACCAAGTCACAAAGACAAACACTGACACCAAGAATAAAAGACATAAACTGACAACCAGTAACACAGACATACACGGACACCAAGTCACAAAGACACAGACTTACACCAAGTAACACAGATACACACAGACACCCAGTAACACAGACACACACTTACACCAAGTAACAAAGACATACAATGACACCAAGTAACAAAGACATACACTTACACCAAGTAACAAAGACATACACTGACACCAAATAACAAAGACATACACTGATACACAGTAACACAGACACACACTTACACCAAGTAACAAAGACATACACTGATACCCAGTAACACAGACACACACTTACACCAAGTAACACAGACATACACTGACACCAAGTAACAAAGACATACACTGATACCCAGTAACACCGACACACACTTACACCAAGTAACAAAGACAGACACTGATACCCAGTAACACAGACACACACTTCCACCAAGTAACAAAGACATACACTGACAACCAGTAACAAAGGCATACACTGACACCCAGTAACACAGACACACAAGGACACCAAGTAACAAAGACACACACTTACACCAAGTAACACAGACACACACTGACACCCAGTAACACAAACAAACACACTGACACCAAGTGACACAGACATACACTTACAACATGTCACAAAGACATACACTGACACCAAGTAACAAAGACATACACTTACACCAAGTAACACAGACATACACTTACACCAAATAACAAAGACATACACTGATACCCAGTAACACAGACACACACTTACACCAAGTAACAAAGACATACACTGATACCCAGTTACACTGACACACACTGACACCATGTAACAAAGACTAACACATACACAAACTGTCACCAAGTAACAAAGACATACACTGACACCCAGTAACAAAGACATACACTGACACCCAGTAACAAAGACACGCACTGACACCAAGTAACAAAGACATACACTGATACCCAGTAACACAGACACACACTTACACCAATTAACAAAGACATACACTGATACCCAGGAACAGAGACACACACTTACATCAAGTAACAAAGACAGACACTGACACCCAGTAACACAGACACACACTTGCACCAAGTAACAAGGACATACACTGATACCAAGTAAAAAAGACATACACTGACACCAAGTAACAAAGACAAACACTGATAGCCAGTAACACAGACACACACTGACACCAAGTAACAAAGACATACACTGATACCCAGTTACACTGACACACTTACACCAAGTAACACAGACACACACAGACACCAGGTAACAAAGACATATACTGATACCCAGTAACACAGACACACACTTACACCAAGTAACAAAGACATACACTGACACCAAGTAACAAAGACATACAGTGACACCAATTAACAAAGACATACACTGATACCCAGTAACACAGACATACACTTACACCAAGTAACAAAGACATACACTGACACCAATTAACAATGACATACACTGACACCCAGGAACACAGATACACACTGACACCCAGTAACACAGAGAAAAAGTCACAGCAAGTAACAAAGACACACACTGACACCAAGTAACACAGACATTCACTGACACCAAGTAACAAAGACATCCACTTACACCAAGTACAATGACATACACTGACACCAAGTAACAAAGACATACAATTATACCCAGGAACACAGACACACACTGACACCCAGTAACAAAGACATGCACTGACACCAAGTAACAAAGACAGACACTGATACCCGGAAACAAAGACACACACTTACACCAAGTAACAAAGACATACACTGATACCCAATAACACAGACACACACTTACACCAACGAACACAGACATACAATGACACAAAGTAACAAACACATGCACTGACACCCAGTAACAAAGACATACACTGACACCCAGTTGCAAAGACATACAATGACACCAAGTAACAAAGACATACACTTACACCAAGTAACAAAGACATACACTGACACCAAATAACAAAGACATACACTGATACACAGTAACACAGACACACACTTACACCAAGTAACAAAGACATACACTGATACCCAGTAACACAGACACACACTTACACCAAGTAACACAGACATACACTGACACCAAGTAACAAAGACATACACTGATACCCAGTAACACCGACACACACTTACACCAAGTAACAAAGACAGACACTGATACCCAGTAACACAGACACACACTTCCACCAAGTAACAAAGACATACACTGACAACCAGTAACAAAGGCATACACTGACACCCAGTAACACAGACACACAAGGACACCAAGTAACAAAGACACACACTTACACCAAGTAACACAGACACACACTGACACCCAGTAACACAAACAAACACACTGACACCAAGTGACACAGACATACACTTACAACATGTCACAAAGACATACACTGACACCAAGTAACAAAGACATACACTTACACCAAGTAACACAGACATACACTTACACCAAATAACAAAGACATACACTGATACCCAGTAACACAGACACACACTTACACCAAGTAACAAAGACATACACTGATACCCAGTTACACTGACACACACTGACACCATGTAACAAAGACTAACACATACACAAACTGTCACCAAGTAACAAAGACATACACTGACACCCAGTAACAAAGACATACACTGACACCCAGTAACAAAGACACGCACTGACACCAAGTAACAAAGACATACACTGATACCCAGTAACACAGACACACACTTACACCAATTAACAAAGACATACACTGATACCCAGGAACACAGACACACACTTACATCAAGTAACAAAGACAGACACTGACACCCAGTAACACAGACACACACTTGCACCAAGTAACAAGGACATACACTGATACCAAGTAAAAAAGACATACACTGACACCAAGTAACAAAGACAAACACTGATAGCCAGTAACACAGACACACACTGACACCAAGTAACAAAGACATACACTGATACCCAGTTACACTGACACACTTACACCAAGTAACACAGACACACACAGACACCAGGTAACAAAGACATATACTGATACCCAGTAACACAGACACACACTTACACCAAGTAACAAAGACATACACTGACACCAAGTAACAAAGACATACAGTGACACCAATTAACAAAGACATACACTGATACCCAGTAACACAGACACACACTTACACCAAGTAACAAAGACATACACTGACACCAAGTAACAAAGACATACACTTACACCAAGTAACAAAGACATACACTGACACCAATTAACAATGACATACACTGACACCCAGGAACACAGATACACACTGACACCCAGTAACACAGAGAAAAAGTCACAGCAAGTAACAAAGACACACACTGACACCAAGTAACACAGACATTCACTGACACCAAGTAACAAAGACATCCACTTACACCAAGTACAATGACATACACTGACACCAAGTAACAAAGACATACAATTATACCCAGGAACACAGACACACACTGACACCCAGTAACAAAGACATGCACTGACACCAAGTAACAAAGACAGACACTGATACCCGGAAACAAAGACACACACTTACACCAAGTAACAAAGACATACACTGATACCCAATAACACAGACACACACTTACACCAACGAACACAGACATACAATGACACAAAGTAACAAACACATGCACTGACACCCAGTAACAAAGACATACACTGACACCCAGTTGCAAAGACACACACTGACACCAAGTAACAAAGACATACACTGACACCAAGTAACAAGTACACACACTTACACCAAGTAACAAAGACATGCACTGACATCAAGTAACAAAGAAATACACTTACACCAAGTAACAAAGACATACACTGACACCAAGTAACAAAGACATACACTGATACCCAGTAACAAAGACACACACTTACAATAAGAAACAAAGACATACACTGATACCCAGTTACACAGACACACACTTGCACCAAGTATCACAGACACACACAGACACCAAGTAACAAAGACATACAGTGATACCCAGTAACACAGACACACACTTACACCAAGTAACAAAGACATACACTGACACCAAGAAACAAAGATAGGCACTGATACCCAGTAACACAGACACACACTTACACAAAGTCACAAAGACATACACTGATACCCAGTAACACAGACACACACTTACACCAAGTAACAAAGACATATACTGACACAAAGTAACAAAGACATACACTTACAACAAGTAACAAAGACATACACTGACACCAAGTAACAAAGACATACACTGATACCCAGTAACAAAGACATACACTGACACCAAGTAACAAAGACATACACTTACACCAGGTAACACAGACATACACTGACACCAAGTAACAAAGACAGACACTGACACCAAGTAACAAAGACATACACTTACACCAAGTAACACAGACATACACTGACACCATGTAACACAGAATACACTGACACCAAGTATCAAAGACATACACTGACACCAAGTAACAAAGACATGCACTTACACCAAGTAACAAAGACAGACACTGATACCCAGTAACACAGACACACACTGACACCAGGTCACAAAGACACACACTGACACCCAGTAACAAAGACAGACACTGATACCCAGTAACACAGACACACACTTACACCAAGTCACAAAGACATACACTGAGACCCAGTAACAAAGACATACACTGACACCAAGTAACGAAGACATACACTTACACCAAGTAACAAAGACATACACTGACACCAAGTAACAAAGACATACACTGATACCCAGTAGCAAAGTCATGCACTGACACCAAGTAACAAAGACACAATCTTACACCAATTAACACAGACATACACTGACACCAAGTATCAAAGACATACACTGACACCAAGTAACAAAGACATACACTTACACCAAGTAACAAAGTCATACACTGGCACCCAGTAACACAGACACACACTTACACCAAGTCACAAACACATACACTGAGACCCAGTAACAAAGACATACACTGACACCCAGTAACAAAGACACACACTGACACCAAGTAACAAAGACATACACAGACACCAAGTAACAAAGACATACACTGATACCCAGTAACACAGACACACACTTACACGAAGTAACAAAGACATACACTGATACCCAGTAACACAGACACACACTTACACCAAGTATCACAGACATACACAGACACCAACTAGCAAAGACATACAATGATACCCAGCAGCACAGACAAACACTTACTCCAAGTAACAAAGACATACACTGACACCAAGTAACAAACACAGACACTTACACCAAATAACACAGACATACACTGACACCAAGTAACAAAGACATACACTTACACCAACTAACAAAGACACACACATACACCAAGTAACACAGACCTACACTGACACCAAGTAACAAAGACATACACTGATACCCAGCAACACAGACACACTCTTACACCAAGTAACAAAGACAGACACTGATACCCAGTAACACAGACACACAATTACACCGAGTATCAAAGACATACACTGACACCAAGTAACAAAGACACACACTTACAACATGTCACAAAGACACACACTTACAACATGTCACAAAGACATACACTGACACCAAGTAACAAAGACATACACTTACACCAAGTAACACAGACATACACTTACACCAAATAACAAAGACATACACTGATACCCAGTAACACAGACACACACTTACACCAAGTAACAAAGACATACACTGATACCCAGTTACACTGACACACACTGACACCATGTAACAAAGACTAACACATACACAAACTGTCACCAAGTAACAAAGACATACACTGACACCCAGTAACAAAGACATACACTGACACCCAGTAACAAAGACACGCACTGACACCAAGTAACAAAGACATACACTGATACCCAGTAACACAGACACACACTTACACCAATTAACAAAGACATACACTGATACCCAGGAACACAGACACACACTTACATCAAGTAACAAAGACAGACACTGACACCCAGTAACACAGACACACACTTGCACCAAGTAACAAGGACATACACTGATACCAAGTAAAAAAGACATACACTGACAACAAGTAACAAAGACAAACACTGATAGCCAGTAACACATACACACACTGACACCAAGTAACAAAGACATACACTGATACCCAGTTACACTGACACACTTACACCAAGTAACACAGACACACACAGACACCAGGTAACAAAGACATACACTGATACCCAGTAACACAGACACACACTTACACCAAGTAACAAAGACATACACTGACACCAAGAAACAAAGATAGGCACTGATACCCAGTAACACAGACACACACTTACACAAAGTCACAAAGACATACACTGATACCCAGTAACACAGACACACACTTACACCAAGTAACAAAGACATATACTGACACAAAGTAACAAAGACATACACTTACAACAAGTAACAAAGACATACACTGACACCAAGTAACAAAGACATACACTGATACCCAGTAACAAAGACATACACTGACACCAAGTAACAAAGACATACACTTACACCAGGTAACACAGACATACACTGACACCAAGTAACAAAGACAGACACTGACACCAAGTAACAAAGACATACACTTACACCAAGTAACACAGACATACACTGACACCATGTAACACAGAATACACTGACACCAAGTATCAAAGACATACACTGACACCAAGTAACAAAGACATGCACTTACACCAAGTAACAAAGACAGACACTGATACCCAGTATCACAGACACACACTGACACCAGGTCACAAAGACACACACTGACACCCAGTAACAAAGACAGACACTGATACCCAGTAACACAGACACACACTTACACCAAGTCACAAAGACATACACTGAGACCCAGTAACAAAGACATACACTGACACCAAGTAACGAAGACATACACTTACACCAAGTAACAAAGACATACACTGACACCAAGTAACAAAGACATACACTGATACCCAGTAGCAAAGTCATGCACTGACACCAAGTAACAAAGACACAATCTTACACCAATTAACACAGACATACACTGACACCAAGTATCAAAGACATACACTGACACCAAGTAACAAAGACATACACTTAGACCAAGTAACAAAGTCATACACTGGCACCCAGTAACACAGACACACACTTACACCAAGTAACAAAGACAGACACTGATACCCAGTAACACAGACACACACTTACACCAAGTCACAAAGACATACACTGAGACCCAGTAACAAAGACATACACTGACACCCAGTAACAAAGCCACACACTGACACCAAGTAACAAAGACATACACAGACACCAAGTAACAAAGACATACACTGATACCCTGTAACACAGACACACACTTACACGAAGTAACAAAGACATACACTGATACCCAGTAACACAGACACACACTTACACCAAGTATCACAGACATACACAGACACCAACTAGCAAAGACATACAATGATACCAAGCAGCACAGACAAACACTTACACCAAGTAACAAAGACATACACTGACACCAAGTAACAAACACAGACACTTACACCAAATTACACAGACATACACTGACACCAAGTAACAAAGACATACACTTACACCAACTAACAAAGACACACACATACACCAAGTAACACAGACCTACACTGACACCAAGTAACAAAGACATACACTGATCCCCAGCAACACAGACACACTCTTACACCAAGTAACAAAGACAGACACTGATACCCAGTAACACAGACACACAATTACACCGAGTATCAAAGACATACACTGACACCAAGTAACAAAGACACACACTTACAACATGTCACAAAGACACACACTTACAACATGTCACAAAGACATACACTGACACCAAGTAACAAAGACATACACTTACACCAAGTAACACAGACATACACTTACACCAAATAACAAAGACATACACTGATACCCAGTAACACAGACACACACTTACACCAAGTAACAAAGACATACACTGATACCCAGTTACACTGACACACACTGACACCATGTAACAAAGACTAACACATACACAAACTGTCACCAAGTAACAAAGACATACACTGACACCCAGTAACAAAGACATACACTGACACCCAGTAACAAAGACACGCACTGACACCAAGTAACAAAGACATACACTGATACCCAGTAACACAGACACACACTTACACCAATTAACAAAGACATACACTGATACCCAGGAACACAGACACACACTTACATCAAGTAACAAAGACAGACACTGACACCCAGTAACACAGACACACACTTGCACCAAGTAACAAGGACATACACTGATACCAAGTAAAAAAGACATACACTGACAACAAGTAACAAAGACAAACACTGATAGCCAGTAACACAGACACACACTGACACCAAGTAACAAAGACATACACTGATACCCAGTTACACTGACACACTTACACCAAGTAACACAGACACACACAGACACCAGGTAACAAAGACATACACTGATACCCAGTAACACAGACACACACTTACACCAAGTAACAAAGACATACACTGATACCCAGTAACACAGACACACACTTACACCAAGTAACAAAGACATACACTGACACCAAGTAACAAAGACATACAGTGACACCAATTAACAAAGACATACACTGATACCCAGTAACACAGACACACACTTACACCAAGTAACAAAAACATACACTGACACCAAGTAACAAAGACATACACTTACACCAAGTAACAAAGACATACACTGACACCAATTAACAATGACATACACTGACACCCAGGAACACAGATACACACTGACACCCAGTAACACAGAGAACAAGTCACAGCAAGTAACAAAGACACACACTGACACCAAGTAACACAGACATTCACTGACACCAAGTAACAAAGACATCCACTTACACCAAGTACAATGACATACACTGACACCAAGTAACAAAGACATACAATTATACCCAGGAACACAGACACACACTGACACCCAGTAACAAAGACATGCACTGACACCAAGTAACAAAGACAGACACTGATACCCGGAAACAAAGACACACACTTACACCAAGTAACAAAGACATACACTGATACCCAAGAACACAGACACACACTTACACCAACGAACACAGACATACAATGACACAAAGTAACAAACACATGCACTGACACCCAGTAACAAAGACATACACTGACACCCAGTTACAAAGACACACACTGACACCAAGTAACAAAGACATACACTGACACCAAGTAACAAGTACACACACTTACACCAAGTAACAAAGACATGCACTGACATCAAGTAACAAAGAAATACACTTACACCAAGTAACAAAGACATACACTGACACCAAGTAACAAAGACATACACTGATACCCAGTAACACAGACACACACCTACACCAAGTAACAAAGACATACACTGATACCCAATAACACAGACACACATTTACACCAACGAACACAGACATACACTTACACCAAGTAACAAAGACAGATACTGATACCCAGTAACACAGACACACACTTACACCAAATCACAAAGACATACACTGACACCAGTAACAAAGACATGCACTGAAACCTAGTAACAAAGACACACTCTGACACCAAGTAACAAAGACATACACTGATACCCAGTTACACAGACACACACTTGCACCAAGTATCACAGACACACACAGACACCAAGTAACCAAGACATACACTGATACCCAGTAACACAGACACACACTTACACCAAGTAACACAGACAGACACTGACACAAAGTAACAAAGACATACATTTACACCAAGTAACAAAGACATACACTGACACCAAGTAACAAAGACATACACTGATACCCAGTAACAAAGACATACACTGACACCAAGTAACAAAGACATACACTTACACCAAGTAACACAGACATACACTGACACCAATTAACAAAGACAGACACTGACACCAAGTAACAAAGACATACACTTACACCAAGTAACACAGACATACACTGACACCAAGTAACACAGACATACACTGACACCAAGTATCAAAGACATACACTGACACCAAGTAACAAAGACATGCACTTACACCAAGTTTCAAAGACAGACACTGATACCCAGTAACACAGACACACACTGACACCAGGTCACAAAGAAACACACTGACACCAAGTAACAAAGACAGACACTGATACCCAGTAACACAGACACACACTTACACCAAGTCACAAATACATACACTGATACACAGTAACACAGACACACACTTACACCAAGTAACAAAGACATACACTGACACCAAGTAACAAAGACATGCACTTACACCAAGTAACAAAGACAGACACTGATACCCAGTAACAAAGACACACACTGACACCAGGTCACAAAGACACACACTGACACCAAGTAACACAGACACACACTTACACCAAGTAGCAAAGACATACACTGACATCAAGTAACAAAGACATACACTGACACCAAGTAACAAAGACATACACTGATACCCAGTAACACAGACACACACCTACACCAAGTAACAAAGACATACACTGATACCCAATAACACAGACACACATTTACACCAACTAACACAGACATACACTTACACCAAGTAACAAAGACAGATACTGATACCCAGTATCACAGACACAGACTTGCACCAAGTATCACAGACACACACAGACACCAAGTAACCAAAACATACACTGATACCCAGGAACACAGACACACACTTACACCAAGTAACATAGACATACACTGACACAAAGTAACAAAGACATACATTTACACCAAGTAACAAAGACATACACTGACACCAAGTAACAAAGACATACACTGATACCCAGTAACAAAGACATACACTGACACCAATAACAAAGGCATGCACTTACACCAAGTAACAAAGACAGACACTGATACCCAGTAACACAGACACACACTGACACCAGGTCACAAAGACACACACTGACACCAAGTAACAAAGACAGACCCTGATACCCAGTAACAGAGACACACACTTACACCAAGTATCAAAGACATACACTGACACCAAGTAACAAAGACATACACTGGTACCCAGTAACACAGACACACACTTACACCAAGTAACAAAGACAGACACTGATACCCAGCAACACAGACACACACTTACACCAAGTCACAAAGACATACACTGAGACCCAGTAACAAAGACATACACTGACACCAAGTAACAAAGACATACACTTACACCAAGTAACAAAGACATACACTTACACCAATAACAAAGACATGCACTTACACCAAGTAACAAAGACAGACACTGATACCCAGTAACACAGACACACACTGACACCAGGTCACAAAGACACACACTGACACCAAGTAACAAAGACAGACACTGATACCCAGTAACACAGACACACACTTACACCAAGTCACAAATATATACACTGATACCCAGTAACACAGACAAACACTTGCACCAAGTAACAAAGACATACACTGACACCAAGTAACACAGACATACACTGACACCAAGTATCAAAGACATACACTGACACCAAGTAACAAAGACATACACTGGTACCCAGTAACACAGACACACACTTACACCAAGTAACAAAGACAGACACTGATACCCAGCAACACAGACACACACTTACACCAAGTCACAAAGACATACACTGAGACCCAGTAACAAAGACATACACTGACACCAAGTAACACAGACATACACTTACACCAAGTAACACAGACATACACTGACACCAAGTAACACAGACATACACTGACACCAAGTATCAAAGACATACACTGACACCAATAACAAAGACATGCACTTACACCAAGTAACAAAGACAGACACTGATACCCAGTAACACAGACACACACTGACACCAGGTCACAAAGACACACACTGACACCAAGTAACAAAGACAGACACTGATACCCAGCAACACAGACAAACACTTACACCAAGTCACAAATACATACACTGATACCCAGTAACACAGACAAACACTTGCACCAAGTAACAAAGACATACACTGACACCAAGTAACACAGACATACACTGACACCAAGTATCAAAGACATACACTGACACCAAGTAACAAAGACATACACTGGTACACAGTAACACAGACACACACTTACACCAAGTAACAAAGACATACACTGACACCAAGTAACACAGACATACACTGACACCAAGTATCAAAGACATACACTGACACCAAGTAACAAAGACATACACTGGTACCCAGTAACACAGACACACACTTACACCAAGTAACAAAGACAGACACTGATACCCAGCAACACAGTCACACACTTACACCAAGTCACAAAGACATACACTGAGACCCAGTAACAAAGACACACACTGACACCAAGTAACAAAGACATACACTGATACCCAGTAACATAGACACACAGTTACACCAAGTAACAAAGACATACACTGACACCAAGTAACAGAGACATACACAGACACGAATTAACAAAGACAGACACTGATACCCAGTAACACAGACAAAAAATTACACCAAGTAACAAATGCATACACTTACACCAAGTAACAAAGACATACACAGACACCAAGTAACAAAGACATACACTGATACCCAGTAACACAGACACACACTTACACGAAGTAACAAAGACATACACAGATACCCAGTAACACAGATTCACACTTACACCTAGTAACAAATGCATACACTTACACCAAGTTACAAAGACATACACAGACACCAACTAACAAAGACATACACTGATACCCAGTAACACAGACAAACACTTACACCAAGTAACAAAGACATACACTGACACCAAGTAACAAACACAGACACTTACACCAAATAACACAGACATACACTGACACCAAGTAACAAAAACATACACTTACACCAACTAACAAAGACACACACATACACCAAGTAACACAGGCCTACACTGACACCAAGTAACAAAGACATACACTGATACCCAGCAACACAGACACACTCTTACACCAAGTAACAAAGACAGACACTGATACCCAGTAACACAGACACACACTTCCACCGAGTATCAAAGACATACACTGACACCAAGTAACAAAGACATACACTTACACCAAGTAACAAAGACATACACTGACACCAAGTAACAAAGACACATACTTACAACATGTCACAAAGACATACACTGACACCAAGTAACAAAGACATACACTTACACCAAGTAACACAGACATACACTTACACCAAGTAACACAGACATACACTTACACCAAGTAACAAAGACATACACTGATACCCAGTAACACAGACACACACTTACACCAAGTAGCAAAGACATACACTGATACCCATTTACACTGACACACACTGACACCAAGTAACAAAGACTGACACATACACACACTGTCACCAAGTAACAAAGACATACACTGACACCCAGTAACAAAGACATACACTGACACCAAGTCACAAAGACATGCACTGACACGCAGTAACAAAGACACACACTGACACCAAGTAACAAAGACATACACTGATACCCAGGCACAAAGACACACACTTACACCAATTAACAAAGACATACACTGATACCCAGGAACACAGACACACCCTTACACCAAGTAACAAAGACAGACACTGACACCCAGTAACACAGACACACACTTGCACCAGGTAACAAGGACATACACTGATACCAAGTAAAAAAGACATACACTGACACCAAGTAACAAAGACATACTCTGATACCCAGTAACACAGACACACACTGACACCAATTAACAAAGGCATACACTGATACCCAGTTACATTGACACACACGAACACCAAGTAACACAGACACACACAGACACCAAGTAACAAAGACATACACTGATACCCAGTAACACAGACACACACTTACACCAAGTAACAAAGACATACACTGACACCAAGTAACAAAGACATACACTTACACCAAGTAACAAAGACATTCACTGGCACCAAGTAACAAAGGCATACACTGATACCCAGTAACACATACACACACTTACACCAAGTTACAAAGACATACAAAGATACCCAGTAACCAAGACATACACTTACACCAAGTAACACAGACATACGCTGACACCAAGTAACAAAGACATCCACTGACACCAAGTAACAAAGACATACATTATTACCCAGTAACAAAGACATACATTGATACCCTGTAACACAGACACGCACTGACACCCAGTAACAACGACATACACTGATACCCAGTAACACAGACACGCAGTGACACCCAGTAACAAAGACATACACTGACACCAAGTCACAAAGACATACACTGACACCAAGTAACAAAGACATACTCTGATTCCCAGTAACACAGACACACACTTGCACCAAGTAACAAAGACAAACACTGACAGCAAGTCACAAAGACATGCACTGACACCAAGTAACACAGACAGACACTGATACCCAGTAACACAGACACACCCTTGCACCAAGTCACAGAGACATACACTGACACCCAGTAACAAAGACATACACTGATACCCAGTAAAACAGACACGCACTGACACCCAGTAACAAAGACATACACTGGCACTAAGTCACAAAGACATACACTGACACCAAGTAACAAAGACATACACTGACACCCAGTAACACAGACACACACTTTCACCAAGTAACAAAGACGTACACTGATACCCAGTCACACAGACACACACTTACACCAAGTAACACAGACATGCACTTACACCAAGTAACAAAGACATACACTGACACCAAGTAACAAAGACATCCACTGATACACAATAACACAGACACACACTTACACCAAGTAACAAAGACATACACTGATACCCAGTAACACAGACACACACTTACACCAAGTAACACAGACATACACTGACACCAAGTAACACAGACACACACTTACACCAAGTAACAAAGACATACACTGACACCAAGTAACAAAGACATAAACTGATACCCAGTAACACAGAGACACACTTACACCAAGTAACAAAGACATACACTGATACCCAGTAACACAGACACACACTTACACCAAGTAACACAGACATACACTGATACCCCGTAACACAGACACACACTTACACCAAGTAACACAGACATACACTGACACCAAGTAACAAAGACATACACTGATACCCAGTAACACAGACACACACTTACACCAAGTAACACAGACATACACTGACACAAAGTAACAAAGACACACACTGACACCCAGTAACAAAGACATACACTGACACCAAGTCACAAAGACATACACTGATACCCAGAATCACAGACACACACTGACACCAAGTAACACAGACATACACTGACACCAAGTAACAAAGACATACACCGATGCCCAGTAACACAGACACACACTTACACCAAGTAACAAAGACAGACACTGATACCCAGTAACACAGACACACACTTACACCAAGTAACAAAGGCTTACACTGACACCAAGTATCAAAGACATAAACTCACACCCAGTAACACAGACACACACGGACACCAAGTAACAAAGACATGCACTGATGCCCAGTAACACAGACACACACTTACACCAAGTAACAAAGACAGACACTGATACCCAGTAACACAGACACACACTTACACCAAGTAACAAAGACAGACACTGATACCCAAAAACACAGACACACTCTTACACCAAGTAACAAAGACTTACACTGACACCAAGTATCAAAGACATAAACTCACACCCAGTAACACAGACACACACGGACACCAAGTAACAAAGACACAGATTTACACCAAGTAACACAACACACACTGACTCCCAGTAACACAGACACACACTTACACCAAGTAACAAAGACATACAATGACACCAAGTAACAAAGACATACACTTACACCAAGTATCAAAGACATACACTGACACCAAGTAACAAAGACATACACTGATACACAGTAACGCAGACACACATTTACACCAAGTAACAAAGACATACACTGATACCCAGTCACACAGACACACACTTACACCAAGTAACACAGACATGCACTTACACCAAGTAACAAAGACATACACTGACACCAAGTAACAAAGACATCCACTGATACACAATAACACAGACACACACTTACACCAAGTAACAAAGACATACACTGATACCCAGTAACACAGACACACACTTACACCAAGTAACACAGACATACACTGACACCAAGTAACACAGACACACACTTACACCAAGTAACAAAGACATACACTGACACCAAGTAACAAAGACATAAACTGATACCCAGTAACACAGAGACACACTTACACCAAGTAACAAAGACATACACTGATACCCAGTAACACAGACACACACTTACACCAAGTAACACAGACATACACTGATACCCCGTAACACAGACACACACTTACACCAAGTAACACAGACATACACTGACACCAAGTAACAAAGACATACACTGATACCCAGTAACACAGACACACACTTACACCAAGTAACACAGACATACACTGACACAAAGTAACAAAGACACACACTGACACCCAGTAACAAAGACATACACTGACACCAAGTCACAAAGACATACACTGATACCCAGAATCACAGACACACACTGACACCAAGTAACACAGACATACACTGACACCAAGTAACAAAGACATACACCGATGCCCAGTAACACAGACACACACTTACACCAAGTAACAAAGACAGACACTGATACCCAGTAACACAGACACACACTTACACCAAGTAACAAAGGCTTACACTGACACCAAGTATCAAAGACATAAACTCACACCCAGTAACACAGACACACACGGACACCAAGTAACAAAGACATGCACTGATGCCCAGTAACACAGACACACACTTACACCAAGTAACAAAGACAGACACTGATACCCAGTAACACAGACACACACTTACACCAAGTAACAAAGACATACAATGACACCAAGTAACAAAGACATACACTTACACCAAGTATCAAAGACATACAATGACACCAAGTAACAAAGACATACACTGATACACAGTAACGCAGACACACACTTACACCAAGTAACAAAGACTTACACTGATACCCAGTCACACAGATACACACTTACACCAAGTAACACAGACATGCACTTACACCAAGTAACAAAGACATACACTGACACCAAGTAAAAAAGACATCCACTGATACACAATAACACAGACACACACTTACACCAAGTAACAAAGACATACACTGATACCGAGTAACAGACACACACTTACACCAAGTAACACAGACATACACTGACACCAAGTAACAAAGACATACACTGATACCCAGTAACACAGACGCACACTTACACCAAGTAACAAAGACAGACACTGATACCCAGTAACACAGACACACACTTACACCAAGTAACAAAGACATACACTGACACCAAGTAACAAAGACATAAACTGATACCCAGTAACACAGAGACACACTTACTCCAAGTAACAAAGACATACACTGATACCCAGTCACACAGACACACACTTACACCAAGTAACACAGACATACACTGACACAAAGTGACAAAGACACGCACTGACACCCAGTAACAAAGACATACACTGACACCAAGTCACAAAGACATACACTGATACCCAGAATCACAGACACACACTTACACCAAGTAACACAGACATACACTTACACCAAGTAACAAAGACATACACTGATACCCAGTAACACAGACACACACTTACACCAAGTAACAAAGACAGACACTGATACCCAGTAACACAGACACACACTTATACCAAGTAACAAAGACAGACACTGATACCCAGTCACACAGACACACACTTACACCAAGTAACAAAGACAGACACTGATACCCAGTAACACAGACACACACTTACACCAAGTAACAAAGTCTTACACTGACACCAAGTATCAAAGACATAAACTCACACCCAGTAACACAGACACACACGGACACCAAGTAACAAAGACACAGACTTACACCAAGTAACACAGACACACACTGACTCCCAGTAACACAGACACACACTTACACCAAGTATCAAAGACATACACTGACACCAAGTAACAAAGACATACACTGATACACAGTAACGCAGGCACACACTTACACCAAGTAACAAAGACATACACTGATACCCAGTCACACAGACACACACTTCCACCAAGTAACACAGACATGCACTGACACCAGTAACAAAGACAGACACTGATACCCAGTAACACAGACACACACTTACACCAAGTTACAAAGACATACGCTGACAGCAAGTAATCAAGAAATAAACTGACACCCAGTGACACAGACACACACGGACACCAGGCAACAAAGACACACACTTACACCAAGTAACACAGACACACACTGACACCCAGTAACACAGACACACACTTACACCAAGTAACAAAGACATACACTGACACCAAGTAACAAAGACATACACTTACACCAAGTAACAAAGACATACACTGACACCAATTAACAAAGACATACACTGATACCCAGTAACAAAGACATACACTTACGCCAAGTAACAAAGACAAATCCTGACACCTAGTGTCACAGACACACACTGACACCCAGTAACACAAACAAACACACACTGACACCCAGTAACACAGAGAACCACTGATTCACAGTAACAAAGACATACACTGACACCAAGTAACAAAGACATACACTGACACCAAGTAACACAGACACACACTGACACCCAGTAACAAAGACATACACTTACACCAAGTAACAAAGACATACACTGATACCCAGTAACACAGACACACACTTCCACCAAGTAACAAAGACAGACACTGATACCCAGTAACACAGACACACACTTATACCAAGTAACAAAGACAGACACTGATACCCAGTCACACAGACACACACTGACACCAAGTAACAAAGACAGACACTGATACCCAGTAACACAGACACACACTTACACCAAGTAACAAAGGCTTACACTGACACCAAGTATCAAAGACATAAACTCACACCCAGTAACACAGACACACACGGACACCAAGTAACAAAGACACAGACTTACACCAAGTAACACAGACACACACTGACTCCCAGTAACACAGACACACACTTACACCAAGTATCAAAGACATACACTGACACCAAGTAACAAAGACATACACTGATACACAGTAACGCAGGCACACACTTACACCAAGTAACAAAGACATACACTGATACCCAGTCACACAGACACACACTTCCACCAAGTAACACAGACATGCACTGACACCAGTAACAAAGACAGACACTGATACCCAGTAACATAGACACACACTTACACCAAGTTACAAAGACATACGCTGACAGCAAGTAATCAAGAAATAAACTGACACCCAGTGACACAGACACACACGGACACCAGGCAACAAAGACACACACTTACACCAAGTAACACAGACACACACTGACACCCAGTAACACAGACACACACTTACACCAAGTAACAAAGACATACACTGACACCAAGTAACAAAGACATACACTTACACCAAGTAACAAAGACATACACTGACACCAATTAACAAAGACATACACTGATACCCAGTAACAAAGACATACACTTACACCAAGTAACAAAGACAAATCCTGACACCTAGTGTCACAGACACACACTGACACCCAGTAACACAAACAAACACACACTGACACCCAGTAACACAGAGAACCACTGATTCACAGTAACAAAGACATACACTGACACCAAGTAACAAAGACATACACTGACACCAAGTAACACAGACACACACTGACACCCAGTAACAAAGACATACACTTACACCAAGTAACAAAGACACACACTTACACCAAGTAACACAGACATACACTGACACCCAGTAACACAGACACACACTTACACCAAGCAACAAAGACGTACACTGACACCAGGTCACAAAGACACACTCTGACACCCAGCAACAAAGACATACACTGACACCAAGTCACAAAGACATTCACTGATACCCAGTAACACAGACACACACTTACACCAAGTAACAAAGACAGACACTGATACCCAGTAACACAGACACACACTTGCACCAAGCAACAAAGACATACACTGATACCCAGTAACACAGACACACACTTACACCAAGTAACAAAGACAGAAACTGATACCCAGTAACACAGACACACACTTACACCAAGTAACAAAGACTTATACTGACACCAAGTATCAAAGTCATAAACTGACACCCAGTAACACAGACACACACGGACACCAAGTCACAAAGACACAGACTTACACCAAGTAACACAGACACACACTGACACGCAGCAACACAGACACACACTTACACCAAGTAACAAAGACATACAATGACACCAAGTAACAAAGACATACACTTACACCAAGTAACAAAGACATACACTGACACCAAGTAACAAAGACATCCACTGATACACAGTAACACAGACACGCACTTACACCAAGTAACAAAGACATACACTGATACCCAGTAACACAGACACAAACTTACACCAAGTAACACAGACATACACTGACACCAAGTCACAAAGACATGCACTGATACCCAGTAACACAGACGCACACTTACACCAAGTAACAAAGACAGACACTGACACCAAGTAACAAAGACATAAACTGATACCCAGTAACACAGAGACACACTTACACCAAGTAACAAAGACATACACTGATACCCAGGAACACAGACACACACTTACACCAAGTAACACAGACATACACTGACACAAAGTGACTAAGACACACACTGACTCCCAGTAACAAAGACATACACTGACACCAATTAACAAAGACATACACTGATACCCAGTAACAAAGACATACACTTACACCAAGTAACAAAGACAAATCCTGACACCTAGTGTCACAGACACACACTGACACCCAGTAACACAAACAAACACACACTGACACCCAGTAACACAGAGAACCACTGATTCACAGTAACAAAGACATACACTGACACCAAGTAACAAAGACATACACTGACACCAAGTAACACAGACACACACTGACACCCAGTAAAAAAGACATACACTTACACCAAGTAACAAAGACATACACTGATACCCAGTAACACAGACACACACTTACACCAAGTAACAAAGACAGACACTGATACCCAGTAACACAGACACACACTTATACCAAGTAACAAAGACAGACACTGATACCCAGTCACACAGACACACACTTACACCAAGTAACAAAGACAGACACTGATACCCAGTAACACAGACACACACTTACACCAAGTAACAAAGGCTTACACTGACACCAAGTATCAAAGACATAAACTCACACCCAGTAACACAGACACACACGGACACCAAGTAACAAAGACACAGACTTACACCAAGTAACACAGACACACACTGACTCCCAGTAACACAGACACACACTTACACCAAGTATCAAAGACATACACTGACACCAAGTAACAAAGACATACACTGATACACAGTAGCGCAGGCACACACTTACACCAAGTAACAAAGACATACACTGATACCCAGTCACACAGACACACACTTCCACCAAGTAACACAGACATGCACTGACACCAGTAACAAAGACAGACACTGATACCCAGTAACACAGACACACACTTACACCAAGTTACAAAGACATACGCTGACAGCAAGTAATCAAGAAATAAACTGACACCCAGTGACACAGACACACACGGACACCAGGCAACAAAGACACACACTTACACCAAGTAACACAGACACACACTGACACCAAGTAACAAAGACATACACTGACACCAAGTAACAAAGACATACACTTACACCAAGTAACAAAGACATACACTGACACCAATTAACAAAGACATACACTGATACCCAGTAACAAAGACATACACTTACACCAAGTAACAAAGACAAATCCTGACACCTAGTGTCACAGACGCACACTGACACCCAGTAACACAAACAAACACACACTGACACCCAGTAACACAGAGAACCACTGATTCACAGTAACAAAGACATACACTGACACCAAGTAACAAAGACATACACTGACACCAAGTAACACAGACACACACTGACACCCAGTAACAAAGACATACACTTACACCAAGTAACAAAGACACACACTTACACCAAGTAACACAGACATACACTGACACCCAGTAACACAGACACACACTTACACCAAGCAACAAAGACGTACACTGACACCAGGTCACAAAGACACACTCTGACACCCAGCAACAAAGACATACACTGACACCAAGTCACAAAGACATTCACTGATACCCAGTGACACAGACACACACTTACACCAAGTAACAAAGACAGACACTGATACCCAGTAACACAGACACACACTTGCACCAAGCAACAAAGACATACACTGATACCCAGTAACACAGACACACACTTACACCAAGTAACAAAGACAGAAACTGATACCCAGTAACACAGACACACACTTACACCAAGTAACAAAGACTTATACTGACACCAAGTATCAAAGTCATAAACTGACACCCAGTAACACAGACACACACGGACACCAAGTAACAAAGACACAGACTTACACCAAGTAACACAGACACACACTGACACCCAGCAACACAGACACACACTTACACCAAGTAACAAAGACATACAATGACACCAAGTAACAAAGACATACACTTACACCAAGTAACAAAGACATACACTGACACCAAGTAACAAAGACATCCACTGATACACAGTAACACAGACACGCACTTACACCAAGTAACAAAGACATACACTGATACCCAGTAACACAGACACAAACTTACACCAAGTAACACAGACATACACTGACACCAAGTCACAAAGACATGCACTGATACCCAGTAACACAGACGCACACTTACACCAAGTAACAAAGACAGACACTGACACCAAGTAACAAAGACATAAACTGATACCCAGTAACACAGAGACACACTTACACCAAGTAACAAAGACATACACTGATACCCAGGAACACAGACACACACTTACACCAAGTAACACAGACATACACTGACACAAAGTGACTAAGACACACACTGACTCCCAGTAACACAGACACACACTTACACCAAGTAACAAAGACATACAATGACACCAAGTAACAAAGACATACACTTACACCAAGTATCAAAGACATACACTGACACCAGGTAACAAAGACATACAGTGATACACAGTAACGCAGACACACACTTACACCAAGTAACAAAGACATACACTGATACCCAGTCACACAGACACACACTTACACCAAGTAACAAAGACATACACTGATACCCAGTAACACGGACACACACTTACACCAATTACCAAAGACAGACGCTGATACCCTGTAACACAGACACACACTTACACCAAGTAACAAAGACATAAACTGATACCCAGTTACACAGAGACACACTTACACCAAGTAACAAAGACATACACTGATACCCAGTAACACAGACACACACTTACACCAAGTAACACAGACATACACTGACACAAAGTGACAAACACACACACTGACACCAAGTCACAAAGACATACACTGATACCCAGAATCACAGACACACACTAACACCAAGTAACACAGACATACACTGACACCAAGTAACAAAGACATACACTGATACCCAGTAACACAGACACACACTTACACCAAGTAACAAAGACAGACACTGATACCCAGTAACACAGACACACACTTACACCAAGTAACACAGACATACACTGACACAAAGTGACAAAGACACACACTGACACCCAGTAACAAAGACATACACTGACACCAAGTCTCAAAGACATACACTGACACCCAGAATCACAGACACACACTAACACCAAGTAACACAGACATACACTGACACCAAGTAACAAAGACATACACTGATACCCAGTAACACAGACACACACTTACACCAAGTAACAAAGACTTACACTGACACCAAGTATCAAAGACATAAACTCACACCCAGTAACACAGACACACACGGACACCAAGTAACAAAGACACAGACTTACACCAAGTAACACAGACACACACTGACTCCCAGTAACACAGACACACACTTACACCAAGTAACAAAGACATACAATGACACCAAGTAACAAAGACATACACTTACACCAATTATCAAAGACATACACTGACACCAGGTAACAAAGACATACACTGATACACAGTAACGCAGACACACACTTACACCAAGTAACATAGACATACACTGATACCCAGTCACACAGACACACACTTACACCAAGTAACAAAGACATACACTGATACCCAGTAACACGGACACACACTTACACCAAGTACCAAAGACAGACGCTGATACCCTGTAACACAGACACACACTTACACCAAGTAACAAAGACATACACTGATACCCAGTAACACAGAGACACACTTACACCAAGTAACAAAGACATACACTTATACCCAGTAACACAGACACACACTTACACCAAGTAACACAGACATACACTGACACAAAGTGACAAAGACACACACTGACACCCAGTAACAAAGACAGACACTGACACCAAGTCACAAAGACATACACTGATACCCAGAATCACAGACACACACTAACACCAAGTAACACAGAAATACACTGACACCAAGTAACAAAGACATACACTGATACCCAGTAACACAGACACTCACTTACACCAAGTAACAAAGACAGACACTGATACCCAGTAACACAGACACACACTTACACCAAGTAACAATGACTTACACTGATACCCAGTAACACGGACACACACTTACACCAAGTACCAAAGACATACGCTGACAGCAAGTAACCAAGAAATAAACTGATACCCAGTGGCACAGACACACACGGACACCAAGCAACAAAGACACACACTTCCACCAAGTAACACAGACACACACTGACACCCAGTAACACAGACACACACTTACACCAAGTAACAAAGACATACACTGACACCAAGTAACAAAGACATCCACTGATACCCAGTAACACAATCACACACTTGCACCAAGTAACAAAGACATACACTGATACCCAGTAACACAGACACACACTTACACCAAGTAACACAGACATACACTGACACCAAGTAACAAAGACATACACTGATACCCAGTAACAGAAGCACACACTGTGGGGGGGGGGGGGGGCAATGGGGGGCGTTGGCCGCATTGGCGCAGTGGTTAGCACCGCAGCCTCACAGCTCCAGGGACACGGGTTCGATTCTGGGTACTGCCTGTGCGGACTTTGCAATTTCTCCCTGTGTCTGCGTGGGTTTCCTCCGGGTGCTCCGGTTTCCTCCCACATGCCAAAGACTTGCAGGTTGATAGGTTAATTGGCCATCATAAATTGCCCCTAGTATAGGTAGGTGGTAGGGAAATATATCGGGACAGGAGGGATGTGATAGAAATACGGGATTAGTGTAGGATTAGTATAAATGGGTGGTTGAAGGTCGGCACAGTCTCGGTGGGCCGAAGGGCCTGTTTAAGTGCTGCATCTCTAAACTAAACGAAATCCTGACACCTAGTGTCACAGACACACACTGACACCCAGTAACACAAACAAACACACACTGACACCCAGTAACACAGAGAACCACTGATACACAGTTACAAAGACATACACTGACACCAAGTAACACAGACACACACTGACACCCAGTAACAAAGACATACACTGACACAAAGTAACAAAGACATACACTGACACCAAGTAACAAAGACACACACTTACACCAAGTAACACAGACATACACTGACACCAAGTAACAAAGACATACACTTACACCAAGTATTTTGACATACACTGACACCAAGTAACAAAGACATACACTGATACCCAGTAACACAGACACACACTTACACCAAGCAACAAAGACGTACACTGACACCAGGTCACAAAGACACACTCTGACACCCAGCAACAAAGACATACACTGACACCAAGTCACAAAGACATGCACTGATACCCAGTAACACAGACACACACTTACACCAAGTAACTAAGACAGACACTGATACCCAGTAGCACAGACACACACTTGCACCAAGCAACAAAGACATACCCTGACACACAGGAACAAAGACATCCACTGAAACCCAGTAACAGAGACACACACGGACACCAAGTAACAAAGACATACACTTACACCAAGTAACAAAGACAAATCCTGACACCTAGTGTCACAGACACACACTGACACCCAGTAACACAAACAAACACACACTGACACCCAGTAACACAGAGAACCACTGATTCACAGTAACAAAGACATACACTGACACCAAGTAACAAAGACATACACTGACACCAAGTAACACAGACACACACTGACACCCAGTAACAAAGACATACACTTACACCAAGTAACAAAGACACACACTTACACCAAGTAACACAGACATACACTGACACCAAGTATTTTGACACACACTGACACCAAGTAACAAAGACATACACTGATACCCAGTAACACAGACACACACTTACACCAAGCAACAAAGACGTGCACTGACACCAGGTCACAAAGTCACACTCTGACACCCAGCAACAAAGACATACACTGACACCAAGTCACAAAGACATTCACTGATACCCAGTAACACAGACACACACTTACACCAAGTAACAAAGACAGACACTGATACCCAGTAACACAGACACACACTTGCACCAAGCAACAAAGACATACACTGATACCCAGTAACACAGACACACACTTACACCAAGTAACAAAGACAGAAACTGATACCCAGTAACACAGACACACACTTACACCAAGTAACAAAGACTTACACTGACACCAAGTATCAAAGTCATAAACTGACACCCAGTAACACAGACACACACGGACACCAAGTAACAAAGACACAGACTTACACCAAGTAACACAGACACACACTGACACCCAGCAACACAGACACACACTTACACCAAGTAACAAAGACATACAATGACACCAAGTAACGAAGACATACACTTACACCAAGTAACAAAGACATACACTGACACCAAGTAACAAAGACATCCACTGATACACCGTAACACAGACACGCACTTACACCAAGTAACAAAGACATACACTGATACCCAGTAACACAGACACAAACTTACACCAAGTAACACAGACATACACTGACAACAAGTAACAAAGACATGCACTGATACCCAGTAACACAGACACACACTTACACCAAGTAACATAGACATACACTGATACCCAGTCACACGGACACACACTTACACCAAGTACCAAAGACAGACGCTGATACCCTGTAACACAGACACACACTTACACCAAGTAACAAAGACATACACTGATACCCAGTAACACAGAGACACACTTACACCAAGTAACAAAGACATACACTTATACCCAGTAACACAGACACACACTTACACCAAGTAACACAGACATACACTGACACAAAGTGACAAAGACACACACTGACACCCAGTAACAAAGACAGACACTGACACCAAGTCACAAAGACATACACTGATACCCAGAATCACAGACACACACTAACACCAAGTAACACAGAAATACACTGACACCAAGTAACAAAGACATACACTGATACCCAGTAACACAGACACTCACTTACACCAAGTAACAAAGACAGACACTGATACCCAGTAACACAGACACACACTTACACCAAGTAACAATGACTTACACTGATACCCAGTAACACGGACACACACTTACACCAAGTACCAAAGACATACGCTGACAGCAAGTAACCAAGAAATAAACTGATACCCAGTGGCACAGACACACACGGACACCAAGCAACAAAGACACACACTTCCACCAAGTAAAACAGACACACACTGACACCCAGTAACACAGACACACACTTACACCAAGTAACAAAGACATACACTGACACCAAGTAACAAAGACATCCACTGATACCCAGTAACACAATCACACACTTGCACCAAGTAACAAAGACATACACTGATACCCAGTAACACAGACACAAACTTACACCAAGTAACACAGACATACACTGACACCAAGTCACAAAGACATGCACTGATACCCAGTAACACAGACATACACTGACACCAAGTAACACAGACACACACTGACACCCAGTAACAAAGACATACACTTACACCAAGTAACAAAGACACACACTTACACCAAGTAACACAGACATACACTGACACCCAGTAACACAGACACACACTTACACCAAGCAACAAAGACGTACACTGACACCAGGTCACAAAGACACACTCTGACACCCAGCAACAAAGACATACACTGACACCAAGTCACAAAGACATTCACTGATACCCAGTGACACAGACACACACTTACACCAAGTAACAAAGACAGACACTGATACCCAGTAACACAGACACACACTTGCACCAAGCAACAAAGACATACACTGATACCCAGTAACACAGACACACACTTACACCAAGTAACAAAGACAGAAACTGATACCCAGTAACACAGACACACACTTACACCAAGTAACAAAGACTTATACTGACACCAAGTATCAAAGTCATAAACTGACACCCAGTAACACAGACACACACGGACACCAAGTAACAAAGACACAGACTTACACCAAGTAACACAGACACACACTGACACCCAGCAACACAGACACACACTTACACCAAGTAACAAAGACATACAATGACACCAAGTAACAAAGACATACACTTACACCAAGTAACAAAGACATACACTGACACCAAGTAACAAAGACATCCACTGATACACAGTAACACAGACACGCACTTACACCAAGTAACAAAGACATACACTGATACCCAGTAACACAGACACAAACTTACACCAAGTAACACAGACATACACTGACACCAAGTCACAAAGACATGCACTGATACCCAGTAACACAGACGCACACTTACACCAAGTAACAAAGACAGACACTGACACCAAGTAACAAAGACATAAACTGATACCCAGTAACACAGAGACACACTTACACCAAGTAACAAAGACATACACTGATACCCAGGAACACAGACACACACTTACACCAAGTAACACAGACATACACTGACACAAAGTGACTAAGACACACACTGACTCCCAGTAACACAGACACACACTTACACCAAGTAACAAAGACATACAATGACACCAAGTAACAAAGACATACACTTACACCAAGTATCAAAGACATACACTGACACCAGGTAACAAAGACATACAGTGATACACAGTAACGCAGACACACACTTACACCAAGTAACAAAGACATACACTGATACCCAGTCACACAGACACACACTTACACCAAGTAACAAAGACATACACTGATACCCAGTAACACGGACACACACTTACACCAATTACCAAAGACAGACGCTGATACCCTGTAACACAGACACACACTTACACCAAGTAACAAAGACATAAACTGATACCCAGTTACACAGAGACACACTTACACCAAGTAACAAAGACATACACTGATACCCAGTAACACAGACACACACTTACACCAAGTAACACAGACATACACTGACACAAAGTGACAAACACACACACTGACACCAAGTCACAAAGACATACACTGATACCCAGAATCACAGACACACACTAACACCAAGTAACACAGACATACACTGACACCAAGTAACAAAGACATACACTGATACCCAGTAACACAGACACACACTTACACCAAGTAACAAAGACAGACACTGATACCCAGTAACACAGACACACACTTACACCAAGTAACACAGACATACACTGACACAAAGTGACAAAGACACACACTGACACCCAGTAACAAAGACATACACTGACACCAAGTCTCAAAGACATACACTGACACCCAGAATCACAGACACACACTAACACCAAGTAACACAGACATACACTGACACCAAGTAACAAAGACATACACTGATACCCAGTAACACAGACACACACTTACACCAAGTAACAAAGACTTACACTGACACCAAGTATCAAAGACATAAACTCACACCCAGTAACACAGACACACACGGACACCAAGTAACAAAGACACAGACTTACACCAAGTAACACAGACACACACTGACTCCCAGTAACACAGACACACACTTACACCAAGTAACAAAGACATACAATGACACCAAGTAACAAAGACATACACTTACACCAATTATCAAAGACATACACTGACACCAGGTAACAAAGACATACACTGATACACAGTAACGCAGACACACACTTACACCAAGTAACATAGACATACACTGATACCCAGTCACACAGACACACACTTACACCAAGTAACAAAGACATACACTGATACCCAGTAACACGGACACACACTTACACCAAGTACCAAAGACAGACGCTGATACCCTGTAACACAGACACACACTTACACCAAGTAACAAAGACATACACTGATACCCAGTAACACAGAGACACACTTACACCAAGTAACAAAGACATACACTTATACCCAGTAACACAGACACACACTTACACCAAGTAACACAGACATACACTGACACAAAGTGACAAAGACACACACTGACACCCAGTAACAAAGACAGACACTGACACCAAGTCACAAAGACATACACTGATACCCAGAATCACAGACACACACTAACACCAAGTAACACAGAAATACACTGACACCAAGTAACAAAGACATACACTGATACCCAGTAACACAGACACTCACTTACACCAAGTAACAAAGACAGACACTGATACCCAGTAACACAGACACACACTTACACCAAGTAACAATGACTTACACTGATACCCAGTAACACGGACACACACTTACACCAAGTACCAAAGACATACGCTGACAGCAAGTAACCAAGAAATAAACTGATACCCAGTGGCACAGACACACACGGACACCAAGCAACAAAGACACACACTTCCACCAAGTAACACAGACACACACTGACACCCAGTAACACAGACACACACTTACACCAAGTAACAAAGACATACACTGACACCAAGTAACAAAGACATCCACTGATACCCAGTAACACAATCACACACTTGCACCAAGTAACAAAGACATACACTGATACCCAGTAACACAGACACACACTTACACCAAGTAACACAGACATACACTGACACCAAGTAACAAAGACATACACTGATACCCAGTAACAGAAGCACACACTGTGGGGGGGGGGGGGGGCAATGGGGGGCGTTGGCCGCATTGGCGCAGTGGTTAGCACCGCAGCCTCACAGCTCCAGGGACACGGGTTCGATTCTGGGTACTGCCTGTGCGGACTTTGCAATTTCTCCCTGTGTCTGCGTGGGTTTCCTCCGGGTGCTCCGGTTTCCTCCCACATGCCAAAGACTTGCAGGTTGATAGGTTAATTGGCCATCATAAATTGCCCCTAGTATAGGTAGGTGGTAGGGAAATATATCGGGACAGGAGGGATGTGATAGAAATACGGGATTAGTGTAGGATTAGTATAAATGGGTGGTTGAAGGTCGGCACAGTCTCGGTGGGCCGAAGGGCCTGTTTAAGTGCTGCATCTCTAAACTAAACGAAATCCTGACACCTAGTGTCACAGACACACACTGACACCCAGTAACACAAACAAACACACACTGACACCCAGTAACACAGAGAACCACTGATACACAGTTACAAAGACATACACTGACACCAAGTAACACAGACACACACTGACACCCAGTAACAAAGACATACACTGACACAAAGTAACAAAGACATACACTGACACCAAGTAACAAAGACACACACTTACACCAAGTAACACAGACATACACTGACACCAAGTAACAAAGACATACACTTACACCAAGTATTTTGACATACACTGACACCAAGTAACAAAGACATACACTGATACCCAGTAACACAGACACACACTTACACCAAGCAACAAAGACGTACACTGACACCAGGTCACAAAGACACACTCTGACACCCAGCAACAAAGACATACACTGACACCAAGTCACAAAGACATGCACTGATACCCAGTAACACAGACACACACTTACACCAAGTAACTAAGACAGACACTGATACCCAGTAGCACAGACACACACTTGCACCAAGCAACAAAGACATACCCTGACACACAGGAACAAAGACATCCACTGAAACCCAGTAACAGAGACACACACGGACACCAAGTAACAAAGACATACACTTACACCAAGTAACAAAGACAAATCCTGACACCTAGTGTCACAGACACACACTGACACCCAGTAACACAAACAAACACACACTGACACCCAGTAACACAGAGAACCACTGATTCACAGTAACAAAGACATACACTGACACCAAGTAACAAAGACATACACTGACACCAAGTAACACAGACACACACTGACACCCAGTAACAAAGACATACACTTACACCAAGTAACAAAGACACACACTTACACCAAGTAACACAGACATACACTGACACCAAGTATTTTGACACACACTGACACCAAGTAACAAAGACATACACTGATACCCAGTAACACAGACACACACTTACACCAAGCAACAAAGACGTGCACTGACACCAGGTCACAAAGTCACACTCTGACACCCAGCAACAAAGACATACACTGACACCAAGTCACAAAGACATTCACTGATACCCAGTAACACAGACACACACTTACACCAAGTAACAAAGACAGACACTGATACCCAGTAACACAGACACACACTTGCACCAAGCAACAAAGACATACACTGATACCCAGTAACACAGACACACACTTACACCAAGTAACAAAGACAGAAACTGATACCCAGTAACACAGACACACACTTACACCAAGTAACAAAGACTTACACTGACACCAAGTATCAAAGTCATAAACTGACACCCAGTAACACAGACACACACGGACACCAAGTAACAAAGACACAGACTTACACCAAGTAACACAGACACACACTGACACCCAGCAACACAGACACACACTTACACCAAGTAACAAAGACATACAATGACACCAAGTAACGAAGACATACACTTACACCAAGTAACAAAGACATACACTGACACCAAGTAACAAAGACATCCACTGATACACCGTAACACAGACACGCACTTACACCAAGTAACAAAGACATACACTGATACCCAGTAACACAGACACAAACTTACACCAAGTAACACAGACATACACTGACAACAAGTAACAAAGACATGCACTGATACCCAGTAACACAGACGCACACTTACACCAAGTAACAAAGACAGACACTGACACCAAGTAACAAAGACATAAGCTGATACCCAGTAACACAGAGACACACTTACACCAAGTAACAAAGACATACACTGATACCCAGTAACACAGACACACACTTACACCAAGTAACACAGACATACACTGACACAAAGTGACAAAGACACACACTGACTCCCAGTAACACAGACACACACTTCCACCAAGTAACAAAGACAGACACTGATACCCAGTAACACAGACACACACTTATACCAAGTAACAAAGACAGACACTGATACCCAGTCACACAGACACACACTGACACCAAGTAACAAAGACAGACACTGATACCCAGTAACACAGACACACACTTACACCAAGTAACAAAGACACAGACTTACACCAAGTAACACAGACACACACTGACTCCCAGTAACACAGACACACACTTACACCAAGTATCAAAGACATACACTGACACCAAGTAACAAAGACATACACTGATACACAGTAACGCAGGCACACACTTACACCAAGTAACAAAGACATACACTGATACCCAGTCACACAGACACACACTGACACCAAGTAACAAAGACATAAACTCACACCCAGTAACACAGACACACACGGACACCAAGTAACAAAGACACAGACTTACACCAAGTAACACAGACACACACTGACTCCCAGTAACACAGACACACACTTACACCAAGTATCAAAGACATACACTGACACCAAGTAACAAAGACATACACTGATACACAGTAACGCAGGCACACACTTACACCAAGTAACAAAGACATACACTGATACCCAGTCACACAGACACACACTTCCACCAAGTAACACAGACATGCACTGACACCAGTAACAAAGACAGACACTGATACCCAGTAACATAGACACACACTTACACCAAGTTACAAAGACATACGCTGACAGCAAGTAATCAAGAAATAAACTGACACCCAGTGACACAGACACACACGGACACCAGGCAACAAAGACACACACTTACACCAAGTAACACAGACACACACTGACACCCAGTAACACAGACACACACTTACACCAAGTAACAAAGACATACACTGACACCAAGTAACAAAGACATACACTTACACCAAGTAACAAAGACATACACTGACACCAATTAACAAAGACATACACTGATACCCAGTAACAAAGACATACACTTACACCAAGTAACAAAGACAAATCCTGACACCTAGTGTCACAGACACACACTGACACCCAGTAACACAAACAAACACACACTGACACCCAGTAACACAGAGAACCACTGATTCACAGTAACAAAGACATACACTGACACCAAGTAACAAAGACATACACTGACACCAAGTAACACAGACACACACTGACACCCAGTAACAAAGACATACACTTACACCAAGTAACAAAGACACACACTTACACCAAGTAACACAGACATACACTGACACCCAGTAACACAGACACACACTTACACCAAGCAACAAAGACGTACACTGACACCAGGTCACAAAGACACACTCTGACACCCAGCAACAAAGACATACACTGACACCAAGTCACAAAGACATTCACTGATACCCAGTAACACAGACACACACTTACACCAAGTAACAAAGACAGACACTGATACCCAGTAACACAGACACACACTTGCACCAAGCAACAAAGACATACACTGATACCCAGTAACACAGACACACACTTACACCAAGTAACAAAGACAGAAACTGATACCCAGTAACACAGACACACACTTACACCAAGTAACAAAGACTTATACTGACACCAAGTATCAAAGTCATAAACTGACACCCAGTAACACAGACACACACGGACACCAAGTCACAAAGACACAGACTTACACCAAGTAACACAGACACACACTGACACGCAGCAACACAGACACACACTTACACCAAGTAACAAAGACATACAATGACACCAAGTAACAAAGACATACACTTACACCAAGTAACAAAGACATACACTGACACCAAGTAACAAAGACATCCACTGATACACAGTAACACAGACACGCACTTACACCAAGTAACAAAGACATACACTGATACCCAGTAACACAGACACAAACTTACACCAAGTAACACAGACATACACTGACACCAAGTCACAAAGACATGCACTGATACCCAGTAACACAGACGCACACTTACACCAAGTAACAAAGACAGACACTGACACCAAGTAACAAAGACATAAACTGATACCCAGTAACACAGAGACACACTTACACCAAGTAACAAAGACATACACTGATACCCAGGAACACAGACACACACTTACACCAAGTAACACAGACATACACTGACACAAAGTGACTAAGACACACACTGACTCCCAGTAACAAAGACATACACTGACACCAATTAACAAAGACATACACTGATACCCAGTAACAAAGACATACACTTACACCAAGTAACAAAGACAAATCCTGACACCTAGTGTCACAGACACACACTGACACCCAGTAACACAAACAAACACACACTGACACCCAGTAACACAGAGAACCACTGATTCACAGTAACAAAGACATACACTGACACCAAGTAACAAAGACATACACTGACACCAAGTAACACAGACACACACTGACACCCAGTAACAAAGACATACACTTACACCAAGTAACAAAGACATACACTGATACCCAGTAACACAGACACACACTTACACCAAGTAACAAAGACAGACACTGATACCCAGTAACACAGACACACACTTATACCAAGTAACAAAGACAGACACTGATACCCAGTCACACAGACACACACTTACACCAAGTAACAAAGACAGACACTGATACCCAGTAACACAGACACACACTTACACCAAGTAACAAAGGCTTACACTGACACCAAGTATCAAAGACATAAACTCACACCCAGTAACACAGACACACACGGACACCAAGTAACAAAGACACAGACTTACACCAAGTAACACAGACACACACTGACTCCCAGTAACACAGACACACACTTACACCAAGTATCAAAGACATACACTGACACCAAGTAACAAAGACATACACTGATACACAGTAGCGCAGGCACACACTTACACCAAGTAACAAAGACATACACTGATACCCAGTCACACAGACACACACTTCCACCAAGTAACACAGACATGCACTGACACCAGTAACAAAGACAGACACTGATACCCAGTAACACAGACACACACTTACACCAAGTTACAAAGACATACGCTGACAGCAAGTAATCAAGAAATAAACTGACACCCAGTGACACAGACACACACGGACACCAGGCAACAAAGACACACACTTACACCAAGTAACACAGACACACACTGACACCAAGTAACAAAGACATACACTGACACCAAGTAACAAAGACATACACTTACACCAAGTAACAAAGACATACACTGACACCAATTAACAAAGACATACACTGATACCCAGTAACAAAGACATACACTTACACCAAGTAACAAAGACAAATCCTGACACCTAGTGTCACAGACGCACACTGACACCCAGTAACACAAACAAACACACACTGACACCCAGTAACACAGAGAACCACTGATTCACAGTAACAAAGACATACACTGACACCAAGTAACAAAGACATACACTGACACCAAGTAACACAGACACACACTGACACCCAGTAACAAAGACATACACTTACACCAAGTAACAAAGACACACACTTACACCAAGTAACACAGACATACACTGACACCCAGTAACACAGACACACACTTACACCAAGCAACAAAGACGTACACTGACACCAGGTCACAAAGACACACTCTGACACCCAGCAACAAAGACATACACTGACACCAAGTCACAAAGACATTCACTGATACCCAGTGACACAGACACACACTTACACCAAGTAACAAAGACAGACACTGATACCCAGTAACACAGACACACACTTGCACCAAGCAACAAAGACATACACTGATACCCAGTAACACAGACACACACTTACACCAAGTAACAAAGACAGAAACTGATACCCAGTAACACAGACACACACTTACACCAAGTAACAAAGACTTATACTGACACCAAGTATCAAAGTCATAAACTGACACCCAGTAACACAGACACACACGGACACCAAGTAACAAAGACACAGACTTACACCAAGTAACACAGACACACACTGACACCCAGCAACACAGACACACACTTACACCAAGTAACAAAGACATACAATGACACCAAGTAACAAAGACATACACTTACACCAAGTAACAAAGACATACACTGACACCAAGTAACAAAGACATCCACTGATACACAGTAACACAGACACGCACTTACACCAAGTAACAAAGACATACACTGATACCCAGTAACACAGACACAAACTTACACCAAGTAACACAGACATACACTGACACCAAGTCACAAAGACATGCACTGATACCCAGTAACACAGACGCACACTTACACCAAGTAACAAAGACAGACACTGACACCAAGTAACAAAGACATAAACTGATACCCAGTAACACAGAGACACACTTACACCAAGTAACAAAGACATACACTGATACCCAGGAACACAGACACACACTTACACCAAGTAACACAGACATACACTGACACAAAGTGACTAAGACACACACTGACTCCCAGTAACACAGACACACACTTACACCAAGTAACAAAGACATACAATGACACCAAGTAACAAAGACATACACTTACACCAAGTATCAAAGACATACACTGACACCAGGTAACAAAGACATACAGTGATACACAGTAACGCAGACACACACTTACACCAAGTAACAAAGACATACACTGATACCCAGTCACACAGACACACACTTACACCAAGTAACAAAGACATACACTGATACCCAGTAACACGGACACACACTTACACCAATTACCAAAGACAGACGCTGATACCCTGTAACACAGACACACACTTACACCAAGTAACAAAGACATAAACTGATACCCAGTTACACAGAGACACACTTACACCAAGTAACAAAGACATACACTGATACCCAGTAACACAGACACACACTTACACCAAGTAACACAGACATACACTGACACAAAGTGACAAACACACACACTGACACCAAGTCACAAAGACATACACTGATACCCAGAATCACAGACACACACTAACACCAAGTAACACAGACATACACTGACACCAAGTAACAAAGACATACACTGATACCCAGTAACACAGACACACACTTACACCAAGTAACAAAGACAGACACTGATACCCAGTAACACAGACACACACTTACACCAAGTAACACAGACATACACTGACACAAAGTGACAAAGACACACACTGACACCCAGTAACAAAGACATACACTGACACCAAGTCTCAAAGACATACACTGACACCCAGAATCACAGACACACACTAACACCAAGTAACACAGACATACACTGACACCAAGTAACAAAGACATACACTGATACCCAGTAACACAGACACACACTTACACCAAGTAACAAAGACTTACACTGACACCAAGTATCAAAGACATAAACTCACACCCAGTAACACAGACACACACGGACACCAAGTAACAAAGACACAGACTTACACCAAGTAACACAGACACACACTGACTCCCAGTAACACAGACACACACTTACACCAAGTAACAAAGACATACAATGACACCAAGTAACAAAGACATACACTTACACCAATTATCAAAGACATACACTGACACCAGGTAACAAAGACATACACTGATACACAGTAACGCAGACACACACTTACACCAAGTAACATAGACATACACTGATACCCAGTCACACAGACACACACTTACACCAAGTAACAAAGACATACACTGATACCCAGTAACACGGACACACACTTACACCAAGTACCAAAGACAGACGCTGATACCCTGTAACACAGACACACACTTACACCAAGTAACAAAGACATACACTGATACCCAGTAACACAGAGACACACTTACACCAAGTAACAAAGACATACACTTATACCCAGTAACACAGACACACACTTACACCAAGTAACACAGACATACACTGACACAAAGTGACAAAGACACACACTGACACCCAGTAACAAAGACAGACACTGACACCAAGTCACAAAGACATACACTGATACCCAGAATCACAGACACACACTAACACCAAGTAACACAGAAATACACTGACACCAAGTAACAAAGACATACACTGATACCCAGTAACACAGACACTCACTTACACCAAGTAACAAAGACAGACACTGATACCCAGTAACACAGACACACACTTACACCAAGTAACAATGACTTACACTGATACCCAGTAACACGGACACACACTTACACCAAGTACCAAAGACATACGCTGACAGCAAGTAACCAAGAAATAAACTGATACCCAGTGGCACAGACACACACGGACACCAAGCAACAAAGACACACACTTCCACCAAGTAACACAGACACACACTGACACCCAGTAACACAGACACACACTTACACCAAGTAACAAAGACATACACTGACACCAAGTAACAAAGACATCCACTGATACCCAGTAACACAATCACACACTTGCACCAAGTAACAAAGACATACACTGATACCCAGTAACACAGACACACACTTACACCAAGTAACACAGACATACACTGACACCAAGTAACAAAGACATACACTGATACCCAGTAACAGAAGCACACACTGTGGGGGGGGGGGGGGGGGGGCAATGGGGGGCGTTGGCCGCATTGGCGCAGTGGTTAGCACCGCAGCCTCACAGCTCCAGGGACACGGGTTCGATTCTGGGTACTGCCTGTGCGGACTTTGCAATTTCTCCCTGTGTCTGCGTGGGTTTCCTCCGGGTGCTCCGGTTTCCTCCCACATGCCAAAGACTTGCAGGTTGATAGGTTAATTGGCCATCATAAATTGCCCCTAGTATAGGTAGGTGGTAGGGAAATATATCGGGACAGGAGGGATGTGATAGAAATACGGGATTAGTGTAGGATTAGTATAAATGGGTGGTTGAAGGTCGGCACAGTCTCGGTGGGCCGAAGGGCCTGTTTAAGTGCTGCATCTCTAAACTAAACGAAATCCTGACACCTAGTGTCACAGACACACACTGACACCCAGTAACACAAACAAACACACACTGACACCCAGTAACACAGAGAACCACTGATACACAGTTACAAAGACATACACTGACACCAAGTAACACAGACACACACTGACACCCAGTAACAAAGACATACACTGACACAAAGTAACAAAGACATACACTGACACCAAGTAACAAAGACACACACTTACACCAAGTAACACAGACATACACTGACACCAAGTAACAAAGACATACACTTACACCAAGTATTTTGACATACACTGACACCAAGTAACAAAGACATACACTGATACCCAGTAACACAGACACACACTTACACCAAGCAACAAAGACGTACACTGACACCAGGTCACAAAGACACACTCTGACACCCAGCAACAAAGACATACACTGACACCAAGTCACAAAGACATGCACTGATACCCAGTAACACAGACACACACTTACACCAAGTAACTAAGACAGACACTGATACCCAGTAGCACAGACACACACTTGCACCAAGCAACAAAGACATACCCTGACACACAGGAACAAAGACATCCACTGAAACCCAGTAACAGAGACACACACGGACACCAAGTAACAAAGACATACACTTACACCAAGTAACAAAGACAAATCCTGACACCTAGTGTCACAGACACACACTGACACCCAGTAACACAAACAAACACACACTGACACCCAGTAACACAGAGAACCACTGATTCACAGTAACAAAGACATACACTGACACCAAGTAACAAAGACATACACTGACACCAAGTAACACAGACACACACTGACACCCAGTAACAAAGACATACACTTACACCAAGTAACAAAGACACACACTTACACCAAGTAACACAGACATACACTGACACCAAGTATTTTGACACACACTGACACCAAGTAACAAAGACATACACTGATACCCAGTAACACAGACACACACTTACACCAAGCAACAAAGACGTGCACTGACACCAGGTCACAAAGTCACACTCTGACACCCAGCAACAAAGACATACACTGACACCAAGTCACAAAGACATTCACTGATACCCAGTAACACAGACACACACTTACACCAAGTAACAAAGACAGACACTGATACCCAGTAACACAGACACACACTTGCACCAAGCAACAAAGACATACACTGATACCCAGTAACACAGACACACACTTACACCAAGTAACAAAGACAGAAACTGATACCCAGTAACACAGACACACACTTACACCAAGTAACAAAGACTTACACTGACACCAAGTATCAAAGTCATAAACTGACACCCAGTAACACAGACACACACGGACACCAAGTAACAAAGACACAGACTTACACCAAGTAACACAGACACACACTGACACCCAGCAACACAGACACACACTTACACCAAGTAACAAAGACATACAATGACACCAAGTAACGAAGACATACACTTACACCAAGTAACAAAGACATACACTGACACCAAGTAACAAAGACATCCACTGATACACCGTAACACAGACACGCACTTACACCAAGTAACAAAGACATACACTGATACCCAGTAACACAGACACAAACTTACACCAAGTAACACAGACATACACTGACAACAAGTAACAAAGACATGCACTGATACCCAGTAACACAGACGCACACTTACACCAAGTAACAAAGACAGACACTGACACCAAGTAACAAAGACATAAACTGATACCCAGTAACACAGAGACACACTTACACCAAGTAACAAAGACATACACTGATACCCAGTAACACAGACACACACTTACACCAAGTAACACAGACATACACTGACACAAAGTGACAAAGACACACACTGACTCCCAGTAACACAGACACACACTTACACCAAGTAACAAAGACATACAATGACAACAAGTAACAAAGACATACACTTACACCAAGTATCAAAGACATACACTGACACCAGGTAACAAAGACATACACTGATACACAGTAACGCAGACACACACTTACACCAAGTAACAAAGACATACACTGATACCCAGTCACACAGACACACACTTACACCAAGTAACAAAGACATACACTGATACCCAGTAACACGGACACACACTTACACCAAGTACCAAAGACAGACGCTGATACCCTGTAACACAGACACACACTTACACCAAGTAACAAAGACATACGCTGACAGCAAGTAACAAAGACATAAACTGATACCCAGTTACACAGAGACACACTTACACCAAGTAACAAAGACATACACTGATACCCAGTAACACAGACACACACTTACACCAAGTCACACAGACATACACTGACACAAAGTGACAAACACACACACTGACACCCAGTAACAAAGACATACACTGACACCAAGTCACAAAGACATACACTGATACCCAGAATCACAGACACACACTAACACCAAGTAACACAGACATACACTGACACCAAGTAACAAAGACATACACTGATACCCAGTAACACAGACACACACTTACACCAAGCAACAAAGACAGACACTGATACCCAGTAACACAGACACACACTTACACCAAGTAACACAGACATACACTGACACAAAGTGACAAAGACACACACTGACACCCAGTAACAAAGACATACACTGACACCAAGTCACAAAGACATACACTGATACCCAGAATCACAGACACACACTAACACCAAGTAACACAGACATACACTGACACCAAGTAACAAAGACATACACTGATACCCAGTAACACAGACACACACTTACACCAAGTAACAAAGACTTACACTGACACCAAGTATCAAAGACATAAACTCACACCCAGTAACACAGACACACACGGACACCAAGTAACAAAGACACAGACTTACACCAAGTAACACAGACACACACTGACTCCCAGTAACACAGACACACACTTACACCAAGTAACAAAGACGTACAATGACACCAAGTAACAAAGACATACACTTACACCAATTATCAAAGACATACACTGACACCAGGTAACAAAGACATACACTGATACACAGTAACGCAGACACACACTTACACCAAGTAACATAGACATACACTGATACCCAGTCACACAGACACACACTTACACCAAGTAACAAAGACATACACTGATACCCAGTAACACGGACACACACTTACACCAAGTACCAAAGACAGACGCTGATACCCTGTAACACAGACACACACTTACACCAAGTAACAAAGACATACACTGATACCCAGTAACACAGAGACACACTTACACCAAGTAACAAAGACATACACTGATACCCAGTAACACAGACACACACTTACACCAAGTAACACAGACATACACTGACACAAAGTGACAAAGACACACACTGACACCCAGTAACAAAGACAGACACTGACACCAAGTCACAAAGACATACACTGATACCCAGAATCACAGACACACACTAACACCAAGTAACACAGACATACACTGACACCAAGTAACAAAGACATACACTGATACCCAGTAACACAGACACACACTTACACCAAGTAACAAAGACAGACACTGATACCCAGTAACACAGACACACACTTACACCAAGTAACAATGACTTACACTGATACCCAGTAACACGGACACACACTTACACCAAGTACCAAAGACATACGCTGACAGCAAGTAACCAAGAAATAAACTGATACCCAGTGGCACAGACACACACTTCCACCAAGTAACACAGACACACACTGACACCCAGTAACACAGACACACACTTACACCAAGTAACAAAGACATACACTGACACCAAGTAACAAAGACATACACTTACACCAAGTAACAAAGACATACACTGACACCAAGTAACAAAGACATACACTGATACCCAGTCACACAATCACACACTTGCACCAAGTAACAAAGACATACACTGATACCCAGTAACACAGACACACACTTACACCAAGTAACACAGACATACACTGACACCAAGTAACAAAGACATACACTGATACCCAGTAACAGAAGCACACACTGGGGGGGGGGGGCAATGGGGGGCGTTGGCCGCATTGGCGCAGTGGTTAGCACCGCAGCCTCACAGCTCCAGGGACACGGGTTCGATTCTGGGTACTGCCTGTGCGGACTTTGCAATTTCTCCCTGTGTCTGCGTGGGTTTCCTCCGGGTGCTCCGGTTTCCTCCCACATGCCAAAGACTTGCAGGTTGATAGGTTAATTGGCCATCATAAATTGCCCCTAGTATAGGTAGGTGGTAGGGAAATATATCGGGACAGGAGGGATGTGATAGAAATACGGGATTAGTGTAGGATTAGTATAAATGGGTGGTTGAAGGTCGGCACAGTCTCGGTGGGCCGAAGGGCCTGTTTAAGTGCTGCATCTCTAAACTAAACGAAATCCTGACACCTAGTGTCACAGACACACACTGACACCCAGTAACACAAACAAACACACACTGACACCCAGTAACACAGAGAACCACTGATGCACAGTTACAAAGACATACACTGACACCAAGTAACACAGACACACACTGACACCCAGTAACAAAGACATCCACTGACACAAAGTAACAAAGACATACACTGACACCAAGTAACAAAGACACACACTTACACCAAGTAACACAGACATACACTGACACCAAGTAACAAAGACATACACTTACACCAAGTATTTTGACAGACACTGACACCAAGTAACAAAGACATACACTGATACCCAGTAACACAGACACACACTTACACCAAGCAACAAAGACGTACACTGACACCAGGTCACAAAGACACACTCTGACACCCAGCAACAAAGACATACACTGACACCAAGTCACAAAGACATGCACTGATACCCAGTAACACAGACACACACTTACACCAAGTAACAAAGACAGACACTGATACCCAGTAGCACAGACACACACTTGCACCAAGCAACAAAGACATACCCTGACACACAGGAACAAAGACATCCACTGACACCCAGTAACACAGACACACACGGACACCAAGTAACAAAGACACACACTTGCACCAAGTAACACAGACACACACTGACACCCAGTAACACAGACACACACTTACACCAAGTAACTTGATGGACCTGATGCAGAAGTGATCTGCAAACAGTTAGAGTGCGGTCCTTTCAGTTCTATCGATTATTATGCTCAGTCATTTGGAGAAGGATCCGGACCCATTTGGCTTGATGGGATGGAATGTATTTCACACGAATCGTTCCTTTGGCAGTGTCAAAAAGAACCGTGGAGTAAACACAACTGTGAACACAGGGAGGATGCTGATGTTGTTTGTTCAGGTAACACAACAAACCTCTAAATGTGCGAGTGTCATTTCAAACATTGGTGTCTGATGCAGTCAGCATGTTTCTCTTCTAAACAGAAGCAAAAGTAACTAAGGAGCAGCAGCACAGATCAAAGGACTGCATTCGAGAATATGAATGTAAACGTGGGCTTTCACCAGGTGCTACTTCCTCTTTATTATACCAACTATCTGACATGTACTCCTGTTTTACACTACATCAATAATAACCATTGATTCTCTTTGCCAGATTCTGGACATTGGTTGCGCCTGTTTGGAGGTAACAACAACTGCTCCGGGAGAATTGAGATATTGTGCAATAACAGCTGGGGCACGGTGTGTGATGACTCCTGGGATATGGCCGATGCCAATGTTGTCTGCAGACAGCTGGATTGTGGTCACGCTCTTTTGGCCCCAGGAGGAGCTACTTTTTCCCAGGGTGACGGTGTTATCTGGCTGGATGAGGTGAAATGCACTGGAAGCGTATCTTCTCTGGCCCAATGTCCTTCTTCATCGCCGGCTCAGTCTGACTGTGATCAGTGTGATTTGTTCCGGTGAGGGTGACAGGGTTTGGAGAGTGGGGTTAGGTTTCATCGTTTTGTTAAATTGACTCACTAGTTCGGGAAATTAAGAACAGTATTTATCGTTTAAATGGAAAGTGCTGAAATTTCATCCTCCTGAACTTTTTGTACAATATCCTCCACAGGGCTCGTTGTGCCTCCAATTGCTGTCCCGTCCACATCTGCAGGTACTTACCATTATTAGTATCCTCGCCAGCGTTCGGGTTTGAATTAGTTGAATTGGTATTGTAGTCATTTTCTCAAGATACTATGAGCACTTTCTCACTGACTGGAACATCTTTTCCTCACCGCATATTTCAAATGGTCTGGTTGAAATTCAGCTAATTCCAGATTCTGGCTGTACCTGAACTGTCGTGTTCTCATCAGAAACATGGGGGCACTGTCTCTGTAATTTAGACTGGCTCACACTTCCCTCTGGTGCAATGTGCATCACACATATTGCGGAATGTTCAGCCTGACTCATTGCCCGGAAGCAGTGGATATAATTATTAACTCCCTTTTGTAAATATGTTATCGTGCAAGACGGACTGTGTATGTGTTAAACCTTTCTGTATTGTTGTCATTAAGAACAGGGATATAAAACTACTTCCATCCTAGTTGCAGTCTGCTTCGGAGTCCTGCTAATCTGTGCGTTGATCTCACTGATGGTGGTTATACAGAAAAAGTTAATCAGAAGAGGTGAGTTTCATATCTTACCTCGGATCCAACTAAAGATCCCAGATATTGTGTCATATGCATGCAAAACTCTCGTTCCTTGCAGATTTCTATGGACTGTCAAGTGGCCTTGTTAGAAGCACATTATTTTTTTTTTGCTGATTTTCTCCATTCAATGTGCTCTGGATTTAGTAAAATGTGACATTTAAAATGGAGAGTGATTTGAAGTGTCCACATTCACTGTGAGAGTTCAGCACATCATACATGAAACTCTGGAAGAATTTACTTATTGTAACAAAGGATCCGGAAGTTTAATTCAACTTTTTAAGCTGTGCATTCAACTATTTACTTGTCTGCTAATCTTCCTTCATCCATTGGTTATCAGTTCCAGCCTTTCAGATTCCGGCTCTGGGCATCCAATATCGAGCTGTCTAACCGTGTCTGACTGTTATTTTGACAGGTGATACTTGTATAGGACCTTCTGTATTCACCAGGGGTGATTCAACATTCCAAAACGACGCTTCCACTCATATTTCACCCATCCAAATCACTCCTGATTTATTATAAGAAATGGGACGCTTAATAAATGACACTTTTCATAATAATATAAAGTTCCAATAGAAATAGACCTCTCTCTCTAAAGAAAGATTCTATAGCTGGGACAGCATAGGCACCTAGCACTGCCAAGGACCCGACCAGAACAGGCTCTGTAACAAGACAGTCCTAAAGCTGATAAGATCGAGCCTTGTAACCTCACTAGACAGGCAGTCGTTTACAAACGATCACAAGCAGGAGATCAGGTCATAGAGTCATAGATTAATAGAGTTATTCAGCACTGAAACAGTCCCTTCGGCTCAGCGCATCTCTGCCGGCCATCAGGCACCTATCTATTCTAATCCCATTTTCCAGCACTTGGCCCATGGTGTTGTATGCGATGGCATTTCAATTGTTCATCTAAATACTTCTGAAATGTTGTGAGGGTTCCTGCCTCTACCACCTCTTCAGTCAATGTGTTCTCGACTCCAACCATCCTCTGGGTGATACTTTTCCCCTCAAATCACCTCGAAATATCCTTCCCCTTACCTTAAAACGATGCCCCCTGGTTGCTGACCCCTGCACTAAGGGAAAAGGTTTCTTCCTATCTATCCTATCAATACCCTTCATAATTTTGTATACCTCAATCATATTCCCTCCTCAGCCTTCTCTTTTCTAAAGAAAGCAACCCCAGCCTTTCCAGTCTCGCTTCATAACTGAAATGCTCCTACCCAGGCAACATCCTGGTGAATCTCCTCTGCACCCTCTCCAGTGCAATCACATCCTTCCTACAGTGCAGTTCCCAGAACTGTGCACAGTACTCCAGCTGTGGCCTAACTAGCGTTTTATGCTGCTCCATCATAACCTTTCTGCTCTTAAATTATTTGCCTTGGCTCATAAAAGCAAGAATCCCATATTCTTTCCGAACCACCTTATCTTTCTATGCTGCTGCCTTCAGTGATCTATGGACAAGTACACCAAGGTCCCTCTGACTCTCTGTACTTCCTATGGTACTACCATCCATTGTATATTCCCTTGCCTTGTTCCTCCACCTAAAATGCATCACCTCACCCTTCACGGGATTAAATTCAATTTGCTGCTCCCTTGCCCATCTTACCAGCCCATCTATGTCGTCCTGTAATTTCAGGCTTTCTTCCTCACTATTTACGACACCACAAGTTTTTGCATCATCTGCAAACTTACTCCTCATACCTCCTATATTCAGGTTTAGATGATTAATGTTCACTACAAACAGCAAGGGTCCCAGCACCGATCCCCGTGGTACATCACTGGTCACAGGCTTGCACTCAATAAAACAACCCTCGACCATTACTCTTTGCTTCCTACCACTCAGCCAATTTTGGATCCAATTTGTCAAATTGCCCTGGATCGCATGGGCTCTTACCTTCAAAAGGGAAATATTGAGAGTTCAGGGCTAACATGTTCCCATAGAGTTGAAGGGTTGGACGAACAATTCCAGGGATATTGTGCGTGTCAAGGGATATGGAGGATTGGATAAGGAGCAAAAAGGAGGCTACTGGCAGATTCAGAGCGCTGAAAAACAGCGGACTCCCGCGAGGAGGACAGAAATTATCGGGGGTACTTAAAAATTGAATTCGGAGAGCGAAGAGGGGGCATGCAATAACACTGGTGAGGAAGATCAAGGGAACGCCCAATGCATTTTTTTAAAGTATATCAAGGGCAAGAGGATAACCAGAGAAAGAGTGGGACTGATTAGGGATCAAAATGGCCGTCTGCAATGTGCAGGCAGAGGACGTAAATGCGGCTTTAATGGATTACTTTTCATCTGTGTTCACCATGGAGACGGACGATGTCAGTGTCGAGATCAGGGAACGGGGTTGTGAAGTACTTAAACAAATTAGCATTGAAAGGCAGGAAGTGTTTGTTGTTTTCGCGGGCTTAAAATGGAAAAATCCCCAGGCCCAGATGAGATGTGACCTAGGATGTTAAGTGTGGTAAGGGAAGATCCAGCAGGGGCTTTGACACACATTTTCAAATCCTCGCTGGCCACAGGAGATGTACCAGAGGATTGAAGGACAGTGAATGTGGTATCATTATTCAAGAAGGGTAGCGGGGTAAAACAGGTAATTACAGGTAGGTGAATCTAACGTCAGTGCAAGGGAAAATATTGAAAGAATTTTGAGGAACACGATTAATCTCCACTTGGAGAGGCAGGCATTAATCAGGGACAGTCAGCATGGCTTTGTTATTGAGAGATAGTTTCTAACAAACTTGATTGAATTTTTTCCTCAGTCAACACATTTGTCCTCAGTCTGCTGCAGGTGAACATATGGATATGCAGTAAAATTGACACATGGACATGTACGAAAATACACACAACAAAACTACTCCGCATTCACTGTACCCGACTTTGTCCCTTTACTCTCTCCGTCTCTGTGATTTGGATGTGTTCGCAGATAATTTACTGTGAAACGCTCGTGGGTTGCAACTAAACTTTAATCTTCCCACCATCCATCTGACAGGTTCCGTCAAGAGTGGCAAGGGTTCACCGGCTCGTTTATACCAAGCAATTTATGAAGAGATTGGGAATATTCCACCTGGCAAGGATTCCTATCAGATCCGGCGTTCAGGTCTGTGTTTTATATTTCATGCCGAATGTTCACAAGACAAATGTCACTTCCACTTAAATACCCCATGTTAGTGGTCAGTTTACAGACTGAACACTGTCAGAAATCCGCTCGCTATCCCCAGGTGAAGGAATCATATCACAGTGCGAGTGTGTCTAAATCTGTGCGGATAGCAAGATTAGCAATGGGTTTGGGAAGATTTCCACCCGTTGCTACTGCTGAAAGAACGTGATTTCTGTTTGTTTGCAACTATCATGTCATTTTATTCCATTTAAGCTAGACCATAAATAGTCACTGCTCTCAGGAGGAGACAGTCACATTGACTCAGAGTTTATTTCTCTAAGTGACTGGATTTCTGGATCAGAAACACGCTTCCATCAGGAACTCCTAAACTGAAGTCGGTGGTTCCTGCAAAAAACATATCCGAACACTTTGTATTCTGAAGTTTAACATTAATCTACAAATTCTGTTTCACAATACTGGGGCAACAACACTGGCAAATCGATAAAAGTTTTGTCTTGCGATATATTTGGAGGGCAATTTAACCATTGAGATTAATTTCTCAGGTTGCAAAACATACCAGGAAAGAACAAATCCGTTATTCGTCTCCTTGCACTCTTTACACTTTTTTGCCTCATTATCCGGGGTGGGGTTCGGTTTTAAAGCCACCACCATCCGTTTGAGACTCTGAAATGGAAAGAAACGCGGACAGGATGGAAGGGTTCTGGGTTAAGAAAATGTGCTCACTGATTATGTTTTACACTATTGTTTCTGCTCTGATGTTTGAAATCTGACCCACCAGCTGTACTGTGTATTGTTTTAACTGCTCGCTGGATGAGCCAACATTCATGGTCCATTCCTAGTTGCTCTTGAACCACTGCAGTCCCTGTGATAAATGTTTCACAACCGTGTCAGATACAAAGTCCCAGGACATTGTCACCAGATGATGACGGTATTATGTTATTTGCTGGAACGTCCCAATCGATTTCTCCAATAACCTTCCATGTTTGTCTTTAACAGTTACTGATTCCATTGAGTCCCTCAATCAGATTGAATATTACACCAGTCACAGATTGGGTGATACTGATCCTGGATCAGAAAATCCTGAAGGGAACTCCTCCAGTATTCAGGGTGGGTACATTTTTATTTGTTACCATCACGTTTTTTTAATCCATCACGCAGTCTGTTATCTAAAATCAACAACTAAATATATCAGAATTTATTCGCTGTAAAATGATGCTGCTGAATACATGGGGATTTGATGAGGGATTTTAGTTTTTAAAAATGGAGAAATAATTTGGATGTCTGCAAAATAATACCGATTGCAACCAATACTTTAATGGAATGAAACATTCAATTATTGTGATTTATGACACTGTTGTGTGGGAGGTGAAATGTGACATTTGTGTGTTTGTTGAATGGGTGATTCAATGGGACAGATGTGACTTTAAAACGGAGGGCAGAATTTTGTCACACAGTGGCGACAGACTGGGAGGGAAATTGCCGCTGGATAGCAGTGCAAAGGAAGCCCGACGTATTTACTCTGTTAAGTGATATTCCTGGAATCGGCCGAGCTGGTGGGTGGAGGCTGCACTTTCAGGCACTGGGCAGGTAACTGAGACTATAAAACAGGAAATTCATGGCAATTTTCCAAACCATTCACAATTTAATGAAAGGTGACAACAGTTTTCAGAGACTCGCCATCTATCAGGAGGGGGAAGGTCAGAGGAAGGTCAGTTTTGGCTGTGAAAAGCATTGTGGCACTGGAGGAAGGGGGAGAGATACTGGATCGCGGTATTGGCAATCTGGAGGCTGACCTATCTTGGCGATCATAACAGGGTTATTTAGGATGAGCATCCTCTCCGACTTGAAACTTACCTACATCAAGTAAAAAGAATGGAGACCTTGAGAAGTGAGTGCAGCAATTTACAATAGGTCTAAGCCCCTCCGGTTTTGAGGCCTCCCATTGTGGAGGAGAATGAGAGATGGAAGCAGCTGCAGTCCCCAGGAGTTGGGCTGAAGCACCCAGACAGGGACAATAATCATGAGGCTGGAAAAGAGTGTGGATGAGCAGGGCACACAGCCGCACGCAACCAGCTTCTTGGGAGCAGAAGATGCTACCCACCAGAGAGGGCTTACCATCAGAGGTTCTGCTTCCTGCAAATGTCGGAACAGCAGTGTCACTGAAGATTGTGCTTCTCCAAGAAGGCGGGCACTGACCTGTGCTCCATGGTGTAGGAACATCTGAACAAATGAGTGGGGCACCCCTTCTCTAATTTAATTTTTATCATTTGTGACATTTAAGGCTGTCAAAGTAATGTTAGGCACTGCACTCACCTTGTCATACTACATCAGGGCATTGATCCCGTTCCTGCACTGAAACCTCTTATATGGGACTACCTCACGGCTGCTCACTCCCTGCTCAATGTCCTGCCATGCCCTCCCCACCTGCCTCGCTGGCCTCCTCCTCCGGTCCCGATGGAAAAGCGCTTCCCTCCTTGCCCTTGCTGCCTGGAGGATGCGAAAACCTGGGCGCCAACCTTGCTCTGGCTGCTGCCATCTGCCAAACATACAGGTTGTCAGTCTCCCAACCAATATCCTACACTGCCCCTTCCTTTCAATCGATTACAGGCTTAATTTTAAACATAGCATGAGCTATGACTCGCCTATCGTGAAACGACACGGTCCCATCATTCGCCAGCCTCTAATCTCACTACGGCTGAAGATCACAGTTTACCCTGGCTGGCCCGTGTCGACTGACGTCTAATAATATAATTCTAAGTATTCAGTGATACCATTTAATTTCAGTGAAAATCATTGTTTCCTCTCAGGTCTTCTTTCGGGTGATTATGATGATGTTGAGACTGGAGCCATTGACACTCAGGATGGTCACTTGTTGCTGGACAGTAGTCCTGATGATCTCTTCACAAGTGCCGGCGGTGATCTCTCCACTCTCGGTGAGTTAAACTCCCACAGTCACCAACACTCTGTCACTACTTTGAATTTCGTTCCACTCGGCGATGTCACATACTGCTGGTTGATTTAAATACATGTTGTGATTAAAGGAAATTAGACAAAACAATGCTTGAAATATTTTTGAAAAGACACCCTTATATTATTCGGTGTGTGATATCTCTCTTGCTAACACTTTGACTGAAAATCTTCCAGGTGCTCAATCTGAACACCCTGATTCAGTCTTAGCTGATCCATTTCATCTGCTATCACCCAGCGGTAAAAAAAACAACACGGTGAATGGAGATGGAAAACATTCCGAGCCCAACAAATTCCAGTCCCCTTTACGTTATACGTATATAGATGATCCGCATTGGACCAGTTTTCAGTCCAATCATTAATTCATAATCTTTCTCTCCACAGTATACAGCTCTCAGACCCGCACTGATCCCGCTTTCAGTCCAATCGTTAATCCATAATCTTTCTCTCCACTGTATACAGCTCTCAGACCCGCACTGAACCCACTTTCAGTCCAATCATTAATCCATGATCTTTCCCTCCGCAGTATACAGCTCTCAGACCCGCACTGATCCCGCTTTCTGTCCAATCATTAATCCATAATCTTTCTCTCCACAGTAGACAGCTCTCAGACCCGCACTGATCCCGCTTTCACTCCAATCATTAATCCATAATCTTTCTCTCCACAGTATACAGCTCTCAGACACGCACTGATCCCGCTTTCAGTCCAATCATTCATCCATGATCTTTCCCTCCGCAGTATACAGCGCTCAGACCCGCACTGATCCCGCTTTGATGCCTCCCTCCAGTCCTGAAAACAATGAGGATGTTCACTGTGACACGTTCACAATAGCAGACATTGCACCAAAGATGGGCAGTGACTGAGTGGTTCAACAGCTTACATCTCCATCAGTCTGGTAAGACCAATGTTTTATAATTTGTTCCGTGTATTGTGCTGACAGTGTGCAGTCCCAGCTGTTTCCGATATTAAGAATATCGATATTGATCCCAAAGTATCAGAAAGATGATGGGCGGCACAGTGGTTAGCACAGCAGCCTCACAGCTCCAGCGATCCGGGTTCAATTCTGGGTACTGCCTGTGTGGAGTTTACAAGTTCTCCATGTGTCTGGGTTTTCGCTGGGTTTCCTCCCACCAACAAAACATTTGCAGTTGATTGGTAAATTGGTCATTATAAATTGCCCCCAGTAGACGGAGGTTGCAGGAACAGGTGGAGATCTTGTTCGTTTTGTAACCGATTCACTTTTCCATATCCTGTTAAAAAAGGTTTAGAACACGTCAGGTGACAAATAAATGGTCTGTCTCTTTAATCTGCATTTATTGTAACTTCTTCCTCCAAATTTCCTGGACAAATTACCGCAGTTTCTAATGTAAGTGTTAATGTACAATGGGAATAACCTTCAAATATAATTAAAATGATTTATTCAATGTTGCAGTTGGAATTCGTGCCTTTGTCAATATTAACGACTGTATTGTGGTTCAAGGACTAAATATACACAAATTTCGAGATACAATATAATGTTTTCCTGCTCTACACTATCCCGGAGTATGGTGGGAGAGCAGGAGAAACTGGTCAGAAATTCATGCGTTTTTGCCGTCAATTTTAAACATTTCTGTTAGTCATCAGCAGAGCGCAATTGTTACTCTGTCGGGAGAGCAGCTACACCATGCATTACTCTCCAGAATATTGTGATTTTTGTGATTCGTCGGCTTACTGAAATACCCGTATCCACCAGCAGACGGCGAACATCATTTGAATTGAAAACGAATTATGCTGGAAACACATAACAGCTGAGATATCATCTGTGGCGAGAGACACAGGACTGGCTTTGAACGTTATTGCGATTTCTTCAGAAATATATATTAGTCGAGATTAATTACTTTTAGCAAATACAGAACCAGGGAAAAAGGGGGACTGGAGTGAGTAAAAGAGTGAAGGTTTGTGTTCAGATGGAGGCAAGTGTTATGAAATGAATTCCGCCCCCTTTACTCTCTATTATCTATCTCCCAGCACTTTATTCTCTCAACCGTGACATTGTCATTAAACCTGCTCATAATGGAATCACTTTTGTTGTTTGTTGAAAAAACCTCTACCTTGGGGAGCCTAAACACGAACTCTCTGACAAATCGTTCCACTTCCCCCAGACCATGAGTCCACCACTGAACATCATGTCATCCTTTCCCATACTATCATTGAACTCATTTCCTCTTGAGATCTTCACCCCCTGCCTGTGTCCTCGCACAGCCCCTGCTAAATCCTCCAAACATCCACAAACAAGGCTACATCGTAAGACTCAATATTTCAATCTGTTCCTTTCCGATGGATCTTAACTCTTTCTATTGCACTTTCTCCCCTTGTCTTCTTCTGTCGCCATCCACGATTTTAGCTACTCTGGTTTCCTGGCCATAAATGTTTCCTTTTCACCATGGACATCCAGTCCAACACTGTAAACAGGACATGTAGACTCCCTCAACTACATCCCTCCCCAGGCCGTCCAACCACTCTATATTTACATCTCTCACCAAGATGTTCAATCCCTTTAAACGTCTCTTTCTCTCTCTAGAGCATGTAATTCTCTTAAAACTCTATCTCTCACTCGGATGATCAATCCCTTTAAAACACAATCCATTCAGGAAATTCAGATCCCTACAAGTCCATCCCTCATCAGGACGGCCATACCCTCAATACTGCCATCTCTTACCAGGATGTTCAAACCATCTGCAACTTCGCCCATTCAAAATATTCAGGTCTGTACCTTTCCATCCCACACCGGGATGTCCAGTCGCTTTACAGTCCATCTTTCACCAGGATATATCTTCCACCAACACCTGTATCTCTGAATAGGACGTGCAGCCTCTCTGCATCGCTATCCCTCGCCTCGCCATCCAGTTGTTTGACACCTTTACGTCCCACCAGCACACGACATCTTGTTGGGTACATTGATGATTATTCATTGTCGTCTCCTGACCACATTCTCAGCTGAAAGGAATTAACTTGGCTTGTAGCTGCCAGCCGTACCTTACCTTTACACGACCCATCCCCAATTCGATTCCTCGAAATCCTATTTCCAAAACTGAAGATCGGCAGGTATCTCACAATGTCTATCTGTCGCCACCAACCCAGAGACCTTGCTCGATTATGCACCCCTACATCCCCCATCCTGCTTCGTGTCAGGTCTCTATTGCCTTCTCCAGGTATCTACATCACTGTTGCAGCAGTTCCAATGATGCCACCTTCCACATCATCATTTCCGAATTGGCTTCTGTCTTTGATCGGCTGAAGAGTTCCCTTCTTCAGGCACGTAACCTGCAATTCCGCCCTCATCCCTTCTCGTCACCACCAGAGCCATGATCCAGTTAGCCTTGTCCTCACTTGCCACAGCAACACCTACATATTCAACAGTTTTCTGCAATTTCAGCCGCCAGCGCCATGTGACGACGAAAGGCATCATTCCCTCCCTTCCCCATTCAACAATCCAAAGGCACTATTCCCTCTGTAAAGCTCTTGGTTAGTCCTCTGTCAATCCCAGAATCACTCCTCTTGCAACAAAAAACATCTCATGCAATGGTTGAATGATGCAACACCTGTTCTTTCCCCTCTTCCCTTTTCACAGAGAGCGTCCCAAACATTCTTTCTGGATGAAACAGGCATCTAATTGTACCTACTTCGAACTGAATACATGGTATTTGTTCCTCACAATGTAGTCTATTCTGTTGAGAACAAACGGCGATTCGATGAGGCTTCAATGAACACGCCAACTTTATATTAGCACTTTTCAGCCCTAAACGTGCTCCTGTATTTTTGAATAGCGGGTATTTGTAATGGACGAGCAAGTTGAATTGGAGGAAGTATGGGTTCGTGCTCGGTGTCCGGATCCCCTATTGACTCACGACAGTAGCAGTTACCCTGGACTCAACCTTCCTCTTTCCTATCATATTGGCAGATATGTGGTCCTCTTTGACAATTATTTCATATTTCCCTCCCACTGCCATGTATCAGCAGCCAGACCTGGAGCCCACACTGAGAGATGGCTCTGCCGTGCCAGTCACTGCACTGTCATTGTGCAGCAGAATTGGAGACCACACCGAAATCTGACCACGTGGTGCCTGGCATTGCACGGTGAAGCAGCGAGTAACATGTGAAGTCTGAGAACAAGTGATTAAATATTGATTGCATTGAAATGCTACTCAAACCCCTTCCTCCCATCCCTGCACCAAGTGACCCACGAAGATGATTCTTCTCCGACATTTAGGTCAAATCTCCACTGCACCTGGACAGAGAAAATCCCTGCATGAGGCATTCCCACGCCCACACACTGTGAGGGCCCTAAGTTATTACTAAAACATTTTGCACAAATTGACATGGATAAAAGTTTGACTAATATTACGTTAATAAATTGCACTCAAATTAATATTCATTCATGTGCCACGTAATAGTGTTCCCTTGAAGGCTGTTATTTTCTAATTATAGAGCTGCCCCTTTTAATTCAGCGTAGTGGACGCGTACAGCTGTCGTAAAAATGGTACTGCAGATATTTACAACCAGCATTTTCGGCGGTGCGACCGAGAATGGGACTGGATTCAGGTTGGTGCATCTGGACTGCATTGCTGGTGCCTGCATGGGCATGGGACGAGGGTCTGTCAAGGGCACAGATGTACTTCCCTCTTGAAAGAGGACACTACCTGCAGCTGCCGTAGCGCCAGTCTGATCCCATGGGACTGTGCATTATCTCTCACTGATCTGCATGAGAGAAAACTAAAGGACACCACTGATCCGACTAAAGCTCCTCTCCATTCGAACCACTAAATCTGTCAACGCTGCTTCACTACTTTTCGAGGCTGGAAGTCACTGCAGAAACCAAAGACCCAATAGCAGCAGGTTGGGTTTCAATCAAAGCTGGCCTTGGTGGCTTCCAGGGCTCTTGCATAGTAAGCTTCCGTAGAGGACAACACATTCTTCATAAGAGAATACAGGCAACTCGTTCCATGAACAGGAACGTCCGGTTGCCAGTCATAGACTATTGGCTCCTCCATAGTCTCATCCATGATGTTGAAAGTCTTTGACAGGTTACCCACGCAACCGTTCTCTGCTGTTACTATTCCAATTTCCTTTGCGTGAACACCCAGGCATTGAATTGGTACTCCCCACACTCTTCAGCAATGTTTGGGTCAGGGCGCACGCGCCTGCCTCCTCTGTCCTCTACTGTGCCTTTCACCACGACCCGTGCTGCTCACTTGCAATGTTAACTTCACCCTGCACAGACTGTGCTATCTCACCATCATTCCCATGCATTGTGCGAAATGCTGAACTGGTGCGTGTTGAAGTCAGAGGGGTGACTGTTCAGATTGGTATTGCTAGCTTGGTTCTCCTGCTTCTGAAGGGCCTAGTCGTGCAAAAGAATCTGTCAGCAGAGACAGTAAAAGCGAAATATGAGTACTGGGCAGGCTAAGCAACCTCATATCTGTGAGAGTGGAGAGGCACCGACAATTTGCCGCAGCTCCCTTAAAGTTTAGTTTAGTTTATGTTTAGACATACAGCACTGAAACAGGCCCTTCGGCCCACCGAGTCTGTGCCGACCATCAACCACCCATTTTATACTAATCCTACACTAATCCCATATTCCTACCACATCCCCACCTGTCCCTATATTTCCCTACCACCTACCTATACTAGGGGCAATTTATAAAGGCCAATTTACCTATCAACCTGCAAGTCTTTGGCATGTGGGAGGAAACCGGAGCACCCGGAGAAAACCCACGCAGACACAGGGAGAACTTGCAAACTCCACACAGGCAGGACCCGGAATTGAACCCGGGTCGCTGGAGCTGTGAGGCTGCGGTGCTATGGGATTAGTGTAGGATTAGTATAAAATGGGTGGTTGATGGTCGGCACAGACTCGGTGGGCCGAAGGGCCTGTTTCAGTGCTGTATCTCTAAACTAAAGAGATGCACATCTAGGACAAGAAGAAAAGAAGAGAACCTTTCGCAAAACAAATCAATGTCGATGGTTATGTATTTTGCTGCGATGTGTCCGCTTTAGAGACCTGTTAAGTTAGTGAGTCATGCAGCATTTTCTGAATAGTTTAGATGTGTGGTCGGGGTCAGTTTATTTTAACTTGTTCAGTTTGTCCGTAGGAGGTCAGTTTATGAAAATACTGTCCGTTTATGGTTAGTGGCCAGTTGATGTTCAATGTGCCATTCTATAGATGCCGTGCACATTTATTTTCTTGACCATGAAACAGTTATGAAATACTGGATAAACACATATTGCATCAGTTGGAGCCATTGGTGCAGTTTATGGAAGTGGATCTACCAGTGGTGGTAAGCATTATGATATTAAACATAATGTCAAGAAAACCTGCTATAAAAAGGGGATTTTTTTAAATTGATGGATTGGCAACCGACTTTAAACGTTTAATTATTAAGTATAATAAACTCACCTCTTCCTTGTTTAAACTCAAGAAAACTTGTCCAATTGGTTATTTTACGATCACAACAAAGGATAAAGGTAAAACACTCACTGGAGTGTTAAGTACATCCAGTGTTTGGAAAGGAATAAACCCTGCTGCGGTCAAATGAGAAGAAGGACAATTGGGGTGCAGTGTGACCCCTCGTCACCTGATCGTAACAATAAGCAATGCACTATTCTGTCTTCCAAAGAGACGAGGATATCACTGTGAAAATGTAGCCAGTGCACTCTTTACTCTTCCCCACCAGAGGTGTAAGCTGGTATTCACCAAATGAGGTAGACTTTACTATATCATTTTAGTCTTTGCACTCATCATTACTATATAAATATAATATTGCACTGTCATACCGACAAAAGAATGGAGGTATTACTGTATCAATGCAACAATTGTACTGTGCAGTATTCACCAGCAGAGGGAGGCAGTACTGTTTAAATGCAAGCATGACACCATTCAGAGTCCACAGGCAGATATGGACAGTATTATACCAATATAACTATTGCGCTGTGCAGTTTTCACCAGTGGAACAGTCAATCAAATTATATTCTGGGCTTTGGGAAGTTTCAATTCATGTCTGCACAATATCTGGGCAAGTACACGGTTTGACATATAACGTGTTCAGAAGAAAGCATGTTGCTGACCTTGTTTGTTTAGTGACTGTGATTCATGACACTTTCCAAGGGACCTATTTGTGCCACTGCAAGGTTTCTCTTTGATGTCAATAAGATTCTCCTTGCAATGTTACTCTACTATTGCGTCAATGACTGACAGTCACCTGCAGCTTTACAAAGAGGGAGAGAATGGATCAACATCTGAAAAGAATAGCCTGGAAGTGGATGATCTGGGAGTTTCAATGTGTATATTCAAATTGCCATATAGTATATATAGAAATTATGATACATATGGCAGTTCAGAGTGTCCACAGGTTGTGCTATCTCTGCTCGTTGGTTCCTGGTGAGCCTCCATCTCCAACTATTAATTCAGTAAACTACTGTCTTTTTGTTTCATTAACCACCTCATTACTGCTGCCTGTTCCTTGTAAGGATCAATGACTCTGATGGTCTCTGGACTGGCCTGTGGTTTAGCAGAGTTTAGTAAGACATATGAGGAAAAGACTGAGGACCGAGTCAGCAAACTCTTGAATATAATGGAGTCTTCTTTACTCTGTTTTCTTTCACTTTCTCTTTCAGTGCCATCTGCTGGCTCGTGTGTGCATGGTAGCCTCAAATTAAGAATATGTACAGTACAATTGTCAAAACACTACAATATCCAGTTAGTAACTGTATGAAGCATGCTTTACTGTATTTGTTTTATCATTTAACAACGTATATTCGCGGCTCTTGGCGGTAATTGCATCTCGCCATTTGAACAATTACATGACATCCCTGGATTGGGAGTTGTGTGTACAGGGGATCGCTCGGGTGCGAGAATTTATTTGCAAGAGAATACTGGGAGTGAGACGATGTACTAGTTTTTACAGAATCGTCGGGCATTCTCAGCATTTACAAACAGACCTCTGGATTTATGTTATCGACAGACAGTTCTGGGATTGCTTATCAATGAATACAATTTGTCCATTGAAGTGACAGCATTTGAAAAAAATCTCTGGGAGTCTGGTAATATCTTCTGTGTCCATAAGATTTTCGTTACAGGAGACCTTGCAACCTTCAGTATTTATTGTGTCCCGTTAATGTTATCTATTGACAGAGATACTCGGAAATTACCGTGTTGACAAGGAGATCCTCGATTTTCAACGTTTATATAGGATCCTGCATGTGTTACATCCGAATATCAGTGCTAACTGGATGTTCCTTCGTTACTTGCACCATTTTCAGAATGTTAATGGCTAATCAGGGCGGCACAGTGGTGCAGTGGTTTGCACCGCAGCCTCACAGCTCCAGTGACCCGGGTTTAGGTCTGGGTACTGCCTGTGCGGAGTTTGTAATTTCTCCCTGTGACCGTGTGGGTTTCTGCCGGATGTTCCGGTTTCCTCCCACAGCAAAAGACCTGCAGGTTGTTCTGTAAATTGACCAATATAAATTGCCCCGAGTTTAGGTAGGGAATATGGGATTAATTTAGGATTAGCATAAATGGGTGGTTTTTGATCGGCACAGAATGGGTGGGCCGAAGGGCCTGTTTCAGTGCTGTATCTCTAAATGAATAAAGTACCAATATTTATGATTTACAGGATTGGCCGGCTTCTCACAGATACAAGAGACCCATACCAAACATCTTAAACCTCCATCATTATGTACGAGTCAGTCAAGTTGCTGTGACAACCAGTTGCTGTCAACACCCATATCTCATACTTACTGTATTGTAAGTCTGTTTGATACCTGCAAAACATAACTCAGGGGGACAAACCTATCAAGTTATGACAGGACCCGATATCCCTGCAGAAACCAGTGAGTGGATGGCAAAATTATCAGAGTTATTAGCCTGGTTCCAAAGCAACGATGGTGAATGTTTGGAACTTCTGATTACCAGTCAGTGTGTCTTTGTGTTCTGATTCTCCAGACAGTCTCACTGAGTGATTACGTTACCTCAATGATTTGGCAAGTTACCCTCCAAAGCTACACAGTCCTTATATGGAGTATAATTGTGCGACATTTCTGAGAGGTACGATTCAGAAACACATTGCCGCTCTACAGTGGGCTTATACAGCAAAATTGGGCAAGAAAAACAGTGATGTGGTAATGGTAATCGAGGTGGCTGCCCTCGACAGCAAGGCAGCAATTACAAAATGTATTTCTAATGAGATCACTTTCCTCATCCCCTCATAGCCCCTTTTTGCCAGCCTCTCCAAAGTCATGTTTCTATTGCATGGATTTCTTTCTCTTTACATTCAATTGCAACCTCACTTCTTCTATAACATTCTATGACATTTCCTTCTGTAAAAAGGCAAAATCCTGCGGAAGCGGGGAAGCTGAGAAATTAACAGCAAGTGCTGAAACTGCCTTGTAGGCAAGGTAGCATTTTTAGAAAGAGGAACAGAGTTAAAATCCCCGGCTGGAGAATTTTCGCCAGAACGATAAAGTGTCCTGTTGCACCAGTATTTAAGTAAGAACAGAGGGTGGGAAAAGGGGAACAGAGGAAAGGAATAAAAGAACTGAAGAGAATAACTGTGATAGGGTGGAAGGCATGAATGATTGAATGGAGAGCGGAATCATTCCCAACCCCCGCTGTCAAAAACAAATGGAGGAGTAGTTATCACGTGCGCTTTTGAAGTTGCTGCTGATTCCGGAAGATTGAAACCGTGGAGCAGGCCCTGGACAGAGAGGTCAGCATGGGAATGGGGCAGGGAATTATAATGACAAGTGACTGGAAGCTAAGCATCACGTTTGCAGTCTTATTGGAAGTGCTCAGCAAAACTGAACATGTGTTTGGTTTCCTCAGTGTAAAGGACAATGATCGTGAATGCAACATTTTTTTATTTAGAGATACAGCACTGAAAAAAGCTCTCCGGCCCACCGAGTCTGTGCCAACCAACAACCACCCATTTATACCAATCCGACATTAACCCCACATTCCCGACCATTCTCCTACCACCTACCGACACTGGGAGCAATTTACAATGGACAATTTACCTATCAACCTGCAAGTCCTTGACTGTGGGAGGAAACCAGAGAACGTGGCGGAACCCCACGCAGTCACACTGAGAACTTGCAAACTCCACAAAGGCAGCAGCCAGAACTAAACCCGGGCCGCAGGAGCTGTGAGGCTGCGGTGCCAACCACTGCACCACTGTGCAAGTACAAGTAAATCACTGTTTCACCTGGAAAGAGTGCTTGCAGCCCTGACGGTTGAAAGAGAGGACGTGAAAGGGCATATGATGCATCTCCAGTATTTGCATGGGAAGGTGCCATTAGAAGGGGAGTGGGTGTTTTTACTGATGGAAGAGTGAGTCAAGATGTGCATTCAGAATGCTGAAAATTCCGCCCAGCAAATTATTCCCCCATCACAATTTTCCCCCTGCAAATTTATCCCCCCCCCCGGTAAATTTCTTCCCTCCCCCGCAAATTATTTCTACCCCCCGCAAATGTCCTCCTGTCCCAACTCAATGTTTAAAAAAGGCAACATTTCGCCCCCTGGTAAATTCCCGCACTGCAAATCCCCCCCACCCCTTGAATAGATGCCCCCATCTAATTACCCCTCGTCTACACCCCTATCTGATATCTCTCCTGTGAACAGACTCCCATCTAAATACCCCTAGGAACAGACTCACATCTAAATACCCTTCCTGTGAACAGATCATCCATCTAAATATACTCAGGAACAGACGTCTATCTAAATACCCCCAGGAAAAGACTCACATCTAAATATCCTTCCTGTGAACAGTTCCCCCATCTAATTACCCCCTGAACAGACTCCAACCTAAGTACCCCCAGGAACAGACTCCCATCTAAATACCCCTCCTGTGAACAGACTCCCATCTAAATACCCCTCCTGTGAACAGACTCCGATCTAAGCACTCCCATGAACAGGCTCCCATCTAAATACCCCCAGGAACAAACTCCCATCAAAAACCCCCTGTGAACAGACTCCCATCTAATGCTCCACCTGTGAACAGGCCCCCCCATGTAATTAATCCCTACCCTCCCCGTCAAAATTCCCACATCTAAACACCCCATGAACAGACTGGAGAATATGCAAACCCCTCCCATTTTAAACCTGGAATATCCTCCCCCTCCAGTTTTAAACCTGGAGAATCCTTCCCCTTGCATTTTTAGCATAACTAATTCCCTGTGTACATATTGCCCTCTATTTCTTCCCACTGCACCCACTGTAAATGCCCCCCTTTCTAAATACCCTCCCTGTCCTCTAAAAGCCCCACTCTACTAATTCCCATCCTGTACCATCTCCCCCGTGAGCATCCCCACCCCTCGCCCCCCACGTAACTTCCATCCCAGTCAACAGTCCGCCCCCATTCCCCACCCCCCAACCCCATCCCGTGTAATTCCAACCTCCATCACTTTCCTGGGTGTGGCTCCGTCTCCCGACAATTGATAATTCTCTTTAATCCCTGGTCTGGGTAAGCCACTGGAATTCCATCAACTGGCTCCCAGACCCCCGGCAACTTTAAATCATGTACGGCCAACGGCAGGGCCGGGCATCGAGCAATGACCAACACCCAGAGGCTAACGGCCTCCCAGCCCAGACACATCCCCGTCTGCAAAAAGGCGTTTCACCTGTTCTCCCGTGAGCTTCAGGGAATGAAGCAGAGGAGGACACACACAGACACACACATTGACTGACAGAAGGACGGGAGGAGGCCATTGAGCCCTTTGAGCCTGTTCCACCCATGTTAGATCATGGCTGATCAGTCCCTTCCCTCCTTGAGCCACAAGAAGACAGGTAGAGATAGTCCCGGAGCAGGTACACAGAGAGACAAAGAAATTCTGGGCTGGACTCGGACTTGGTGCCAATGGTGCAAACCAGGATGGAGGGGAGGAGGGTTTTTATTTAGATTAGAGATACAGCACTGAAACAGGCCCTTCGGCCCACCGAGTCTGTGCCGAACATCAACCACCCATGTTTTATACTAATCCTACACTAATCCCGTATTCCCAACAAACATCCCCACCTATCCCTATATTTCCCTACCACCGACCTATACTAGTGACAATTTATAATGGCCGATTTAACAATTAACCTGCACGTCTTTTGGCTTGTGGGAGCAAACCGGAGCACCCGGAGAAAACCCACGCAGACACGGGGAGAACTTGCAAACTCCACACATGCAGTACCCGGAATCGAACCCGGGTCCCTGGAGCTGTGAGGCTGCGGTGCTAACCACCGGGTTGTTGTGAATCGGCTGTCTGTTCAGCATCTCTCCCCTGTTTTTACCTCAATGGGAGCTAAACTGATGGAAAGCAGGATCCCTGTTCACAATCACCCTGTACAACACCAAGGCAGCAAGTTCAAATCCACCACCGAGAAAAATAAATGGAAAAGGTGATGGAGAATGAGATGCAGGTAGTCAGAAACCAGTGAGAGAGAAACGGAGAGCAGAGGTAACAGAGTTACATTGACAGCTGGAGGTGCAGAGAGTGAACACAGCAACGATATAGATATTGAGAGACGCAGAGATGGGAAGAAGTGGAGGGGCAGAGATACAATGTAAGATGTGTTAACATAATAACGAGTGGTGCCCCGGGGCATGGTGGGGGGGGGGGGGGAAGCAGGGATAATCTTTCAGGAAAGGAGGAGCAAAGATGGAAAAAGTCAGGTATTTGGAAGTGACTGAGTGAAGAAATGGACTGAGAGAGAGACAGATAAAGATGCAGAGAGTGGCAGAAAGAGAATGAAAATGAAAACTTGTGAGACTCTAGAGAGGGCCAGAGATAGAAAGGATGAGGAGAGATACAGAGATAGGGATTTAAAGATGTGAAGAAACAGAGCACGGAACATGGAGGAAGGTGCAGGGAACAGGTTGCAGCAAGAGTTGCAGAGAGGGAAATCTACGGGATTACATTGACTGTTCTGGATCAGCACTTCCCAAACTATTTGCTTCGGAGCTCCCTCCAGCCCCTACCTTGTGGTAAAAAAAAAATCGCAGACACCCGAAAACACAAAACCAAAATACTGCGGATGCTGGAATTCTGAAAACAAACCGTGCTGGAAATACTGAGCATTTGCAGCACTTGATTTTTTTTCTATCAGCCCCGCAAACACACAGTCCTCTTTTCTGTATCTAGAAATGAATTTGACAATGACACATATATCTTTATTATTACTTACCTCAAAGGTTAAAGTTCTTGTCTGACGACTCCACGTGGCCAGAAGATTCTCCCTCTGCATCATCAAAACTGCAGCTTCTAAAAAGATTCTTCTTGGATATAAGGGAAATAAAATTGATTCAAAGAAAGCAAAGCATTTTTGAACAGAAAAAAACGCAGCAAGAGCCCAGGACTCTTTCCCTCACTCACAAACACAAAAAAATCTCTCAGTGACTCCCCATCTTACAAACACATCCCCCGACACAGAGCTGAAGAATGGGAAGTGTGGATGTGTTTACCCTGTCATTTCCTGTTGTCTCACTCCGTCTCTCTCTCTCACTCTCCCTCGATTACACTGTGTGGCTCTGTCCATCTGTTTCTGCCTCTCCTCTACCCCTGCTCTCCCCCTTTGATTCTCACCATGCTTCCCTCACTCCCCTGCGTCTCTCTCCCTCTTGTTACTCTCATTCAGAAAGACAGACAGGGAAAGAGACACGGTAATCAACTCTCAGAACCTCACTCTCAATTCAAAAGACTGCAGCACATTTCATTTAACACTCAAATTCATGGCACTGCCCAAAGCACCAGCATTATTCGGGAATTATACCGGCTTCACGCTCAGGACTTTACTCCCAGGCCTTCTGGAGAGCTTTACACACAATGAATTCACTTCTAAAATTCAGTCACTGTTAAAAGGCAGGGAATTCTGCAGGCAAGCTGTGCACACTAATATCCCAGCAATGGTGACGCAGCAGTAATCAGTTGAGCAAGGTTTTGATTGTGGATTCCTTTATCTCTCTCTCTCTCTTCCTCCATCTTTCTCTGTCTTCCCTCCCTCACCCACACCCCAGCTGCCTCTCTCTCCCTGTCTCTCTGCCTTCCCTTCCACTCCCACACTTCGCCTGTCTCTCTGCGTTTAAACTGCCACGTTCAGCTTAGATTAGATTAGAGATACTGCACTGAAACAGGCCCTGCGGCCCACCGAGTCTGTGCCGAACATCAACCACCCATTTATACTAATCCTGCACGAATCCCATATTCCTATCACATCCCCACCTGTCCCTATATATTTCCCTACCACCTACCGAGACTAGGGGCAATCTATAATGGCCAATTTACCTATCAACCTGCAAGTCTTTTGGCTTGTGGGAGCAAACCGGAGCACCCGGAGAAAACCCACGCAGACACAGGGAGAACTTGCAAACTCCACACAGGCAGTACCCGGAATCGAACCCGGGTCCCTGGAGCTGTGAGGCTGCAGTGCTAACCACTGCACCACTGTGCCGCCCCCTGTTTCTCACTCTCCCTCTTTTTCTCTCCATCTGTTGTAATGTCGGAATTGATGTAGGGAATGTATGCACAGCAGGATCCCACAATGTGATTATAGCCAGATATCCCATCACAGTTCTCAGAAAATGCTGAACTCCATCTTTAAACTTCGAACAAGCCTTCATACAGCTTCACGTTCAGCTCTTGTAATTATTGGCCCTCAGGAGCAGTTGACACTCAATAAATTATTTCTTTAAAGTAGCCATCACTGCAGCAATGTCCGAAACCTGCAGGCAATCTTTGCACAGAAAGATCCCACATCCAGCAATATGATCAGATGCAGATAATCTGTTTTTCGTGATGTACGTTCAGAGATCCCAGAGGGAGGAACATTCCTGCAGTTTGAAAATCTCAAACACTCTTCTCCCTGTCTTTTTTCCTGCTCCGCCATCGCCCCAGCGCCCCTCAGCACACCCGCACTCCATCCACATCTGTTTCTTCTTCTCTGGATCTGGGATTTAATCTGGATTGAACTGTCCTGTGAAGTAACTCTATCGCCGTTTAAAATAACCACACCTCACATTGTGGCACCTATTGATTCATGGTTAAAATAGAGAAAGTGTAGGGGAGAGAAAAGCAGAGGAAGATGGAGAGAAAACACAGAGAAATCCACACTCATACCCTCAGGAACTGAATGTTAAAGAGTCTGTCTCACCATTTCAAATAACGACATTGCTGTGTCGTTATTTGAAATGGTGAGACAGAATCAACTGCTTGTTCCCGTTTAAAGAGGGAGTTTCACCCTTTCTGGGGACTGAAATCTGGCTATTATCACATTGCTGCTTGTGGGATCTTGCTGTGCTTCCGGTGCACTGCAGCATTACATACATGACAGCAATGAAGACTCTTTAAAATTCAGTTCCTGAGGGTCTGAGTGTGGAAACGTGAGGAGGTTACAGAGACGGGGAAGCCTTGTAGGGATGAAAGGATGTTCCAGCAATAGGGAGGGTTGTATTATCTAGAGGATGTTACCAAGATCGGGATCAGCTGTGAGGACTGGAGGAGGTCGGACTCATAGGCAGGGTTAACGGTTTCAGTTGTTATTGAAGCGATAGGGAGGTTTGTAGAGGCTGGTTCATCTGACAGAGGTAGTATTATTTTTTCAGGGCTGATGAGATTACAGAAATCGAGATGGATGTAGTGTCTGGAGGAGGCTACAGAGATAGGGAGGGCTTTAGGGGGCTGGAGGATCTTACAGAAATTGGTAGGATTGTAGGGGCTTCAGGAAGTTGCAGAGATATGGAGAGTATAGGGGCTGGAGGAGTTTTCAGAGATATGGAGAGTTGTAGGATTTGGAGGGAATTCCAGAGCTCATGGCCTCAGCAACTTATAGAGATAGGGAGCGTTTCAGGGTTGGAGGAGATTACAGACATAGGGAGCGCTGTGGAAGTGGAAGAGAGTACTGAGATAGGGAGGGTTATAGTAGTGGAGGAGATTACAGACATAGGGAGGGTTGTAGGAGTGAAGGAGTTTACAGAGATAGGAAGCGCTGTTGTGTAGGTTTTGATTAAAGATTTTTCAGATATGAAAGGAATTAATAAGAATTGTGTGGACATTAGCCTTTTCCTGCTGGTGTTAGATTCAAGGGCAGACCTTTAAAGTCCAAGGCAGGCCATTGATGGTGGAAGATAGGAAACAGTGCATCGCATTGGCAATATTGCTTGTGTGGAACTCTCTCCCATGAAAAAAAATCAGGAAATGCTGGAGCTTAATGAATAATTTTAAACCTGCGGTAGATAGATTTTTTTTCTCGCCAAGTGTATTGAGGAATATGAACTCTGAGGCGGTTTTTAGCCTTCAGATTCTGAGCTGCTATGATGTCACTGAATGGCAGTTCAAACTTGAGGGCTGAATGGCCTCCAGATAATTATACGTATACCAGTCATAAGAACACTAAACTGAGCAGATTAGATCCCGTTATTATGTGCAAGAAATGATGAACAATCATTTTTTTGGATGTACTAGCAGCCTCACAGTAGATTTTTCTGATACCGACGATTATCACATTAACGCCAACATCCTCTCCTCCTCATTTCCCCTCATTCTCTTCTCAGCAACATTTTTTCCACGAGAAGTCAGTTCCTACTGTCGCAAGACTCACACTGGATTGTGTGTGTGAGTGTGGGGGGGAGGGGTGTGCGTGCATGTGTATTTGTGTGTGTGCGTGTGTGTGAATGTGAGTGTTTGTGTGTGTGAATGTGAGTGTGCTTTGATTTTATTGTTTAATGGGTTGTGGACATGGCTAGCTAGGCCAGCATTTATTGCCCGTGTCTAATTGCTCGTGAGAATGACATGGTGAGTTTTAATTAGTATCAGTGTGTGTGTCTTTGAGATGGTGTTTATGAATGTGACTGCACATTTGTACTTGTGTGTATGTCACATTGAGCGGAGATTGGGTTAAATGTGTTAACCCATGTGGCTCCAAAAAATATCTTTAGTTTAAACATTTTCAGTTTTCTTTCATTCATTTGGAATGATCTGTATTTTAATCTGGCCCTTTTGAAGTTCATTTGTTATTTTTTTTGGTCTTTGCCTCTCACAAAAATGGCAGCCGCTAACGGACAACAAGACAGGCCAAGGCCGTTATTGTTGGCAAAGCGAATCCGGGAAGAGACAGGAATGAGAGAAAATTATCCTTCTTCTCCAACAGCACCAGGGGGAATTTGTGGCTTTCCAGCTGCAGCAAGCAGATTGTTTTATTTGTTTAAAATAGTTATGAAAGAAAATACGTTGCATTTCTTTCTGGCAATTCCTCAGACTCCCTCATCCAAGTGGCACAGTTTCCACCTGAGAAAAAAAAGACAGAATTTGTTGGCAGGCTATTCTACCATGGAGGGTTGCACAACTGAGCCAAATCCTGGAACTCACTCAATTGTAGCATCTGTGGGAGCTCCATTGTCGGGGGAAGAGCTGCTAGTTGAAGCCAGAAGGCTGGGCATTATCTTCTCAAGGGGCAATTAAGGATCGGCAATTAATGCCATAGTTGCAAATGGGAAGCACATGCTGTGAACCAATCGACACAGAAAATATTTTGAAAACAGCTTTAAACTTTCATAGAGTGGTGAATGACACTGCAGTATGTACTTATGATCTGAGAGTAAGTAAGTGTGGTTGATGAATGGGTTAATGTGCGATCTCAATCTAACAGTGCCACTGAATGTGAGCGGGAGGGTGAATAATGTCCATATTCTCCATTGTCTCAGCTCATCTACGTTGGAAACCATCAGCCATGACTTTGTTATCTAAAACTTGATAAATCAAATACTCTCCTTACTGGCTTCCCTATTTTCACTCTCCATCAAGTTCAGTATATCCAACTCCCTGCTGTCCCATCTCTTAACTAGGATTCGGTCCCGTTCACCCATCTCCCTCATGTTTGCTGACCGACATTCAACATTGGTACAACAACATGATTTTTAAAAAAAGAAATATTCATCCTTGTGTTCAGATCCTTCCATGACCTCATCCCCATCTCTGTAACCTCCTCCGGCTCTTCACCCCTCCCTATTTCTGTATTCTACACATGCCCCAGCAATACTCCCGAACTGTAGCACCTCCTGCAACCTCTATTACAGTCGCTATTGCTGAAATTCGTCCAGCCCTGCAACCCGCCCTATCCCTGTATCCTGCTCCAGCTCTGCAACTCACCCTATCTTCGCAACCACCTCAAGTCAGTACAGCCCCCCCCCACCCCCTTATCTCGGTAAAATCCTCCAACCCTCCAGCCCACCCAATCTCTCTAACTTCCTCAAGCCCCTACAACCCTCCCTATCCCTTTAAAATGTACAAACCCTACAACCATTCCTATCTCTGTTTCCTACTCGAGACCTTCATCCTGTCTATCCATGGAATCTCTTCCAGCCACTACCAATCTCCCAGATTCTGCACTCCGATAAGCATTGAGCAACAGAATTAAAGCGAATGGGAACAATGGGGTTAAAATCTTATTAAACCAGTCAAATCCCTCCCATCCATTATCAGTATAATAGCTTGCTTTGATAACAGAAGACCACGGTACGTGGTCTATAATCCATATCGGTCCAAGCATAAAGTAGGAGGGGATGTTTTGTGAACAGAGCAGAATACTGGTTGTTGCTGGAACCACAGCCGCAGTTTTCTCGGTGCAATATTTTGTTTTCAGCTTCTGGCAACAAATGGCCACAAATCTATCACAGGTGAAATTGATGGTGAACCAGACAGAACAGTCTGCGACTGCACAAACCATAACAACGTTAACACTACACACAGGAGTGATTTTCAGGAAGGAAACGAGGAAATAATATGTACTGAACCTTAACAGTATGACCTCAGTGATAATGACCAGTGGATCTGCCGTTGCCATAGCCACCAGGTAGCGAGTTGTGCAGGTGGAGAGGCCGCATTTTCCCTGAACCAGGATAACAATCGCCACTAAATTAACTGGAAGAGAGAAAAGGGAATAATGACTGGAAATTAATGATCAACATTTTACTGGCGGTAAGGGCAGGATTTTATCACTTCAAATAGGTGAGTTCATGACGGGTCAGAGGTTAAAATTTTAAAACTCTCACAACCCACCTCTGACCCGTCCATTTCTGGTTTTAATGAAGCTGTGACAGGGGACGGGCAGACCCACGTTCCAAGGAGGCAGGTTAGCAATTGGAATATTTTACTGATGCTGGAAATTTCTCATTTTATGTGTTTGACAGGTTTAACTCTGGCCAGCCTGCTTTCCCTGTTATCACAGGGAACATTTGCATGTGGAACGCCATGTAAAAAGAAAGCCAGGTTTGGCCATTCCAACCACCCCCCACCAGAACTGGACCCCGAACGGCGAGATTAGACAGCACTCCCGGAATTAGACCCGCACTTGCAGGATCGGGGTACCTGTCAAGGATTAAAAAGTTAGTGTATGCAGTTAAAACTCTGGAACACCTATCCCCACGTATGTCATTCATCCTTTCATACCATACCAAAGTAAAAACAAAATATTGACACTGCTGCAAATCTGATTAAAATAGGGCAATGTTGAAGAGGAAAATGTGTTGTCGTGCCACTAAGCTAGTAATCAAGAGGACCAAGCTAATGCCCCGGCAACACGGATTCAAATCCCACCTTGGCAGTTGGTAGAATTTAGATTCAATGTAATTAATAAAGTCAGAAAATCAACAAAAGGCAGGAATTGAAAGTTAGTCTCAGTAATGGTGGTACTAGCATTTTTATTGTCAAAACGTATCTGCTTCACTCATGTCCTGTAGGGAAGGAAATCTGCCATCCTTACTTGACCTGGACTACCAGTCCAAGCGCAATCCGGTTGGCTCTTAGCTGCCCTCTGAACTGGTCTGGCAAATAACTCAGTTGTCGAGGGAAATAAGGGATGGCCAACCAATGCTGGCCTGACCAGCAGCGCACACATTTCGTGGCAGAATTAAAGAAAACACTCAGCAGGGCAGACAACATCTGTGGATATAGCAAGGGTGTTAACGATTCAATCTGATAGGTTTTCTCCAGTACCGGGTGATATTAAAGATTAACAGTTTTAAAGCAATGATAGAGTCTGTGAAAAGTCGGGTATGGGGGGAACGAACAATAGGGAAGGTCTGTGATCAGTTGGAGGGCAGGAATGATACAAAGACAAAAATATATGGCGAATGGGACAAAGAAACAGGAGAGGGTTAAAACGTGGGTTGTTTAAATGGCTACAACAGATTACAGAAGGAGGGAGGAACCTGGAAAATCTGGCAAAGACGAGCCTGGAAAAGTGACTCAGAATGGTGAGTAAACCCACCAGCTGTGTATTAATAGCGAATCCCTACACCACATCCACTCTGACTGACTCTGGTGTAACCACTCCCCAGTAACATCACAGGCTGTCTGAGAAAGTGGAAGCAATGTTTATTATCTGAATATTTGAATCTATGTGTTGAACCCGAGATGCAATAAAACACCTATTCGAAATTGAGCAGCAATTGAAGTGGATAGGGGGTCAGCTGTGGAGAGGTCAGAGTGGAGTAGGATGTAAAATTAAAATTATAAGGGACTGGAAGCTCAGGGTTGCATTTTGCAGACTGAACGGACGAGTCATGCAATGCAATCACCCAATCTGTATTTGCAATTGTCCCAAAGTCCAACAGATTTCACCATGCGTACTGAATATGATTACTAAATGGTAAATAGTACAGCAAATTGTTTCACTGGGAAGGATTGTTTGGGGCCCTGGATACCTCTCCAGCTCTTGCATGGAAATGTGACAGGGAAAATTATCTGACATTGAGGGTAATTGAGGAGTGGACCAGGGTGCAGGGAACAGGGTGGTCGAAGAGGAGCCAAATATATGTTTCGTGCTGGACTTAACTGGATATGGTGGAAATGTTGGAGGATGGTGTGTTCATTGTGGAGGCGAGTGGGGTGGAAAGTGAGGACAAGGGGAACATTATGACGGTTTTGACTGGGAGGGGAATGGGTGAAGGCAGTAACACGGAAAATACGATAGACATGATGAAAGGTCTTGTTAACCACATTGGAGGGTAATATTTGGATGACGAATAATGACGACATTTCTGAAGCACTGGTGTGAAAGGGGGCATCATCGGAACAGATGGAATAGAGATGGAGAAACTGGGAGAATGGCACAGAGTCTTTCGAGGAAGTGGGGTGGATGAAAGATAATCAAGGTAGTTGTGGGAGTTGGTGGGATTAAAGTAGATAATCGTGGATAGCCAACCCATGAAATAGAGGCAGTATGGTCGAAGAAGGCAAGGGAAGTGCCAGAAATGGCCATGAGAAGCCCAAGGACGGATGATATTGAGAGAAAAAGTTGATGACATTTTCCAGTTCACGGCAAAATAAGTCAGCAAACTATCGGGAAAAAAATTGAAGGAAGGGAACAAAGAATGGTCCCCGTATGCTAAGCAAATGAAGCACCGCTTATCCCATACAGTCTTCCAGAGATATTGTTTGAATGTGTAATATCCCATTGTTTACACCCGAGGTCCATACACCTATAATTTACAACAGAGTTCCTGCGCAGGGGTCAGGATCACAAAACGGGGTTGGCTTTAATTCCCAGGCCAGAGTCACTGCCAAAGACTGGAATTCCAGTGGAAATGGTGAGAGAATGACACAAAACCAATCAGGAAATTAGGTGGAAATCAGACGCATTGTGCTGGAGCCTGTTCTCCTCCCGAAGTCGGGTTTTGTTGTGCAAGCTTGGAGAATCAAGGCAGAATCATTTCTCACAGAACCTGACACCAGGATTGCAGGTTCTCATTCTCCCAGGAGCTGGATAGGCCAAATGATACCTTCAAACCCAGAGGCCAACTGAGGCCCTTGAGTGGCATATTAACGGGGCGACAGCTTCACAGGACTACAACTAATATCCTCATAGGGAGGTTGGACTGTGCTGCTCGGGAGGTTTTAAACAATCTTGTCAGTGGGATGGGAACCGGAGGTATGGCTAAAATTGGAAGGATGCAGAGCTTCAAACAGGATGTAGAAAAGTAGACAGCAGTCTTAGAAGGTGGGCGAAATAAAGGCAAGCCTCAACTAGGTTTGGAATGCAGAATAATATTAAGAAGACAAGGTTACGGGCACTCCACCTGAATGCACACAACATTCGAAACAAGGTAGGTTATTTCAAGGCACAGATAAAGGTAAATTGGTATGATCTCATTGTCATTACAGAAACGTGACTATCGGGTGACCAAGACTGGGAACTGAAGATTCAAAGAGATTCAGCATTTCGAAAGGAAAGGAAAGCAGGAAAAGAAGGTGGTTTAGCGCTGATACTAAGGGATGGGATTAGATCATCAGTACGGGATGATCTCAGACTGTAAAAAAAAATGTGTTGTTTGGGTGGAGCTACGAAACAGCAAGGTGCAGCAAACATTGGTTGGAGTTGCTGATAGGCCAACACGCAGTAGTAACAGAGTGGGGCAATGTATTAATCAGGAGATTAGAAACATGTAGCATGGGTAATACCGTGATTATGGGTCTTTTCAATCTGCAGATAGACAGGGTAAATCTAATGAACACTAATGCTGTGGAGGACGAGACGTTGGCGTGTTAGGAATGGTTTTCTTGAGCAATATGTTGCGGAACAGACGAGAGAACAGGTTATTATAGATCAGTATTAGGTAACGAGAAAGGGCTAATTAATTATCTTGTTGGTAAAGATGCTTCCGGGATGAGTGACCATATATGATAGAAATTTGCGTTATGTTTGAAAGTGAGGTAGTTCAACCTGAAGCCAGGGTGTTAATTTTGGACAAAGGAAATTATGAAGGTATGAGGGGCAAATTAGCTGCGGTGGATTGGGAAAATGCATTAAAAGGTCTGACAGTACAGATGCAATGGATAGTCTTCAAAGAAACATTTCATAGTTTACAGCAACTGTACATTCCCTCAAGGTACAAAAAACCCAAAAGTAAATGCAGTCAACCGTGGCTAACAAAAGAAGTTAAGGGTTGTATAAGCTAAAATAAAATGCCAATAAAGTTACCAGAAATAGTAGTAACCAGTGGAATGGGAAGATTTGAGAATACATTAAAGCAGGACCAAAAGCTGATAAAGAAAGAGGGAACAGAATATGAATGTAATCAAAAAACAAACAAAATAATGCACTGCAAAAGCTTCGATATGTCCAAAAAAGGAAACGTTTGGCTCAGTTAAATGTGGGTCCATTCCAGGCAACGTCAACGAAATATATAACTAGACCAAAGAAATTGCGGAGAAGCTAAATTATTTCTTTGTGCATTTCTTCACTAAGGAAGATACAAGAATTCTCCCAAACTTAGAGATCCAAGGGACTCGGGAGAAAGAGGAGCTGACGGAATTTAATGTGAGGATGAAGACTGTATTGGAGAAATGAATGGGGCTGAAGGTTCCTGCAGGTTTGAAGGTAGCAAATGTCACACCACTATTTTCGAAGGGAGGGAGAGAGAAAACCGGGAACTACAGACCTGTTAGCCTTACATCAGCAGCAGGGAAAATATAAAAATCTATTGTACAGGATGTGATAAATGGACACTTGAATAATGATGATCTGATTGGGCATAGTCAACATGGCTTCATGAATGGGAATTCATGTTTGACGAACCTTTTGGAGCTTTTTGAGCATTTTTACCAATAGAATTGAGAAAGGGGAGTTGGTGGACCTGCTATACCTTGATTTTCCGAAGGTTTTTGAAAACGTCACCCACAGCAGATTGATAGCAAAATTAAAGCACGTGGGATAGGAGGCAATATACTGGCATGGATTACGGATGGTTAACAGGCTGAAGACAGAGAGTAGGAGTAAACGCATCATGGCATTGGCAGGTTCCCATTGGCAGGCTGCAAATAGTGAGGGACCACAGGGATCAGTACAAGGGCCCCAGCTGTTCGCTATAAATATTAATGTTTTGAATGTGGTGGCCATATGTAATATTTTCAAGTTGTCGGATGACACAAAACCAGGTGTGAATGTGTGTTGTGAGGAATATGCAAATTGGCTTCAAGGGGATTTGATCAGACCTACTGAGTGGGCAAGAAAGTGGCAGATAGAATATAATGTGGAAAATTGTGAGGTTATCCACTTTGGCAGGCGCAGCAGATATGCAGAGTATATCTGAAATGGCAAGAGATTAGAAAGTGTAGACGTACAAAGGGACCTCCATATCTTTGTCAATAAGTCACTGAAAGCTAAAATGCAGGTGCAGCACGCAATTAAGAAGGCTAATGGTATGTTAGCCTTTGTCACAAGAGGATTTGAGTGCAGGAATAGTGATGTCTTGCTTCAATTGGCTGGACCACACCAAGATTATTGTGTGCAGTTTGGTCCCCTTACCCTCGGAAGGATCTTATTGCCATCGAGGGAGTACAACGAAGGTTCACCAGACTTGCTCCCAGGATGGCGGGACAGTCCTATGAAGAGTAATTGCAGAAACTGGGCGAGTATTCTCTCGAGTTTCGAAGAATGAGAGGTGATCTCATTCAAACCTAAAAAATACATAAAGGGACAGACAGGGTAATTGCAAGTAATGGGTGGGGAGTTTAGAACCAGGAGACACAATTTCAAAATAAGAAGGAAATCATTTAGGAGAGAGATGAGGAGAAATTCTTTTACTCAGAGGGTTGTGAATCTTTGGAATTTCCTGCCTTCGAGGGCTGTGGAAGCTTAGTCATTGAGTATGTTCAAATCAGAAATTGTGAGATTTCAAAATACGACATAAGGAGATATCGGGATCGTGTGCAAAAAAGGCATTGAAGTGGATGATCAGCCATGATCGCACTGAATGGTGGAGAAGGCTCGAAGGGCTGAATGGCCTACTGCTGCTGTTCTGTTCCTAGTACCGGTAGTGGCCACCGCTCCCGGTGCTGCTGCCGTTACCGCTGTGCAGCCGGCCTTTGATAGTTCAACCCACGGCCCTATAAAGCCTTTAATGGGATGGGGATCCTGTCTCGTTAAACTTTACACGAAAAGACAGGAGGGTCGGTCCTGGGGGCGGCGGCGGGGGAGGGGGAGGGGTGAGGGGTGACATTTCAGGCCGTCTCTGGGAATCTTGCCTCCTGCACAGGACCCAGCCCATCACGTCTGTCAGGAATGATCCCATCCACTGAGTTTAAGGACAGCTCGCATTTACTCGGCTTTGGAGCAGCCAGGACAAACTAACATAGACAAACATGTAAATGGATTTCTGGAACACATCTGCTAACTCAGAAGATAGGAAGCCGTATGTCTTTTGGGACATTCAGGGAAATATAAGCCAGGGAATGAGGAGTCTGAGCCTGAAGAAGGGGAAGAGAGGTCTCTGAGGGGAAGAAATAACTGTCCAATAATAGTGAATAATTTCCAATAAAATACATCTCACAACATTTAAGGTCGGAAGTGGTAAATATTTGAAAAAGTAACTAAGCGTGGGAAAAGTCTATGGTTCGGATTCATTGTGTCTGCACATACTAAAAAGATAGGAAAGAAGCACAAGAGGCATTATTATCGGTTCATTAATAATCATCAGGTAAGGAAATAGTCTCAGAGGACTGACGGACAGTTAATGGGGTTGTTGTATTTTACACATCAGGCAGAACATGTCCAAATAACTATATCTCAGTTAGAGTCAGCGGCACAGAAGTTACTTGAATCCCTTTTCTGACATGTAGCGGATAAACACCCGGAAACACAGAATATAATGAAGAATATTCAGCACATATTCCAAAATGAAGGTCATACTTGACCAACCTTATTGGATTTTTGAATAATGTCAGAAAGCTTAGATACATGTAATACAGTTGATGTAATGGCCATCAAGTTTCCAAAGGTATTCAATAAGGGACCATGTATCAGACTGATGACTCATCTCAGGGCAAGTGAATTTAGGGGACAAGTAGCAGAATGGTCAACAATCTGACTACAAAAACAGAAAACAGGGAATAAGGGTTAAAGGTATTTTGTCAGATTGGCAGAAGTTGGGAAGTGGTTTTCCACAAAGGTCAGCGTTGCGAATACTGTCCTTCACCATTTAAATAAATCATATGGATGTGGAAGCAGAAGCACAATTTCACAATTTTCAGCCAAGTCCAAATTCAGAGAACAGTTAATACCGAGTAAGAATGCAAGCAAATACCTGAAAACATTAATAATACGTCTTGATAAAGTTGCGCAAAGGGCATTTAAATGTCAAATTATTTTGAGGATTGCTAAGTGTGAACTGCTTAATTTTGTTCTGAAAAACAAGCATCTCAAATAATGCTTGGACGGCAAGAGTCTGAATGGGGTCAAAGGGGAAAATGGGTTCAGGGGATAGATTCTCAAATCATTTAAAGTAGCAACACGTGTTAACGGGCCCGTAAAATACAAAACAATCACAGCAATTCAATTCCAGAGTATTGGAATAGAAAAACAAAAACAAAGAGCTGATCTTATACTGAAATAGAACCATGGTTTTACAAAACTTGGCGTAGTGTGTGTAGTTCTAGTCTCCATGTTACAAAAAGGATACTGATGCACTCGAGATGGTTCAAATATTTTTTCACAGGATGACACCAGAGCTGAGAGAAGTTTATTTCACCACTCATATTTTACTAAGTTATTATTTCCATCATTTGGTCTGATCTCTGTATTATGAAAACCGGATACATTTGTTCATCAGCTAAAGGTATCTCCTCATAGGGACACAACTCACTGAGCCAAGGGCAAAGATTGGTACAGGTTACATCTGGTGAGATTCTGAACGTGAGACATGAACTGATCCGTCAAAGATGAATCTGTTACAGCAGTGGACGATTCAACAAACACAGCCCAATATTTATCCTGTGCCATTAATAGGTCATATTGGTTTCAGCACACGTGACCCACAGCTTCGCAGGACTATGTTGGGTGAAGGGATTAATCAGCAATAAAATAAATAGTGTTTATAGTAACTGTACTCAGCTTAAGAATAAGTCATTATTACAGTATTAGAATATTGTATCAGTGCTGTCCTGCGGTTTAATTGTCGGTAAATAGTTAGCATCTGTTTCAGTCGGAACATTTCAAAAGGAAACAGAGAAATATCAATACATTTAAATTTATACATGGATTAGAAGATCTCAGTAAACATCTTCCACTTGGCAATGAATTCTTAAGACCCCAAGGTATCTCAATAGAGAGATCTATCATCTGAAGCAAAGATTTCAAAATAGAAACTGATTGGACAATTGCAGTCATTACAGTAAAACATGCTCACTGGGATCAGGTGTTCTACTCCAGTTCTTGACCAACACTGCGCATAATTCCACAATGACAGATACTTCCAATAGTGCATGACCACTGGAGTCAGATGTTTCGCTCCAGTTAGTGACCCACACTCAGTACAATTCTACAGTGACAGATAGTCCCAACAATACCTTCTTTTAAAGATTTGGCTGCAGTGGCATCTAAGTTAACATTATGCAATTTTCCACTGAATGCAATGACTTGATAATTCAGAGAGCCTATCAGTTACAATCAGAGGTTTATTATCAGTTCAGGCAACACAATAAAACCGCAGTGATAATGCAGGATATTTGACATAAGAAAATGATATTAGTGATCGGTTGTCTGTATATCACTGCCCACTAGATCACCAAGTAGCATTCTTAATCAGAGAAGAAATAGAGAACAACTCACACACTGTTTCACACAACTTCAATGGTTATGTTCACTTCCCAGGAACACCAATGCTGGCAAGGATCAGGTAATATATTTTCCTGATACTGATCAGTGTTTCAAGCATTTTCTGCATGAAGTGAGCTGGCCCTTTGTACTGCAGGCAATCTATCTATATTAAACTCTGAGGTGATGCATTCCCAGAGCCTATAATTTATACCCTGTGGTAGCTCCAAGGGGAAACTGAAATTGCAACATTTAAAAAATTTGAACAAATAGATTACGACATCGAGTTCAGTCCCTATTGTATTTAAATACATATGTTTCTGAAGTTGAACTGGAAAACTGCCAAGACTGGACTATTCTAATCACATCAATTATCTCATGGAAATTAGAAGCCTTATTCTCCTAGCAATGAGTTTGTACTTTGAAACATCATCCACCACATCGTCCGGCACTGTGGCGCAGTGGTTAGCACCACGGCCTCATCGCTCCAGCAACCCGGTTTCAATTCTGGGTACTGCCTGTGTGGAGTTTGCAAGTTCTCCCTGTGTCTGCGTGGGTTTCCTCCGGGTGCTCCGGTTTCCTCCCACAGCCAAAAGACTTGCAGGTTGATTGGTAAATTGGACATTATAAATTGTCACTAGTATAGGTAGGTGGTAGCAAAATATAGGGACAGATGAGGATGTGATAGGAATATGGGATTAGTGTAGGATTCGTATAAATGTGTGGTCAATGGTCGGCACAGACTCGGTGGGCCGAAGGGTCTGTTTCAGTGCTGTACATCTAAATCTAATTTTTTTCTCTAGTCTCATGCTGTTTCAGTGATGTCCTTCACTCGCCTGTGACCATTCAGCAATTTAACTCCAAATGTGTGGATGTTTCCTTCAGGGCTGCTCTACTTCACTTTGGACTCTGGATGTCCCCTTTACCTTTGATCATCCAGCAATTAAATACCAAGTGTGTAATATCTCTCTCAAGGCTGCTCTTCTTCATTGTGGGATATGGCTGCTTCTTTAACTTTGGGCTTTCAATTAAGTGATTAAAACGAGTTATTTGTGACGATGCATTGCAGAATTAAACTGATGCAGCAACTAATTCTTCATTACCAATACTACCCCACATCCTTTTCCTTTTTCCTATCCTTCTGAAATAGTGAATACCCTTGAAATTTCAGTTCCCGGCTTTGGTCAGCTGATGCCACGTTTCCGTAAAAGATCATCCTTGGTAATTAATGTTCCATCAATTCATCGATTCTAACCTAATGCGAATGCAGCATGCAGTCGATAGAGTGCCTGAAATTTGGCCTTTATAACTTGTTTCCCCATATTTTGACCTGATTTGATAGTGGCCTTCGTTTCTGCTGCCTTCCACTTTCGCTTACTTCCTTTGTTACTACCATTACCAGCTTTGTTTTTCTCCTGTCTGAAATCTGGGAAGTAAAGTTTCAGTTTCAAGTACGTACCTTTTGTTTCCGCAGCTTCTTTTACATCAGCGATAGTGCGAGCGAGGGGGCATCTGGGAAGGTAAGTTTCAGTTTATAGTACTTACCTTTTGTTTCGGCGGACACGGGGACTGCTGAGTAAGTAAACTTATGTATTCGGGCAGTGGCTAAACCCGAAACACTACAGGTGTCGTGTCTCCCACCCATCCTTCTCCTCTAGCCAAAAAAAGGACTCGTGTGGAGGGTTTGGTAAGGTAAGTTTTTCATTTTTCTTTGATCTCTGTTGACAATTTAGTGCCGAGGGGATGGAAGCTAGGGCAGTTGCTTGCTCCTCTTGCAGGATGTGGGAGATAAGGGTCTCCAGTTGTGTCCCTGCTGACTTCACCTGTGAGAAGTGCACCCAACTCCAGCTCTTCGCAGACTGCGTTAGGGAACTGGAGCTGGAGCTGGATGAACTTCGGATCATTCAGGATGCTGAGGGGGTGATAGAGAGCAGTTATAGGGAAGTAGTGACACCGCAGTTACAGGATAAAGGTACCTGGGTGACCGTCAGGGGAGGGAAAGGGAATAGGCGCAGTGCTGGCATCCCCTGTGGCCTTTCCCCTCAATAATAAGTTTTGGATACAGTTGGGGGGAACGACCTACCAGGGGAAAGCCACAGTGGCCAGGTGTCTGGCACTGAGCCTGGTTCAGTGGCTCAGAAGGGAAGGGGGAGATTAGGAGAGCGATAGTGATAGGAGATTCAATGGTTCGAGGAACAGACAGGAGATTCTGTGGTCGCGAATGAGACTCCCGGATGGTATGTTGCCTCCCGGGTGCCAGGGTCAGGGATGTCTCGGATCGAGTCTACAGGATTCATAAGGGGGAGGGGGAGCAGCCAGAGGTCGTGGTACACACCGGTACCAATGACATCGCTAGGAAAAGGGATGAGGACCTGAAAAGCGAATATAGGGAGTTAGGTTGGAAGCTAAAAGGCAGAACGAGCAGAGTAGTAATCTCAGGATTGATACCAGTGCCAAGTGCTAGTGAGGATAGAATCAGTGAGCGAGTATAGTTGAACACGTGGCTACAGAGCTGGTGTAGGAGGGAGGGCTTCAGATATATGGATCATTGGGATAGCCTCTGGGGAAGGTGACACCTGTACAAGAGGGACGGGTTGCATCTGAACTGGAGGGGCATCAATATTCTGGGCGAGAGGTTTGCGAGCGCTCTTCGGGAGGGTTTAAACAAGTTTGGCAGGGGGATGGGAACCGCAGCTACGGATCAGTGCATGGGGTAGCTGTTGAACAGGCAGATACCGAGTGCCGAGAGTCTGTGAGGATGGTTGCACAATTGATCCGACAAAGTTGCAGCCAGTATGATGGGTTGAAGTGTGTCTATTCTAACGCAAAAGTGTCAGGAATAAGGGTGAAGAACTTAGAGCATGGATCAGTACTTGGAACGACGATGTTGTGGCCATTACGGAGACGTGGATATCACAGGGGCAGGAATAGATGTTGGATGTTCCGGGGTTTAGATGTTTCAAAAGGAATAGGGAGGGAGGGAAAAGAGGTGGGGGAGTGGCATTGCTAATCAGGGATAGTATCACAGCGGCAGAAAGGGAGGTCGTCGAGGACGGTTTGTCTACTGAGTCATTATGGGTGGAAGTCAGCAACAGGAGAGGAGCAGTCACTTTGTTGGGAGTTTTCTATAGACCCCCCAATAGCAACAGAGACACGGAGGAACAGAATGGGAGGCAGATTTTGGAAAGGTGCAGAAGTAACAGGGTTTTTATTATGAGTGACTTCAACTTCCCTAATATTGATTGGAACCTCCTTAGTGCAAATAGTTTGGATGGAGCAGTTTTTGTTAGGTGTGTCCAGGAAGGTTTCTTGACTCAATAGGTCGATAGGCCGACTGGAGTGGAGGCTATGTTGGACTTGGTGCATGGCAACGAACCAGACAAATCTCTCGGTGGGAGAACATTTCGGTGATGGTGATCACAACTCCCTGACCTTTACTATAGTCATGGAAAGGGACAGGAGCAGATGGGATGGGAAAATATTTAATTGTGGGAGGGGGAATTACAATGCTATTAGGCAGGAACTGGGGAGCTTAAATTGGAAACAGATGTTCTCAGGGAAATGCACGACAGAAAAGTGGAGGTTGTTTATGGAGCACTTGCTGAGACTGCTGGATAGATTTGTCCCGATGAGGCAAGGGAGGGATGGTCGGGTGAAGGAACCTTGGATGACAAGAGATGTGGAACAGTTTGTCAAGAGGAAGAAGGAAGCTTACTTAAGGTTGAGGAAGCATGGATCAGACAGGGCTTTAGAGGGTTACAAGGTAGCCAGGAAGGAACTTGGAGAGCTAGAAGGGGACATGAAAAAGTCTTGGCGGGTAGGATTAAGGAAAGTCGAAAGGCATTATACACTTCTGTGAGGAACAAGAGGATGGCCCGAGTGAGGGTAGGGCCGATCAGGGATAGAGGAGGGAACTTGTGCCTGGAGTAGGAGGAGGTAGGGTAGGTCCTAAATGAATACTTTGCTTCAATATTCACTAGTGAGAGGGATCTGGTCGTTCGTGAGGACAGCGTTGAACAGGCTGATATGATCGAACAGGTTGAGGTTAAGAGGGAGGATGTGCTGGAACTTTTGAATGATATGAGGACAGATAAGTCCCCGGGGCCAGACGGGATATACCCAAGGATATTATGGGAAGCGAGGGAAGAGATTGCCGCGCATTTGGCGATTATCTTTGATTACGCACTGTCCACTGGAGTAGTACCAGATGATTGGAGGGTGGAAAATGTTATTCCCTTGTTCAAGAAAGGGAATAGGGATGACCCTGGGAATTATAGACCAGTCAGTCTTACGTCGGTAGTGGGCTAATTATTGGAGAGGATTCTGAGAGACAGGATTTCTGATTATTTGGAAAAGCATAGTTTGATTAGAGACAGTCAGCATGGCTTTGTGAGGGGCAGGTCATGCCTCACAAGCCTTATTGAATTCTTTGACGCTGTGACAAAACACATTGATGAAGGAAGAGCAGTGGATGTGGTGTATATGGATTTTAGCAAGGTGTTTGATAAGGTTCCCCATGGTAGGCACATTCAGAAAGTACGGAGGCATGGGACACAGGGAAGGTTGGCTGTCTGGATACGGATTTGGCTGGCCAATAGAAGACAGAGGGTGGTAGTAGATGGAAAGTATTCAGCCTGGAGCTCGGTGAGCAGTGGTGTTCCACAGGGATCTGTTCTGGGACCTCTGCTCTTTGTGATTTTTATAAATGACTTGGATGAGGAAGAGGAAGGCTGGGTTAGCCAGTTTGCTGATGACACGAAGATTGCTGGAGTTGTGGACAGTGTGGAAGGCTCTTGTAGGTTGCAACGGGACATTGACAGGATGCAGAGCTGGGCTGAGAAGTGGCAGATGGAGTCCAACCTGGAAAAGTGTGATTTGATTCATTTTTGAAGGTCGAATTTGAATGCAGAATACAGGCTTAAAAATAGGATTCTTGGTAGTGTGGAGAAACAGAGGGATCTTGGGGTCCATGTCCATAGATCGCTCAAATTTGCCACCCAAGTTGATGGAGTTGATAAGAACGCGTATGGTGTGTTTGCTTTCAGTAACAGGGGGATTGAGTTTCAGAGCCGCGAGGTTGTGCTGCAGCTCCATAAAGCCCTGGTTAGACCACACGTGGAATATTATGTTCAGTTCTTGTCGCCTCATTATAGGAAGGATGTGGAAGCTTTAGAGAGCATGCAGAGGAGATTTGCCAGGATGCTGCCTGGACTGCTGGGCATGCCTTACGAAGAAAGATTGAGGGGGTTAGGGCTTTTCTGATTGGAGCGAAGAACGTTGAGAGGTGACTTGATCGAGGGGTACAAGATGATGAGAGGCATAGATACAGTGGATAGCCAGAGACGTTTTCCCAGGGCGGAAACGGCTATCACCAGGGGGCATAATTTTAATTTGATTGGAGGAAGGTTTCGGGGAGATGTCAGAGGTAGGTTCTTTACACAGAGAGTGCTGGTTGCGTGGAATGCGCTGCCAGCGGTGGTAGTAGAACCAGATACATTAGGGACATTTAGCGACTCTTGGATACGTACATGGATGATAGTAGAATGAAGGGTAGGTAGGTAGTTTGATCTTAGAGTAGGTTAAAGGTTCGGCACAACGTCGTGGGCCGAAGGGCCTGTACTGTTCTATGTTCTCTGTTCAATCATTCTACATTATACATAACTGTGGGATGTGTCAGTACAGGAGGGGGAACTGTGTTTCCATTATTGCATATTATATATAACTGTGGGATGAGAGTGTACGGGTGGGATTGTGTGTCCATTATTACACAATATACATAACTGTGGGATGTGTCAGTACAGGATGTGCGGCCGTGTGTCCATCATTTACATATTATTTATAGCTGTGGGAGGTGTCTGTTCTGGGGATGGGACCGTGAGTCCAATATTATCTGTTATATATGTAATTGGGTTGCGTCGGTGCGGGAGGTGGGACTGTGTGTCCATTACTATTCTTTATATATACAAGTGGGATGTGGCGGTGCAGGAGGTGATTCTATGTCCTCTGAGTACTTCATAACATAGCCCATTTTTGACCTCGCTGTCCAGTGAGTTGATGCACGAGTTATCATTTCTCCCTGGCCTGGCTGCAGCTCACTCGTGCTCAGTGACTCACCACGTGCAGATTCCGACTATATACCAGGCTCCAGGATACATGCAATGTAAGAATTTGTTCTGGTGGCTGCGAGTATCAGGTCAAGTGATGGGGCTTGACCATCAGTGCTGTGCCGCTGCTCTCTGTCTCTGTCTCCTGGAAACTGCTGTGACTGGGAAACTGGCCGTTTTGGGTTATCATTGGGAAGTATCAAATCAGAAGGGGAGGGAGGAGTGAGGGATTGGGGGTGGGATGTAAAGAAAGAGGTCACACTGGATCATGGAATCACAGAAGCACTGCATTTCAGATGGAGTCCATTCGGCCTATCATTTATACACTGGCTCTCCGAATGAACAATTCATCGAGTGCCATTCCCCTGCCTTTTCCCCCTACTGTATCACTTCGCATTTCTGCGGAGTGAACCTCATCTTCCATTTGGTCTCCCATTCCAGCAAATTGTCTATGTCTTTTTGTAGTCCCTTACTATCCTCTTCACAGTTCGTAATTGTTCCAAGAACCATATCATTCACAAACTTTGAACTGGTGCCTTGTGCACCAAGGTCCAGATTATTAATATATATCAGAAAAAGCAAGACTCCCAACATTGACCTCTGGGGCACTCCATTGCAAACCTTCCTCCAAGTAGAAAAAAAACATTCATTAACCACAATTCTCTGCCGTCTACCACTCAGCCAATTTCGTACCCATGTTTCTGCTGTCCCTTTCGTTCCCATGCACATTCTTCCTTTTCAGATGACAGTCTAATTCCAATTTAAATTTCTCAATTGAGCCTTCCTCCACCACGCACTCAGGCAGTGCATTCTAGATCCTAAGTACTCACTGCATGAATGCTTTTCCACATGTTTCTTTCAAATCTTTTACGAATTAATTTAAATCTGTGCCCTCTCGTTCTTGATTCTTTCACGAGTGGGAACAGTTTCTCGCTATCTACTCTTACAAAGACATCATGGTATTGAATGCATATATCAAATCACCTCTCAGCCTTCTCTTCAGCAAAAAACAATCCCAACATCGACAATATATCATCATATCTGGAGTTTTACATCATCAGAACTATTCTTGGGAATCTTTCCTGTACTCTTTCCATTGCCCTTCTGTCTTTACTGTAATGCGGTGCCCAGAACTGGAAGCAATACTGCAGCTGATCCTAAATTTGAGTCTTATACAAGTTTAACATAGCTTCCTTGCTCTTGTGCTCCATACCCAAATTAGTTATGCCCAGAGCACTGTATGCTTTATTAACTACTCTTTCAACTTATCCTGCCACCGTCAATGACTTATGCGCATATGCACCCAGGTCCCTCAGCTCCTGCACCCTCTTTAGAGGTGTACCCTTTATTTTATATTGTCTCTGCATGTTCTTCCTACCAAAATGAATCACTTCACATTTCTCCGCATTAAACTTCAACTGCAACTTGTCTGCTGATTCTATCAACTTGTCTCTGACCTTTTGACGTTCTAAACTATCCTCCTCACAGTTCACAATTGTTCCAAATGTCGTAACATCTACAAACAACAATGCCTAGCTCATTGATATATGGGATCACCAATTTGGAACGTAATTCACCAGGACTTACAACCCAGCTATTTGTTTATTCCGATGAGATTGCTACTTTAAAAAACACCATTCTAAAACTGGTTAGCCGTCGTTTCTTTGAATGTATGTGTGTGGGTGTGAGGCGTTAAACGGAATAAGAAGTCTTAACATATCTTAGATAGAGTTCTATCTCAATAATATTTAAGATCTAGTTTCTTCACAAATTGTTATGTTTTGTGTTGCTTAACGATACCTGGTTCAGTGTGTTTAATTTTGTGGGGTTAGTACAGTGTTTAATTTGGCGAATTTCTGACAAGTATGAAAACTTTAAGCATATGCTGCGACTTGTGGAGTATTGGCACGGTATTGACAGTGCATTACTCCCGCCACGGTCGTAACATTATACATGGCACATGGAACCAGGTGAACAGTATAATTGAGGCGACTGTTGTGCTCCCTGTATGGTTTCATATACAGGGGATATGTTACCAGTGAACAGGAGAGGTGAGGCAAGAGTGCTTCCATTATGGTTTAATAGACAGGGGTCCTGTCACCGGGCGAAAAGTATAAATGAGGTGAGTTTGCTCTTGTGATGGTTAATACACACGGGACCTATTGCCAGGTGAACTGTATAAGTGAGGTGAGTGGGGTCCCATGATGGTTAATACACACGGGACATGTTCCAAGGTGAAAGCGATAGGTGAGGGGAGTTTGCCCCCTTGATGGTTCAAAACACACAAGACGTGTTAGCAGGTGACAGTATACGTGAGGCGAGTGTGTTCTGCTGATGGTTTAATGCACACGGGACAGATTCCCATGTGTGCATTAAAAGTGAGGTGAGTTTGTTCCTCTGATGGTTTATTGCACGCGGGAGAAGTAACCAGGTGAACAGTATAAGTGAGACGAGTCATTTCCGCTGATGGTTTAACCGACAGTACATGTTACCAGGTGAAAAATATATGTGAGGTGAGTCTGTTCCCCTGATGGTTTAATACACACGGGACGTGTTATCAGGTGAACACTATTAGTGAGGCGACTGTGTTGCCCTGATAGATTAATACACACGGGTCATGTTGCCAGGTGAACACTATAAGTGAGGCGATTGTGCGCTCCTAATGATCTCATATACACTGGTCAAGGGACCGGGTATACAATGTAACGGAGGTGAGTGTGCTCCTGGATGGTTAATACATATGGGACATGTAACCTGGTGAACGGTATATGTGAGGCGACTGTTCTCCCCTGATGTTTTAAAACACGTGGGGCATGTTGCCAGGTGAGCTGTATAAGTGAGGCGATTGTGCTCTACTGGTTATGTAGTACAAAGTGGATATACTACGAGGTAGTCATCATTCGTGTGGAGACGTTGTCCCCTTGATGCTTAGATACATATGTAACATTTCACCAGGTGAACAAAAAAGTGAGGCGAGTGCGTTCCTCTGATTTTTACTACACAGAGGACCTGTGACCAGGTGAAGACTATTAGATAGGCGGGTGTGCTCCGCTGATGGTTTCATGGACAAAGGATTTGTCACCAAGTTTCTAAACCCATACCCTCTCCATCACCCAGACCATCTACGTCCACCTCCATAACAACACCGGCTCTGTTCCTGATTCCAAACCTAGATCCTCCCCATCACACAGACCACCTATTTCTACCTCCATCACATCACTGTCCCTGTCTCTGATTACAACCCCAGATCCTCTCCATCACCCAGATTGTCTCCTTCGACCTCCATAACATCACCGTCTATAACCCTGATTCCAACCCCAGATCCTCAAATCATGCAGATCACCTACTTCCGCCTCCAATCCTTCAGCATCGTTGTTCATGATTCCAACCCTAGATCCTCTCCATCACCCAGATCACCTGCTTCCACCTCCATAACGTCACCGTCTCTGTCTCTGCCTCAGCTCCTCTGCTGTTGATTCCCTCATCTGTGCCTTTCTCAGCTCCACATTCGACTATTGTTATGTTCTCTTCGCTTGCCTCCCACCTTGTCCCTTACATGAACGTCAGCTCATCTAATACTCTGCTGCCTGTATCCTCACTTGCACCAAGACCCGTTCACCCGTTCACACTGTGCCCGCTGACCGACCTTGACTCTTGGTTTGGTAATGTCTCAGTTTTACTTCATATCGTCCTGTTCAGCCGTAGCTCATTGCAAATGACATGTGTCTTTGTAATGACAAATCACTCGAAAGTGAACTGTATCCCAAAATGTTAACCGTTATTGTGTTTGCGTTTTGTATTTTACCATGCGTACTTCTCAAGTCCAGGGTAGCAGTAGGATTCTTACAATTAGCATCAAGGGGACAGGAGACACAGGATGGGATATGAATTCTGCAAAGACTCTAACACAAATCGCCATCTCTTTCACATTCCCCTCCTCCAAGCCACACACCATATATGTTTGGACATATGTCAGCGTTGTTTCTTCGACACTGAGCCAAAGGCCTGAAATATTTTCAATAACCGTATTGTGGGAGCATCTTCACCACACAGACTGCAAGGGTTCAAGATGAAGGCCCACAATTTTCTCATGGTAACCGGGGATGGTTAATGCTGGCCCTGTCAGTGTCACCCATATCTTGAGAACAAATAGACATGAAATAATATAGGAATACAATCAATGAGCTTGCAATTGACTGATGGAAACCAGGTTAGGTCTGTGCTCACAGCGGGATGATATTACCCGATAAACAAGTTGTCACCACAACCTGTGATAGGTAAATTGGCCGTTGTAAATTTCCCCTCGTGAAGGGAGGTGATAGGGAATATGGGATTACTGTATGGTTAGTATAAATGGGTGGTTGTTGGTCGGCACAGACTTGGTGGGCCGAAGGGCCTGTTTCAGTGCTGTTTCTCTAAATAAAAAAAATAAAATAAAACTTGCCTCACCAGCCCCTTCTGTTCTCCTTTCTTCTGTTGTCTTCATCAGAAAACAAGTTAATCTTAACCTCTGGCTTTAAACATTGCTGAACGTCCAGTGTACAAATGAGATACGTTCTCAATTGCTTCTCTTCCCACAGTGTCATGGACTCACCTCCTTGCTCACTGATGTGCATTGGCTCCCAGTCTGGTCGCACATTAATTTTAATGTTCTCATTCTGGTGTTTGAATTCCTCCATAGTGTCACCTCTCATATTAGACCCATTCCCCTGTCCATTTCCCATGTTCTTGCAAATCTTATGCCTTCGAGTCTTTTTCCAGTTCCCTTTTTAAAGTGAGTTGCTTTCTCTCTCTAATTCTCCCGGCTGCGATTTGCACTGTACGGCAGCACTGGTGCCAGCGTTACAGAAGCCTGCAACTATAAAATGGCATGCAACGCACAGCCGACCACTTCTAGTGTGCCCAGCACAGTGCCCCATGCTGGGCAGGGCTGTAGCCCGAGCACATGGTCTGAAGTGATTCCAATGGGCCATGGTGGCAGCTTTGATGTACGTATTTGAAACTTGGTCTGTGCATGACCCCTGACCACCTGTGTTAGTCACTCTCAGCTGAAAATACATTCAGTAGCACGAAAAAACCCCTCGAGCATTATTTAAAAGACTAGGCATCCTCCTTACATGTGAGGGGCTTTTGACTTACTTCTGCGACTGTAAAGTTAGTGTAGCATTTGTGGACGTTGTTGCCCGATGTTGTGTTGTGAGCTGCTGCAGACATTCAGGGAGGGCAGAGGATTTGGTGACCTAACTTTGGACGAGGTATGGGGACGGTAGTTACAGTGTATCTGGGTCTGCAGCAGGACCAACAAATGGAGCAGAGGCTGCAAACAGGAATGGAAGAGGACGGGCTCTGCCCTTCGTACCCCAGGTTTATTGAGAGCACTTTTCCTTCCTAAACCTAACCCTTGAGCACTTTGTGACGTGACTCTGATTAAATAAGGACGTGGTCACAGAGCTGTGTCACCTCCTGAAACACGACCTGGAACTTCACACCAGAGTGAGGACGGAGGCCGTTAAGGTCACAGTTGCATTCAACTTGAATGGATCCAGATTTCTCCAGGCATGAGGAGTCGACATATCCATTATCTCCCAGTCCATTGATGAATCCATTAGGCGACGAAGGCCTTCTATGCTGGGTAAGGTGAATACATCATTTTCTCCTTCAGCAGCAAGAAGCTGGATGAGACGTCCCGTGGCTTTGTCGGGATAGCGGGATTCCCGATGGTGCTCTGTGGGGTCCCCCATGTCAACAGGGAGAGGTGCAGGAACTGAAAGAACTCTCACCCCATTAAGGTACATTTGGAGAAGTTGGGCACAGGACACGTTACTATTGAACATTATAAGTCAGGTGAGTGGGCTCCCCTGATGGTTTATAAGCACGGGGCATGTTACCACGTGAACAGTATAAGTGAGGCGAGTGTGTTCCCCTGATGGTTAAATACACACGGGACATGTCACCAGATGAGCAGTATAAGGGATGTGAGTGTACACCCCTGATGGTTTCATACACACATGGCATGTTTCCAGTTGAACAGTATAAGTGAGGTAAGTGTGCCCCACCTGATGGATTATACACACGGGATATGTTACCAGTTGAACAGTTAAGTGAGGCGAATGTGCTCCCTTCTTAGTCCGAATGACCATGGTTTTGTTACCAAGTGAACAGTCCAGTAAGTTTCTCCACAGATATTAATTACCTTAAGTTTCTATTTTCAGGCTCTAGGTTACCCTTTATTTCAGGTACGCAACTTGTGTCTTCTGTGTTCTGTAGCGTGGTGTAGACTGGCATAAAGCAATTGCTCAATGTCACTGCTATTTCCTCATGTTTGGTTTTTTTTGCCAATCACCTTACATCTGTGCCCTCGGTTTAGAGTCCCTTTGGACACTGTAAACAGATTTTGTTTTTTTTAATTTATCTAAACCTTCATAATGTTAAACACCTCAATTAGATCTCCTCATTAAGATCTCTGCTCTAAGCATAACAACACCAGCTACATAACTACAACTCCTCATGTCTGGATAACTTCTATTAAAACAGTCTGACATTTAATCTCTCCCCTCTCTGTCCCATCATAGTCCAGCCTTCGTGTTCCCCTTCCCCTCTTTCACCTGCTCAAAGATTGTAACATTTCTAACTTTTGAGATTGCTGATGAAGGGTCACAGACCAGAAACGTTTGCTTTGTTTCTCTCGACACAGATGCTGCCAGACCTGCTGAGTATTTTCAGCACTTCCTGTTCTCTTCCCTAAACTCTGGAATTCCCTCCCTAAACCCTAAATAGAGTAAGTTGCACACAGTCCCGTTTCTGGGAGTATTGCTTTTACAGAGTATTAAATGCATTAAAGTTAATGAGAGGCTGAATTTTACGAAATTTCAGAGTTTATCTGTTTCCAAAATTTAGTAAATTTTCACATGTATCATTTCACATAATTTTAAGCTGAAGTTGTAGTTTCTTTCTCAGTCTCTTTGTGACAGCTCGGCATTTAGTTGATGCTTCTGAACAGGAGGGACAGAGTCAGCTTGGGTCGAGAAAAAAAAACTGGCTTAATTACAGAGAACAGTGAGATGTGGTAAATAGATGTTTTTCAGACTGGCGGAAAGTACACAGTGGGGTTCCGAAAGTCTCAGTGTTCGGACCACAGTTTTTTTTTCTGATATGAATAACGGATTTGGATATTGGAATACAGAGCAACTTTTCACAATTTGCTGATGATACCAAACTTGGAGGCGGGGCAGACAGTGAACTTGATAACAATCGATGCGACAGGACATAGATAGGCAAGCAGAATGGGTAGACAAGAGGCAGATAGAATTTAATACAGACAAGTGTGAGCTGATGCATTTTATCAGAAATTGCAGGGAGCGGCAATATACACGTAATGGTACAGTTCGAAAGAGTGAGCAGGGGGAGGGGGACATGGGGTTCATGTGCATAGATCCTTGAAGGTTGCAGGACATACTGAGCGAGCCGTTAGTAAAGCATATGGGATCTTGGGCTTCATAAATAGAGGTTCCGAAGAAGGAAATTTATGCTGAACCTTTATAAAGCTCTGGTTCGGCCCCAGCTGGAGTACTGCATCCAGTTCTAATTACCACACTTCAGGAAGGATGTGAGGATCCTTGACCGGGTGCAGAGGTGATTGACCAGAATGGTTCTAGGGATGGAGGGTTTTAGTTACAACGTTAGTCTGCAAAAGCTGGAATTGTTTTCCTTGCAGTAAAGGCGATTGAGGGGAGATTTGATAGAGGTGCAAACGAAGACATGTTTGGATAAGGGAGACAGGGAATTATGTTCCCATTAGCTAATGGCACGAGGACCTGAGCTAAAGTCGTGGGCACGAAATACAGGGGGATGTGAGGAACAAGGTTTTTACACAGCGAGTGGGAATGACCTGGAAATCACTGTCTACGAGAGTGGTGAAAGCAGAGATGGTGAATTATTTCAAAAAGGATACTGAATGACCACTGGAGGGAAATAAACTGTCAGGAATATGGAGACAGAGCTGGGGAATAGGACTGAGGGGATTTATCAGCAAATAACTGGGATGGACTCGATGGGCCGAATGGCCTCATTCTGTGCTGAAATGACTATGTTTCTACGACTCTGTGACAGGAGAATGCGATGACTTGTGCTTTCCTATACTGGTAAGGTTTACCATGGACTGGGCAGGATCACCCTGTTGAACCCCGTGATGTAAGTGCAATGTTTGATGCCGCAGAGCGTGGTTAACAAACGTCCTTCACAAACAGTGTAAATCAGTACAGCCCCACTGACAATTCTGCAGTCATTCATAATGGAGAGTAGTTTCGCCTGCTTTTCCCTGCACAGGACAGCAGTCAGGCTTTTCTCGCTGTCCTTCGCCTTCGTGTGGAAAGCCTTGTCAATGTTAGGTGAGATAAAACACGTTGCCTGGGCAACAGTTTTCTTCAGTTGTGTTACTGCTTCCGTGCTGTCTTCAGTCCAACAGGATTAAGCCTGGTCATCATCACTATTAGGTCGTTCATAAAGAGGAGGCATAGTCTCTGCAAATCGAGGGATGAGGATCCGCTGATACCCCACCAACCTGCGGATAGGACAAAGGGCAGTCTTTGAGGTGGACAGTGGTAGCTACTGGAGGAGCATCCACTGATACGCCACCAGCCTGAGGTAGGGACCGGGGCAGGCTTTGAGTTGGACAGGGGTGGACACTGGAAGGTCGTGACATGATGCTGGTCTGGCCTGTTGCTGTATGTTCCAATATGGACACCTAGAAAAGTGACGCCATCCTCCATGACACCATCTTCCACTAGCTGGGCCTTGCGTGGATGGTCTTGCGGTCAGCTCCCAAAGTAGCTGCAGCAGTTCCTGGAAAAGGGTGAAGTGTGTTGACACGGTCTGTGGTGATGAGGAGGAGTTCATCAACATGTTGCATCAAGCAGGAAAGCTGAGAAAACTCATTCTGGACCCAGTCATACATTTGTGGAAAATAATGGAATTACTGTGGACCTCCTGGTGGCAGACATATCTTGGGATATCTCTGGTCGTCATAAGTGAATGTGAATTTAAATTGTTTCTCTATTATTACTGGTATGCTCCAAAAAACATTAGAGATTTCTAGGGTGGAGAAGGTAGTTGGGAATCCGGGAGTGTAGGGTGGTGTCTCTCGACAACCAGTGCACACAGGAGTGACCGAAGTGTGTTTCTTGTGGTCAATAGTCAGTCACCAGCTTCCATCTGGTTTTCTAACAGGGTGGCGAAGTGGTTAGCACCGCAGTCTCACAGCTGCAGCGACCCGGATTCAATTCTAGGTACTGCCTGTGTGGTGTTTGCAAGTTCTCCCTGTGTCTGCATGGGTTTCCTCCGGGTGCTCCGGTATCCTCCCACAGCCAAAATACTAGCAGTTTGATAGGTAAATTGGCCATTATAAATTGCCCCTATTATAGGTAGGTGGTAGGAGAATATAGGGGCAGGTGAGGATGTGGTCCGAATATGGGATTAGTGTAGGATTAGTATAAATGGGTGGTTAATGGTTGGCACAGACTCGGTAGGCCGAATTGCCCCTATTATCGGTAGTTGTTGGGAGAATATAGGGACAGTTCAGGATGTAGTAGGAACATAGGATTAGTATAAATGGGTGGTTGATGGTCGGCACAGACTCGGTGGGCCGAAGGTCCTGTTTCAGTGCTGTATCTCTGAAACTAAAAAACTAAAACTGAAGGGCCTGTTTCAGTGCTGTATCTCTAAATCTAAAAAAATCTAAATCAGGGAGTTAGTAGTGAATGTGTCTTTGTCACTGAAGATCTCGAGCCATTTGTCCGGGTAACTGATGCACTGCGGGAACTGATGAAGCTCCGTTACTAATCTGCATAGGCTCTATTGCTGCCTCCATCCTCTCCAGCCGCTGCTGAACAAGGTCAGGACCCCTCAGTCTCAATGGATAGCGGGAATCACTGTTACTGTCAGCATCTGTCGGCACAGTGTTGCAGTGGTTAGCATCGCAGCCTCACAGCCCCAGCGACCCGGGTACTGCCTGTGCGGAGTTTGCAAGTTCTCCCTGTGACCACGTGGGTTTCAGCCGGGTGCTCCGGTTTCCTCCCACAGCCAAAGACTTGTAGGTTGATAGGTAAATTGGCCATTATAAATTGCCCCTAGTATAGGTAGATGGGAGGGGAATTGATGAAAGGTGGGGATGGGGTAGGAATATGGGATTAATGTAGGATTAGAGAACGGGCAGAGACTGCTTGAGTTGTGTACCTTTCATAACCTCTGCATCACCAACTCGTTCTTTCACACTAAACCCTGTCACCAGGTTTCATGGAGGCACCCAAGATCACGTCGTTGGCACCAGCTGGACCTCATTGTCACAAGGCGAGCCGCCTTAAACAGTGTTCAAATCACACGTAGCTTCCACAGTGCGGACTGCGACACCGACCACTCCCTGGTGTGCAGCAAGGTTAGACTCAGACCAAAGAAGTTGCATCATTCCAAGCAGAAGGGCCACCCGCGCATCAACACGAGCAGAATTTCTCACCCACAGCTGTTACAAAAATTTCTAAATTCACTTGCAACAGCCCTTCAAAACACTCCCACAGGGGATGCTGAGACCAAGTGGGCCCACATCCGAGACGCCATCTATGAGTCAGCTTTGACCACCTACGGCAAAAGTGCGAAGAGAAATGCAGACTGGTTTCAATCTCATAATGAAGAGCTGGAACCTGTCATAGCCGCTAAGCGCATTGCACTTTTGAACTACAAGAAAGCCCCCAGCGATTTAACATCCGCAGCACTTAAAGCAGCCAGAAGTACTGCACAAAGAACAGCTAGGCGTTGCGCAAACGACTACTGGCAACACCTATGCAGTCATATTCAGCTGGCCTCAGACACCGGAAACATCAGAGGAATGTATGATGGCATGAAGAGAGCTCTTGGGCCAACCATCAAGAAGATCACCCCCCTCAAATCTAAATCGGGGGACATAATCACTGACCAACGCAAACAGATGGACCGCTGGGTTGAGCACTACCTAGAACTGTACTCCAGGGAGAATGCTGTCACTGAGACTGCCCTCAATGCAGCCCAGCCTCTACCAGTCATGGATGAGCTGGACATACAGCCAACCAAATCGGAACTCAGTGATGCCATTGATTCCCTAGCCAGCGGAAAAGCCCCTGGGAAGGACAGCATTACCCCTGAAATAATCAAGAGTGCCAAGCCTGCTATACTCTCAGCACTACATGAACTGCTATGCCTGTGCTGGGACGAGGGAGCAGTACCCCAGGACATGCGCGATGCCAACATCATCACCCTCTATAAAAACAAAGGTGACCGCGGTGACTGCAACAACTACCGTGGAATCTCCCTGCTCAGCATAGTGGGGAAAGTCTTTGCTCGAGTCGCTCTGAACAGGCTCCAGAAGCTGGCCGAGCGCGTCTACCCTGAGGCACAGTGTGGCTTTCGTGCAGAGAGATCGACTATTGACATGCTGTTCTCCCTTCGTCAGATACAGGAGAAATGCCGTGAACAACAGATGCCCCTCTACATTGCTTTCATTGATCTCACCAAAGCCTTTGACCTCGTCAGCAGACGTGGTCTCTTCAGACTACTAGAAAAGATCGGATGTCCACCAAAGCTACTAAGTATCATCACCTCATTCCATGACAATATGAAAGGCACAATTCAACATGGTGGCTCCTCATCAGAGCCCTTTCCTATCCTGAGTGGTGTGAAACAGGGCTGTGTTCTCGCACCCACACTTTTTGGGATTTTCTTCTCCCTGCTGCTTTCACATGCGTTCAAATCCTCTGAAGAAGGAATTTTCCTCCACACAAGATCAGGGGGCAGGTTGTTCAAACTTGCCCGTCTAAGAGCGAAGTCTAAAGTACGGAAAGTCCTCATCAGAGAACTCCTCTTTGCTGACGATGCTGCTTTAACATCTCACACTGAAGAATGCCTGCAGAGTCTCATCGACAGGTTTGCGTCTGCCTGCAATGAATTTGGCCTAACCATCAGCCTCAAGAAAACGAACATCATGGGGCAGGATGTCAGAAATGCTCCATCCATCAATATTGGCGACCACACTCTGGAAGTGGTTCAAGAGTTCACCTACCTAGGCTCAACTATCACCAGTAACCTGTCTCTAGATGCAGAAATCAACAAGCGCATGGGTAAGGCTTCCACTGCTATGTCCAGACTGGCCAAGAGAGTGTGGGAAAATGGCGCACTGACACGGAACACAAAAGTCCGAGTGTATCAGGCCTGTGTCCTCAGTACCTTGCTCTACGGCAGCGAGGCCTGGACAACGTATGCCAGCCAAGAGCGACGTCTCAATTCATTCCATCTTCGCTGCCTTCGGAGAATACTTGGCATCAGGTGGCAGGACTATATCTCCAACACAGAAGTCCTTGAAGCGGCCAACACCCCCAGCTGATACACACGACTGAGTCAGCGGCGCTTGAGATGGCTTGGCCATGTGAGCCGCATGGAAGATGGCAGGATCCCCAAAGACACATTGTACAGCGAGCTCGCCACTGGTATCAGACCCACCGGCCGTCCATGTCTCCGTTATAAAGACGTCTGCAAACGCGACATGAAATCGTGTGACATTGATCACAAGTCGTGGGAGTCAGTTGCCAGCATTCGCCAGAGCTGGCGGGCAGCCATAAAGACAGGGCTAAATTGTGGCGAGTCGAAGAGACTTAGTAGTTGGCAGGAAAAAAGACAGAGGCGCAAGGGGAGAGCCAACTGTGCAACAGCCCCAACAAACACATTTCTCTGCAGCACCTGTGGAAGAGCCTGTCACTCCAGAATTGGCCTTTATAGCCACTCCAGGCGCTGCTTCACAAACCACTGACCACCTCCAGGCGCGTATCCATTGTCTCTCGAGATAAGGAGGCCCAAAGAAGAGTATAAATGGGTGGTTGATGGCTGGCACATACTCGGTGTGCCGAATGGCCTGTTTCAGTGATGTATCTCTTAATAAATACATAAATAAATCACCATGGTGCCTGTTGCAGCTGTCACAGGCACAGTGGCCCAGCCTGGAGGATAGCAGGAATCACAGTTACTGTCAGCCTTACTAATCCACCTATTGCTTCAGTCAATAGCATAGAGAAGCAGGCAGTAACAATTAAAATAGTGCACTGAGGCATTCTTTCACTGGCACAGGGGTTCCAGACCTGATCTTTGACAGTATCATAAACATCGTGTCAAAACCAATGGAGGCGTACTTGAAAGTAATGTTTCACTTTGATGCAAAGTTCGAAATTTACAGAAGCTTCACTTTCACAAAACACATGCAATCATGGTGTCTAGAAACATGAAGAGATTGGCATGGCTGAGCATAGTTGAAAATAGCAATGCAGCTGCCCTAAGTGGCCCAAATTGTTTTGAAACGCTGCAAGAGATCGACATAAACTGACATCGATTGATGACGTCAGGGTTAACTTTTCTTTGGAACGCAAAGAAACGAGAATTTCTCTAAGCAACATGTGTAAAATATCAGGAATTTAAGCGACTTGGATAGTTTAATTGTCCTGCAGTTTAAATTTTTTCTGTGACCAGGAAAGGAAGCAGCTATTGTATGTGCTGATACCGATCCTGAGACATGTGCAACATCCACAAGGGGAGTTGAAATTACTGAAAGAAATGTAAACACATGCTCAATGTCAAAGCAGTCTCTCATATCATAGACTAAACAAAGAATTGGACATCTCATTCGAACATTGTAGCTTTAGGTGTATTTTCGTCGGACAGTGTGATCTTGTCAATGAAATATCCAGAAAAATCATTGCAAATAGTTATTCAGTGTTTCGGTCGGGTAATTGGTCAGCTACTGAACAGAATGATCAGCGGTGAGGCGTCTGCTCACACGGTGATCATGCATGTATGGCTCCTGGTAACGTATTTGTCACTAATGGATTTATTGATAATAGATGTACTGTAAATGGCTGTTTTTTATATTCCTGTTAACTAGTAGTATTCCTACCGAATCTAGTAAAGTCACTATTGTTTAATTTCAGCTTTGAGTGTTGTATTTTTATTTCTTGTTATTCTTATCTACAAATAAGCGATTTAATCAGTCGAGTGCAAATGTTTACTGCATCCACCTAACAGTTGTTAGATATGTGGACATGAAGTTCCACATTATCAGGTCCAGGAATGTCGACACAAGGACCTGTGCCCAGAGTTATGTCCATGACTAAATAACAACCCTTGTGAACAACTTAATCTACATCAAAGCACTGTTCTATGTCTGTGTTAAGTCTTGAAGGTTGCTGAAGAATTCTGCATAAAGAGAGATAGAGTCCATTGTTATCAAACAACCACTTTTTATGCAGGTTGTTGGAATTCTATAGCACTATTACAATGACCATTTCTTACAACATTCCCTAAAATGTAGAAGAATGAGTGATGATCGAATTCAAACATATGCAATTCTTCAGAGGTTGGTCAAGATAGATATTGGGTGAACAAAGAACAAAGAACAGGACAGTACAGGAACAGGCCATTCGACCCTCCAAACCTGCGCCTATCTTGATGCCTGCCTAAACTAAAACCTTCTGCACTTCCGGGGACCGTATCCCTCTATTTCCATCCTATTCATGTATTTGTCAAAGATGCCTCCTAAACGTCGCTCTCGTACCTGCTTGCACCACCTCCCCCGGCAGTAAGTTCCAGGCACTCACCACCCTCTGCGTAGACAACTTGCATCGCACATCCCCTCTGAACTTTGCCCCTCTCACTTTAAACCTATGTCCCCTAGTAACTGACTCTTCCACCCTGGGAAAAATCTTCTGACTATCCACTCTGTCCATGCCGCTCATAACTTTGTAAACCTCTATCATGTCGCCCATTCAACTCCATCGTTCCAGTGAAAACAATCTGAGTTTATCCAACCTCTCCTGATAGCTAATGCCCTCCAGACCCGTCAACAACCTAGTAAACCTCTTCTGTACCCTCTCCAAAGCCTCCACGACCAGAATTGCACGCAATATTATAAGTGTGGCCCAACTAAAGTTCTGTGCTGCTGCAGCATGACTTGCCAATTTTTATACTCTATGCCCCGACCGATGAAGGCAAGCATGCCGGATGCCTTCTTGACTATCTTATCTACCTGCTTTGCCACTTTCAGTGACCTGTGAACCTGTACGCCCAGATCTCTCTGCCTGTCAATACTCCCGAGGGTTCTGCCATTTACTGCATACTTCCCACCTGCATTATATCTTCCAAAATGCATTGCCTCACATTTGTCCGGATTAAACTCCATCTGCCATTTCTCTGCCCAAGTCTCCAACCGATCTATATCCTGCTGTATCCTGTGACAATCCTCAACATTATCCGTGACTCCACCAACTTTTGTGTCGTCTGCAAAGGTGGTGGGAAGGGGTGTGCCATTTCCCTTGGCTATTGAGTATAGACAGTGGTCACAGTCTCAGGAAAAGGGGATAGTCATTTAGGACTGAGATGAGGGGAAATGTGAGATCTGTGGATGCTCAGTCGCTGAATATATTCAAAACAGGATTGATATATTTGTGGGTACTGAGGGAATTAAGAAATATGGCAGAGTGTGGGAAGGTTGAGTAGAGGTGCAGGATCTGCCTCGAGTTTATTGAATGGCAGATCAGGTTCGAAGGGCTGAATGGCCTAGTCTTGCTCCCGTTTCTTATCGCCATATCTTCTTAGAGATCAGGAAAGAGGGAGAGAAGGTAGAAAGTGAGAGGGAAAGAGAGCGACTGGGTAGCAGCGAGTGTGAGAGAAAGAAAGGGAGAAGTTTAGAGAGAGGGAGAGAGCGCGAGAGACGACAGGTGAAGAAAAAACCTCATTCATGCCTTCATCACCTCTCGATGTGACTATTCCAACTCAGTCCTGGCTGATCTCCCACATGCTACTGTCCATAAACTTGAGCTCATCCAATGCTCTTCTCCCCATGTCTTAGCTCACAAAAAGTCCAGTTCGTCTATCGCTGACTGACATTGGCTCCCAGTCAAGCAATTGTCTTGATTTTAAAATTCTTATCCTTGTTTACTGATCCCTCCATGGCCTCGCCCCTCTCTACTTCTGTAATCTTCTCCAACTCCACAACCCACTGAGATATCTGTGCTCCTCTAATTCTGGCCTCCTGTGCACCCCTGATTTTAATCACTGCAGCACTGGCGGTCGTGCTTTCAACTGGCGGGTCCAAAGCTCTGTAATATCCTCCCTTCACCTCTTCGCCTCTCCACCTCGCTTTCCTCCTTTAAGACACTCCTTAACACCTTCCTCTTTTGACCAAGCTGCTGGTCCTCTGACTTAACATCGCCTGTTGTGTCTCAGTGTCATACTTTGCTTCATAAGACTACTGTGAAACACCTTGGGAAGTTTTATAACGTTAAAGGCACTATATAAATATAAGTTGTTGTTGCTGCTGAAATTTGACAGGCATCATTTGTCATTAGCATATCCTGGTTTCTATCCAGTTACTATCCATTGTTTTTCCTAGCAACAAATATTTTTCTCCTGGGTGGTCACCTCTAGAAATTTCCTCAGTTGTGACGCTAGTCTGACTGCTCAGTAGGAGCAGGCTATATCACATTTCTCCTTTTTTATATAAGGTGTAACATCTACAACCCTCCAGTCCTTAGTCATCGCTCCCATATCCAAGGAGTATTGGAAGATTCTGGCTAGTGCCTCTGTTATTCCACCATTCCTCCCCTCAGCAGCCCTCATACATCCATCTAGACTGGGTAAATGTTCTACTTTATTGTGGTACAAAAAGTAATGGATTGAAAGGAATTAACAGAACCTGTTTGTTCAGTGACTGTAATTAATGTCAGTCTCCATGGACCCTTATTGTGTCACTGGAGGGTTTTCATCTTCTATTAATACAGGACTCCATTCAATGTGTATCCCATAGTGTCAGCAGGAGCATGAAACCCGGCACTAACAGGGATCAGCGGCTCCAGAGATAGGGAAAGGATAAATCAGAATCTGAGAGCAATGGATTTGAATGCTTCAACAATGGGCAAGAGCTTATCCTCGGATCTTTACTTTTTTTCTACATATTATGATTGGCTCTCATTAGACAATCGGATCGATCATGCACTTCAGATTATTCAATACATTTACTATCCCATGCTCGCTGTTGTTGGTGTCCCTGGTAAGTCACTCTACAGAGCTATTAATTCAATAAACCATGTTTAACTGCATTAATGATCCAGTAATTTAATCTGCCCATCTTGCTGCTGTTGTAATTCCTGGTGAATCTTTATCTCCAGCTATTCACTCGATAACCCATTGCTGACTGTATTCTGGCTTGTGTAATTCAATCTCATCTTTGCTGCTGTTGCTGCTGTCTCTATTTCCAGCTAGAAGATCTGCAAACCCTGGTTCACTGAAATATGTTTATGCGATGCTATTTTTGGGAAGAGTGAAGCCAGTGCCATTGGTCTCCATTGCAATTTCCAGCCCCTATCCATGAACCACGTACCCCTCACTGCCCAATGTCTGAGGCTGAACTAGACTGTTTACAACCCCTGTGTTCTATTTATACCTGAGATGAGCTCATCTCCATATTCTCTCCATCATCAATCCTGTCTACTACCAAAATTGTAATATCACCCATCTCCACCTCTGCCTCAGCCCATCTGCTGCATAAACCCTCATCTGTGCCTTTATTGAACCACACTTGACTATTCCAATGCTATCCTCGTCACCCTCCCACTTATAAACCTCCATAAACCACCAGAATTCTGCTGCCTGTATCCTAACTCACACTAAATCCCAATCACCCGTCATCTCTTTGCTCACTGATCCACATTAGCTGGAAGCACCTTAATTTTAATATTATCATTCTTGTGTTTGAATCCCTCCATGGCCTCACCCCTCCAATTAGTCCCATTCCTCTGTCCATTCCCATGTTCCTGCAAATCTTTTGCCTTCAATCTTTTTTTTTCAATTTTCCTTCTAAAGTGAATTTCTTTCTCGCTGTATCTGTCCTTAGCCACCATTTGCGACTTGTGCTGACGGCAGAGAAGCTGGGATCCATAAAATGATGTGGCTCACACAGCTGTCCACTTCTACTGTGGCCAGCATAGTGTCCCATGTTGGGCAGGGCTCTAGTGTAGCCAGCAGAGTGCCCCATGCTGAGCAGGGCTCTGGCCCAGACATACCATGCATGTGCTGCTCATGTGATCTGTACAGCCGGCCAATCCTAGTGTGACCTGTGCAGTGCCCCATGTTGGGCAGGACTCTAGCCTGGGTGTATCACGTATGAGCTGTTAGTGTGATCTGCACAGCTGGCACTTCTAGTCTGGCCAGAAGAGTGTCCGATGCTGGGAAGAGCTCCAGCTCAGTCATACCAGCTATGTGCTGCTCATATGACGAGGGGTTTGAATGTGATGTCAATGTACCATTCCATCAGCTTTGATGTACGTCTTTGAAACTTGGTCTGTGCATGTCCCCTGCCTGCCTGTGTTCGTCATTCTCAGCAGAACATACATGAAGCAGCACGAGGAACTTCCTCTATGGTTGTTTAAAAGAACAAGCTTACAGGTGGGAATCTTTTGACTTACTTCTGCTATTGTAAAGTTAGTGGAGGTATTGTGGATGTTTTTTTGGATGTTGTGTTGTGAGCCGCTGCAGACATTCAGGAAGGACAGAGGATTTGGTGACCGAACTTTGGCCAAGGTATGGGTACTGTAGTTGCAGCGTCGGTGGGTCTGTAACATGACCAACAAATGGAACAGAGGCTGCAAAGAGGGGGAACTCTGTAAAGAGGGAGGAGGAGGAGGCTCTGCCCTACCCACCCCATGTTTTCCAATAGCACTTATCCTCCCTGCAACAAACCAAGGAGTAATATGTGAGGCAACTCTGATTCAATAAGGAAATGGTCACAGAGCTGTGTTGCCTCCTACAACACGTGTTGCCTCCTGTAGCACGAACTGCAGCCTCACACCAGGGTGAGGGCGGAGCTGCCAGTGTCTGTTAAGATCACAGCTTCATTGAACTTTTATCTATCTGGATCTTTCCAGGCAGGAGCAGCTGGCTTTTCCAATACAGAGCAGTAGAGATTCATGGAGTCATAGAGTCATTTACGACACAGAAGGAGACCATTCGGTCCATCAAAACCATTCAGGCTCTCTGTAGAACAATCCAATCAGTCCCACTCTCGCACTCAATTCCCGTAGCCCTGCAATTTAATTTCCTTCTGGTGCCCATGCAATATCCTTTTGAAATCACTGATTGTCTCGGATTCCAGCACCCTTATGGGCAGTGAGTTTTTGGGCATTACCATCCACTGTGTACAATAAAAGCTTCCTCATTTTCCCCCTGCATCTATTGCCCAATATCTTCCATCTGTGACCCCTCATCCATGTTTAATCAGTTAATGGGAATAGATTTTGCTTGTCTATCTATCTAAGCCTATCATAATCTTGCAGACCTCTATCAAATCTCTTTCAATCTTCTTTGCTCCAGTGAGAATAATTCCAGCTTGTCCAAACTAACCTTGTAACTAAAACGCCCATCCCTGGAACCATTCTGATAAATCTCCTCTGCACCCTCTCAAACACCCTCACATCCCTCCTAACGTGCGATGACCAGTTCTGGACAAAGTTCTCTAGTTGGGGTGCAAACCAAAGCTTCATTAAGTTTCAGCATAACTTCCCTGCTTTTGTATCTTTGCCTCTGATGATGAAGCCCAAGATATGATACGCTTTGTTAAGCACGTTCCTAATATGTCCTGCCACCTTCAAAGATCAATCCAGATGGAACCATGGGCCCCTCTGTTGCTGAAAACTCTTTAGAATTATGCCATTAAGTCTATATTGCCTTCCTATTCCTTCTGTCAAAATGCATCACCTCTGAATCCTAAATCATAAATTTCATCTGCCACTTCTCTGTCAGTTCTGCTCGCCAATCTATATCCCGTTGCAGGCTGTTTGTAGCATCCTCACTGTGTACCACTCCCCAATATTGGTATCATCAGACAATTTGGTATTTCCCTCTCTATTCCAATATCCAGATCATTCATTTTTAGCAAAAAAAAAAAGCACTGACCCTTGGGGAACATCACTGTCCTACCGTCCTCCACTCGAAAAAACAGCCATTTACAACGACTCGCTCTTTTCTGTCCTTTGGACAATATTTGATCCAATTGGATGCTATTCCATGAGCTTCGATTTTGAGAACCAACCTTTGTGTGCTACTTCATAAATAGTTTTCTTAAAATCCACGTCGACAACATCCACCACATTCCCTTCGTCAACCTTCTGTTACTTCATCAAGGAAAATCAATTAGCTTAGTCAAACATGACTGCGTCTTAAAAATCCCTGCTGACAATCCTCAATTAACTCAGACTTCTCCAAGTGCGTAAATTGCATGTTGATTTTTCTCATGATTATTGTTTTTAAAAACTTACTCAGAACTTACGTTGAACCAAGTGGGCAGTAGTTACTCGGCCTGTGTGTTGTCTATTGATACTTCTGGGAGGTGGGGGTGGCCATCTATGTCATCATTTCCTCCCTCAGCTGGGAGAAGCAGGATGAGAGGTATTTTGGCTTTGTCTGGAGAGCGGGATTCCTGACGGTGTCGGTGGCTCTGCGGGGCCCCAGTGTCAACAGGGAACGGTACAGGAACTGAAAGAACTCTCAATCCATTAATGTACAATTTGTGTGTGAGTATGCCCAGCACATCATGTTGGTGAATATCCACTATCCTGGCAGCCGCCACGATACATTCATTCGGAAGCAGTCAGCCAGTCCCAACACTTGGGGCTGCCATGTAGAATCAGAATGTGGCTCCAAGGAGACAAAGGAAACCCCTATACATGCAGCTCATGTTCCCACATACAAACTAGTCTCCCACTGTCAACGAACCGTATGCAATTAACATGTGTTTACCGTGAGCAATGGAGTTACCAGGACCATCATGGAACAGACCATTGGTGTGATGAAGCAATGCATCCGATGTCTGAATCTCCCGGGGGGAGCTCTCCAGTACACACGGGAGCAGGTGTCCAAGTTCATGGTGTTCTGCTGCACCATTCATATCATCACCATCATGAGGACACAGGCATTGACACCAGGAATCCAGAGGGCACCTGAGGAGGAGGTGGAGGAGGCTTCAGACCTTCACTAAAACAGCCTAGAAAATCATAGGATGTTTACACCACAGAAAGAGGCCACATGGCCCAATGTGTCTCTGCCCACCAAAAAAACGAGCCTCCAGCCGAATCCCACCTTCCAGCATTTGGTCCGTAGCCCTGCAGATTACAGCACTTGAGGCGCATCAAGCCACCTTTTGAAGGAGATGAAGGTTTCGGTCTCTACAATCCTTTCAGTCAGTGAGTTCCAGACCCCCACCACACTCTGGGTGTTTTTTTCCCCTCATATGTCTTCCAATCTTTCTCCCAATCACATTAAATCTATGTTCCCTCATGGCTGACTACTCTGCTGAGGGGAATAGACTCTTCACCTCCATTCTATCCAGTTCCCTCTACATTTTTTACATTTCAATCCGATCTCCCCTCAGCTTTCTTTGTTCCAAGAAGAACAATCACAGCCTATTCCAAACTTTCCTCATAGCTGCATTTTTCCAGACCTGGCAACATCCTCTGAAATCTCCTCTGTACTGTCTCCAGTGTAATGACATCATTTTTGTGATGAGTTGACCAGAAATGCACACAGGACTCAAGTTGTGGCCTAACTAATGATTGATATAGCTCTAGCATAGCCTCCCTGCTCTTATGTTCTATATCTCGGCTAGCAAAGGAAATGATTCCATATGCCTTCTTAACCACTGTATCGACGTCTCCTGCAACCTTCAGGGATCTGTGAACATCTGTGAACCTCCCCAAATGCATGACCTCACACTTCTCCAAGTTGATTTCCATTTGGCACTGTTCTGCCAATCTGATCAGACCATCAATATCTTCCTGCAGCCTACAGCTATCGTCCTAGATATCTTTGCATCATCTGCAAACGTATTGATCATGCTTATACATTTAGGTGCAAATCGTTAATACGCACGCGAAAAAGCAGGGGACCCAGTACTGAGCCCTGCGGAACGCCACTGAAAACAGCTGACCAGCCACAAAGTAAAAGTCTCAATTACTTTTGTTTCCTGCTACTGACCCAATTTTGCACCCACCTTGCTAGATTGCCCTGGATCCAATGGTATTTTATTTTGTTAACCAATCTTCCATGTGGGACCTTGTCAAAAACTTGCTAAAATTCATGTAGGCCACATCAACTGCACGACTCTCATCTACCTTCCTTGCTACTTCTTCAAAGCATGCATGCAAGTTAGTCAGACACGATCTTCCCTTAGCAAATCCATGCTGCCGATTCTTGGTTAACCTGTGCCTTTTGAAGTTACAGTTTTTCAGACTGTCTTTCAGAATTGATTCCAATATTTTGCCTACTAATGAGGTTAGACTGACTGGCCTGTAATTATTCGGTCTATCCTTCATTCCCTTTTTAAACAGAGATAAAATGTTAGCAGTTCTCCAATCCTCCGGCACTACATGTGTATCCATTGAGGACTGGTAATTGATGGTCGGACCCTCTGCTATTTCCTCTCTTGCTTCTTTTAATAGTATGGGGTACATTTCATCCGGATCTGGTGATTTATCAACTTTCAAGGATGCTAATCCTACTAACACTTCCTCGTTCCCTATGTTTATCACATCCGATACTTCACACTCTTCCTCCTTAACTACAATATCTGCATCGTCCCCCTCCTTTGTGAAGGTCGACACGAAGTATTCATTAAGAACAATACCAGTATCTTCCTCGCGTACACATAGGTAATCTTTTTGGTCTATTATGGGCCCTACTTTCCCCTTCGTTATCCTCTTGCTCTCATTGTAATGTAAAAAAATATCCTTGGGTTCACTTCGATTTTGCTTCCCAATATTCTTTCATGATCTCACTTTGCTTTCCTAATTTCCTTTTTGATCTGAGCCCTCCCCTTCCTATACTCTCGGTTTTATCCAGTATCGCGTTCTCAGTGTCAGACATAAGCATTCCTTTCCGGCCATATCTTTCCCTGCAGGCTCCTTGACATCCATGGGGCTGTAGATTTGGCCATCTCGCCATTTTTTCTTTGTGGGAACATTTTTACTCTGAACACCTTGAATCTTCCCAAAGATCTGACACTGATTCACCTTCAAGTAGCTGTTTCCAGTCCACTTTCGCTAAATCACTCCGCAGTTTAGTAAAACTGTCCTTGCCCCAATTGAAAACTCTAACTCCTGTTCTATCTCTGTCATTTTCCCTAATTATGGTAAAAATAACTAAATAGTGATCACGACCACCAAAATGCTCTCCCACTGCCAGTCCTTCCACCTGCCCATCTTAATTTCCTAAAACTAAGTCTAAAACTGAGCCCTCTCTTGTTGGATTTGCTGCAGGTTCTCCTGAATACGGGCCAAAAAAGTTCTTCATAACATCTCTGAACTTCACTTCTGTCTCGCAACTCTGTTCACAATTCTCATTCACGTATTCATTTCCTTTAGACTTGACCATTCCAATGCCCTCCTGCTGATCTCCCACATCCCACTCTCTGTAAACTTCAAGTCATCCAAAACTCTGCTACTGATGTGTTAAATCACAGTAACTTCCGTTCACCTATCACTCCTGTGTTTGTTGACACAGATTGGCTGTCGATTAAAACAGTGACTTGATTTTAAAATTCTCATCCTTGTTTTCAAATTCATCCATGGTCTCACCACATCCTGGGCTGGATTTTATGGGCCCCCGTAAAATGAGTTCGGAGGCAGGTGGCCCAGGGAATCGCGATGGGTGTGGTGGAAGAAGGCCTGTGGTTATCCCATCGCCAAGTGATCTTCACGGGGTGCGGATTGGCCGACAACGACTTTCCCACCAGAGGCCAATTGAGGCCCTTAAGTGACCACTTAACGATCTCTCCCACGATTGCTGAGATCTAACGAGCGGCAGGGGTACTTATGTGTCATGGAGAGGGCACCTTGTAAAACGGGGTTCCCTCCCTGCAGGCTTGGGGAGTCTCCCTCCTGCATGGGCTATCTGTGGCTCACGGAGGGGCCCATGCAGTAAACAATGAGCCTGCCAGGACACGCCATTCGCTGGGCTTTCAGACTGCCCATCCAATGCCCCTCACCAGGGCATTCCAGACTGGCCCCAGTGATCCGACACGCACACACACAAGTCAGACCCCAGATACTGAGTCAGCCAGATACACAAGTGCGCACGCGCAATCACACGCTCACACACAAACAAACACACAGCCAAAGATGTAAAAAAATATAATTAAGGAACGTACACATATACACACACACCGATCAGACCCCTGGCAGTGCGCCAGACTGATATACAAACACACACACAAACACACACACACACACACACACACACACACATACACACACACACACTGATCACACCCCAGGCTAACAGACATAGACACGCACACGTAAACACACGCACATATAGGCAGCAACACTTGCGTGCTCACACAGAGATACACACAAACACACACACCAATCCAAACACAGGCACTGTGCCAAAAAGGGATAAAAACACGCGCGCACACACACAGATGCAAACCGATCGGACTCCAGGCACTGAGACAGATTGATCTACAAACAAATACATGCACACAAGTAGAGAGAAACAAACACAAATACAGACACATATACACTGACACAGATCAGACCCCAGGCACTGAGCCAGACGGATCCACACAAACACACACACACGTGCAAACACACACGTGCAAACACACACACACGCACACACACCGACACAGGTCATAACCCAATCCCTGAGGCAGACACACAAATGCACAGCACAACAGAAACACGGCAGAAACAGACACACACACATGCACACAGACAAATGCACACAAACACACAGACGAAGGCATATAGCAGAACCCAGGCCCTGAGACAAACACGCACACACTTGGCATCACAGGCACTGAGTCAGGCATACACAAATGCACACATGCATAGTCAAACAGACAAACATACATGACAACCCAGGAATTGAGCCAGACAAGCACAGATGCACAACACACACATACACAGACATACACGCATTGGCACACACATTCAGATAGAAACACAGCACAACCCAGGCGCTGAGACACAAAAGACACACACACACACACACACAGCCAACGCAGGCCCTGAGCCACAAAACACACACAGACACACAGCACAATCGAGGTCCTGATACGCAAACACACAGCACTGCAGAATGCACGCCCTTAATGCGAGATGCACACACAGACAAACATATGCACACACGCAGGCACACACACTCACACAAAAACACATAAACATAGCACAACGCAGACCCTGGTACACACAAGCATACAGAAACACACAGACAGACAAACACAGACACACACAGAGCACAACTCAATCCCAGAGGCAAAAACACGCACACATCCACACACGACAGACATACACACGCACTACCACGGGCAAATACACAATAATCATCGATATACACGCATAGATACACACAGGCACAAAGCAACGCAACACAGCCCAGGTGCTGAGACACAAAACACAGACAGACACAAACACACTACAGCACAATGCAGGTCTGAAATACAGGAATGCACACACACACACACACACATACACACATACACACACACACACACACACACACACACACACACTCACACACACACAGCACAACTCAGGCTCTGAGACACACCAGCGTACATAAACTCACAGTCATACAAGCACACGCACAGACAGACAACACAACCCAATGCCAGAGGCAAAAGCATGCACACAAAAACACACACACAACCCAGTTCCTGAGACACAAAACACACACACATAAAAACACTGCAGCACAACCCAGTCCCTGAGACACATAAATGCATATTACACACATAAACAAACACATAGACACACACACAGAGCACAACCCAGGCCCTGAGACACTGAACACTTACACACACACAAAGATACGCAGCACAATCTAGGTCCTGATACACAAACACACCACACAGCAGAACTCACACCCTTAATACGAGACGCACACACACACAAACACACACAATCACACACACAGAAACACAGACACACACGCACGGATGCACATAGAAACACAGATACACAAACATACAGATACACAGCAAACGCACGCCCTGTCACACAAGCACACACACGCACACTTTAACAAAGGAACTGATACGAACACACACACACACACTCTCGCACATAGACGACACATACACGCACGCACACACACATCACGTCACATCGCAGATACTGAGCAAGATACCCAGACAAAGAGACATACATGCAGTCACTCAAAGACACGCAGAGATAACACACCAGCAATGAGCCAGACCCACACACGCAATCACACGCTCACATACGCACACACAAACATTGGTCACAGCCCAGGCACAGTTCCAGACACACATGTATATGTACATACACCCACACACATCACACTCCAGGAACTGAATCAGATACACACACACACACACACACACACACACACACACACACGAAGACACAAAGCACAACATATGCTTTGAGACACACATACACACAAACACATGCAAATACATACCCACACAGAAACACTGTGACTGACACACGCACACACACACACAGAGCACAGCCTAGGCCCTGAGATGTACACAAGCAAGCAAAGCATAACAGAGGGCCTGAGGCACACACACACACACACACACATATAAATTCACACACTCACACATAGATCACATCACACCCAGGCACTGAACCAGATACACGCACACACACACACACACACACGAAGATCATACCACAGGCATTGAGCAAAACCTGCAGACACACACACACACAGACACACAGGCTGCACAGCCCAGTTCCTGAGACACACAAACAAACAACACAGGCCTTGAAACAGATTCACCACACACATTAACTTTTTACACAACAGACGCTGAGCCAGATGCAAAAAGGACACACACACCCACACGCACACACGTACACACACACACACACGTACACACTCACACACACACACGAAGACAGAAAGCACAACATATGCTTTGAGACACACATACACACAAACACATGCAAATACACACCCACACAGAAACACCGTGACTGACACACGCAGAAACACACACAGTGAGAACAGCCTATGCTGTGAGATACACACACGCAAGTAAAGCATAACAGAGGGCCTGAGGCATACACACACACACGCACACATAGACATTCACACACTCACACATGGATCGCATCACACCCAGGCACTGAACCAGATACACGCACGCACACACACACGCACACGAAGATTATACCACAGGCACTGAGCAAAACTTGCAGACACACACACACGCATGCACACAGGCAGCACAGCCCAGTTCCTGAGACACACAAACAAACAACACAGGCATTGAAACAGATACACCACACACATGAACTTTTTACACAACAGACACTGAGCCAGATGCAAAAAGGACACACACCCACACTCTCACACACACACACACACACACAAACACACACACACACACACACACACACACACGCACACACACACACACACACATCACACCTCAGGCAATGAACCAGAAACACACACAAACAGAAACAGAGTTCACACCCCAGGAACTGACAAACACACTCACACACAAACATACAGATCGTGCCACGGGCACTGAGCCTGACACCCACACCCACACACACACACACACAGCCACAGAAACATGGAAAGAAAGAAAATAGGAGCAGGAGTAGGCCATTCGGCCGTTCGAGCCTGCTCCAACAATCATTATGATCATGGCTGATCATCCAACTCAGTAACCTGTTCCTGCTTTTCCCCCATATCCTTCGATCCCTTTCACCCCAAGAGCTACATCTAACTCCTTCTTGAAAACATGCAATGTTTTGGCCTCAACTGCTTTCTGTGCTAGCGAATTCCTCAGGCTCACCACTCTCTGGGTGAAGAAATTTCTCCTCATCTCAGTCCTGGAACGTTTACTTCGTATCCTTCGACTATGACCCCTGGTTCTGGACTCCCCCACCATCGGTAACATCCTTCCTGCATCGAACCTGTCAATTCATGTTAGAATTTTATCGGTTTCTATGAGATCCCCCCCTCACACTTCTGAACTCCAGCAAATATAATCTTATCCGGCTCAATCTCTCCTTATCCGTCAGTCCCGCCATTCCAGTAATCAGTCTTGTAAACTTCGTTGCACTACCTCAATAGCAAGAACATCCTTCCTCAGATAAGGAGACCAGAACTGCGCACAATATTCTAGTTGCGGCCTCAGCAAGGCCCTTTACAGTTGCAGCAAGACATCCCTGCTCCTGTACTCGAATCCTCTCGCTATGAAGGCCAATATACCATTTGCCTTTTTACCACCTGTTGTACCTGCAATTTTACAGGCTAATCTGTTATGTGGGACTTTGTCGAAAGCCTTCTGAAAGTCAAAACAAACCATATCCAGTGGCTGCCCTTTATCAACTCTCCTCGTTACATCATCGAAGAATTCTAGCAGATTTGTCAAGCATGCTCTCCTTTCCGTAAATCCTTGCCTACTCAGCCAGATTCTACCACTGTTCTCTAAGTGCTCTGCTATAAAATCTTTGATAATGGACTCGAGCATTTTGTCTACTACCGACGTCAGGCTGATTGGTCGAAAATTCCCTGCTTTCTCTCGACCTCCCTTTTTAAATAGTGAGATGACATTAGCTACCCTCCAATCTGTAGAAACTGTTCCAGAGTCTATCGAATCATGGAAGATGAACTCCAATGCATCCACTATTTCTAGGGCCACTTCCTTTAGGACTATGGGATGCATACCATCAGGCCCTGTGCATTTATCGGCCTTCAATCCTATCAATTTCCTCAACACGATTTCTCTGCTAAAACTGATTCAGTTCCTCCCTCTCAGTAAACCGTGCGTTCCCCAACATTTCTGGTATGATATTTGTGCCCTCCTTTGTGAAGACAGAGCCGAAGTATGCAATTAGTTGATCAGCCATTTCTTTTTTCCCCATAATAAATTCCCCAGTTTCTGACTGTAAGGGATTTGCATTTACCTGCACAAATCGTTTTCTCTTCACATACCTACAGAAACTTTTACAGTTTTTTAATGTTCCCCGCAAGCTTACTCTTATACTCTATTTTACACTTCTTAATCAATTGCTTGATCCTGTTTTGCTGAATTCGAAACTGCTCCCAATCCTCAGGTCTGTTGTTTTTTCTGGCGAATTTGCATGCCTTTTCTCTGGGTCTTATGTTATCTCTAATTTCCCTTGTAAGCATGGTTTGGCTACCTTTCCCGTTTTACTTCTGCGCCACACAGTTGTTGAAGTTCATCCAGGCCCTCTTTGAATTTTTGCCATTGCCTATCCACCCTCATCCCTTTAAGTAACGTTTACCAATCCATTATTGCGAACTCGCCCTTCATACCTTCGGAGTTTCCTTTATTAAGATTCAGGACCCTCGTCTCAGAATTAACTATGTCACTCTCCGTCTTGATTAAGAATTCTATCATATTATGGGCGTTCGTCCCCAAGGGGTCTCAGACAACTAGGTTGTCAATTATTTCTCTATCATTACACAATACCGAGTCTAGGATGGCCTGTTCTCTAGTTGGTTCCACAATGTATTGGTCCAGAACACCATCCTGTATGTACTCCATGAATTCCTCCTGTACGGTATTGTGACTAATTTGATTTGCTCAATCTGTATGCAGGTTAAAGTCACCCATAATTACAGACGTTCCTTTATTGCATGCATCTCTAATTATTTCCTGTTTAATGCAATTCCTCGCATCACCATTACAGTTTGGAGCTCTATATACAACCCCCACTAACGTTTTTGCCCTTTAGTGTTTCTCAGCTCGACCCATACAGAGTTCACATCTTCAGAGCTCACATCCTTGCACACTACTGTGGTAGATTGAAACGGCATTTCAACTCCACCGCCTTTTACTTTCTGTCTGCCTTTCCTAAATACTGAATATCCCTGGATCTTCATTACCCATCCCTGTTCACCCTGAAGCCATGTCTCCGTAATCCCTCTATTTCATACCTGTTTATATCTATTTGCACGATTAATTCATCCACTTTATGGTGAAAGTTCTGTGCTTTAAGGCAAACAGTCGTCAGGCTTCAATTTTTAAAATTACTTGTCACCTTCCCACTATTTTTCACGGTGGCCCTGTTTGATTTAGGCCCTTTATTTCTCTGCTTATCACTTTTCTTATGCTCATGACTGTCTATTGTTCTTGTCTTTTATCCACCTCCTTTGACAGCTTGCACAGGTTCCCATCCCCCTGCCATTTTAGTTTAAACTGTCGCCAAACACTTGAGCAAATACTCCCCCTTGGACATGAGTCCTGGTCCTGCCCAGATGTAACTGTTGTACTGGTCCCACCTCCCCAGAACAGGTCCCAATGCCCCAGAAATCTAAAACCCTTCCCCTCATCGCATCTCTTCAACCACGCATTCAACCTATATATCCTGTTATTTCCACTCTGACTAGCACATAGCATTGGTAATAATCCTGAGATCACTACTATCGGTCTTACTTTTCAACTTACTTCCTTACTGCCTATATTCTGCATTTAGGACGTCATCCTTTTTTGTATCTATGGCATCTGTACCAATCTGTACCATGGCCAGTAGATGTACAACCGCCGCCACCCCCGCCCCCTCCCCGCCCCTTCAGATTGTCCTGTAACCGCTCTGAGACATCCTTGACCATAGCACCAGGAAGGGAACATACCTTCTTGGAGTCCCAACTGCGGCCACAGGAAAGCCTAACTATCCCACTTCAAATTGAAAACCCTATATCGAATACATTCCCACATTTCGTTTTATTCATTCATGGGATGTGGGCGTCACTGGCTATGCCAGCATTTATTGACCATCCCTAATTGTCCTTGAGAAAGTGGTGGTGAGCTGCCTACTTGAACCGCTCCAGTCCATTTTGGGTAGGTAGACCCACAGTTCTGTTTGGAAGGGAGTTCCAGGATATTGACCCAGCGACAGTGAAGGAACGGCGATATAGTTCCAAGTCAGGATGGTGTGTGACTTGGAGAGGAACTTGCAAGTGGTGGTGTTCCCATGTATTTGCTGCCCTTGTCCTTCTAGTTTGTAGAGGTCGCGGGTTTGGAAGGTGCTGTTTAAGGAGCCTTGGTGCATTGCTGCAGTGCATCTTGTAGATGGTACACACTGCTGCTACTGTGCGTCGGTGATGGAGGGAGTGATTGTTTATAGATGTGGTGCCAATTAAGCGGGCTGCTTTGTCCTGGATGGAGTCGTGCTTCTTGACTGTTGTTGGAGATGCACACAAGGAGGCAAGTGGAGAGTATTCCATCACACTCCTGACTTGTGCCTTGTAGATGGTGGCAGGCTTTGGGGATTCAGGAGGTGAGTTACCCACCTCAGGATTCCTAGCCTCTGACCTGCTCTTGCAGCCACGATATTTATATGGCTACTCCTGTTCAGTTTCTGGTCGATGGTAGCCCCTAGGATGTTGACAGTGGGGGATTCAGCGATGGTAATGTCGTTGAATGTCAAGGGGAGATGGTTAGATTCACTCTTGTTGGAGATGGTCATTGCCTGGCACTTGTGTGGCGCGAATGTTACTTGCCACTTGTCAACCCAAGCCTGGATATTGTCCAAGACTTGCTGCATTTCTACCCGGACTGCTTCAGTATCTGAGGAGTCACGAATGGTGCTGAACATTGTGCATTCATCTGCGAACATCCCCACTTCTGACCTTATGATTGAAGGAAGGTCATTGATGAAGTAGCTGAAGATGGTTGGGCCGAGGACACTACCCTGAGGAACTCCTGCAGTGATGTCCTGGAGCTCAGATGATTGACCTCCAACAACCACAACCATCTTCTTTTGTGCTAGGTATGACTCCAGCCAGCGGATGGCTTTCCCCCTGATTCTCATTGACCTCAGTTTGGCTAGGTCTCCTTGATGCCATTCTCGGTCACGGCCTTGATGTCAAGGGCAGTCACTCTCACCTCACCTCTTTCGTTCAGCTCTTTTTTCCAATTTTGAACCAAGGCTGTGATGAGGTCAGGATCTGAGTGGCACTGGCGGAACCCAAACTGAGCGTCAGGGAACAGGTTATTGCTAAGAAAGTGCCGCTTGATGGCACTGTTGATGACACCTTCCATCACTTTCCTGATGATTCAGATTCGGCTGATGGGGCGGTAATTGGCCGGGTTGGACTTGTCCTGTTTTTTGTGTACATGACATACCAGGGCAATTTTCCACATTGCCGGGTAGATGCCAGTGTTTAGCTGTACTGGAACAGCTTGGCTAGCGGCGCGGCAAGTTCTGGAGCACAGGTCTTCATTACTATTGTGGAATATTGTCAGGGCCCACAGCTTTTGCAATGTCCAGTGCCTTCAGTCATTTCTTGATATCACGCGGAGTGAATTGAATTGGCTGACATCTGGCATCTATGATGCTGGGGACTTCAGGAGGAGGCCGAGATGGATCATCAACTCGGCACTAATGGCTGAAGATTGTTGCAAATACTTCAGCCTTATCTTTCGCACTGATGTGCTGGGCTCCCCCATCATTGAGGATGGGGATATTTGTGGAGCCACCTCCGCCAGTTACCTGTTTAGTTGTCCACCACCATTCACGGCTGGATGTGGCAGGACTGCAGAGCTTAGATCTGATCCGAAGCACTTGAGGAAGTAGGAAGGAACTTAAGCAAGGAGTTAGGAGGGCCAAAAGTGGTCGAGAAATGTCATTGGCAAACAGCATTAAGGAAAATCCCAAGGCTTTTTATACGTATATAATGAGCAAGTGGTAAACCTGGGAAAGGGTTGACCCACTCAAGGACAGAGATGGGACTCTATGTGTGGAGCCAAAGGAAATGGGCGAGGTGCTAAGTGAGTACTTTGCATAAGTATTCACCAAATAGAAGGACTTGCTGGATGATGAGCCTAGAGAAGGGAGTGCAGCGAGTCTCAGTCATCGCATTATCCAAAAGGAGATGGTGTTGGGTGTCTGGCAAAGCATTAAGGTAGTTAAGTCCCCAGGGCCTGATGGGATCTACCCCAGAATACTGAGGGAGGCAATGGAGGAAATTGCTGGGGACTTGACAGAAATCTTTGCATCCTCATTGGCTGCAGGTGAGGTCCCAGAGGACTGGAGAATAGCAAATGTTGTTCCTTTGTTGAAGAAAGGTGGCAAGGATAATCCAGGAAATTATAGGCCGGTGAGCCTGATGTCAGTGGTAGGGAAACTATTAGAGAGGATTCTTCGGGACAGGATTTACACCCATTTGGAAACAAACGAACTTATTGGGGAGAAACAGCATGGTTTTGTTAAGGGGAGGTCGTGTCTTTCTAATTTGATTGAGTTTTTTGAGGAAGTGACGAAGCTGATTTATGAAGGAAGGGCATTGGATGTTATTATATGGACTTTAGTAAAACCTTTGACAAAGTCCCGCATGGCAGACTGGTGCAAAAGGTGAAGTCACACGTGATAAGAGGTGAGCTGGCAAGAGGGATACAGAACTGGCTCGGTCATAGAAGACAGAGGGTATCAGTGGATGGGTGTTTTTCTGAATGGAGGTATGTGACGAGTGGTGTTCCGCAGGGATCAGTGCTGGGACCTTTGCTTTTTGTCGTATCGATAAATGATTTGGAGGAAGATGTAGCTGGATTGATTAGTAAGTTTGTGGAGGACACAAAGCTTGGTGGAGTTGCGGATAAATGATGAAGATTGTCAGAGGATACAGCCGGATATAGATCGTTGGTTACTTGGGCGGAGAAATGGCAGATGGAGTTTAATCCGGACAAGTGTGAGGTAATGCATTTTGGAAGGTCTAATGCAGGTGGGAGGTATACATTAAATGGCAGAACCCTTAGGAGTATTGACAGGCGGAGATATCTGGGCGTACAGGTCCACAGGTCACTGAAAGTGGCAACGCAGGTGGATAAGCTAGTCAAGAAGGCATATGGCATGCTTGCCTTCATCGGTCGGGGCATAGAGTACAAAAATTGGCAAGTCATGTTGCAGCTGTCCAGAACCTTAGTTCGGCCACACTTAGAATATTGCGTGCAATTCTGGTCGCCACACGACCAGAAGGACGTGGAGGCTTTGGAGAGGGTACAGAGGAGGTTTACCAGTATGTTTCCTGGTCTAGATGGCATTAGCTATGAGGAGAGTATGGAAGTACTCGGATTGTTTTCACTGGAACGACGTAGGTGGAAGGGCGACACGATCGAGGTTTGCAAATTTATGAGCGGCATGTGCAGAGTGGAAAGTCAGAAGCTTTTTGACAGGGTGGAAGAGTCTGTTACTCGGGGACATAGGTTTAAGGTGCGAGGGGCAAAGTTTAGAGGGGATGCGCGAGGCAAGTTTTTTACACAGAGAGTGGTGAGCGCCTCGAACTTGCTGCCAGGGGAGGTGGTGGAAGCAGATACGATAGCGACGTGTAAGAGACATCTTGACAAATACATGAATAGGAAGGGAATAGAGGGATATGGGCCCTGGAAGTACAGAAGGTGTTAGTTTAGGCAGGCATCAAGATAGGCGGAGGCTTGGAGGGCCGAATGGCCTGTTCCTGTGCTGGAATGTTCGTTCTTCTTTGTTCTTTGATCCGTTGGTTATGGGATCGCTTAGCTCTGTCTATCGCATGCTGCTGACGCAGTTTGGCATGCAAGTAGTCCTGGGATGTAGCTTGACCAGGTTGACACCTCATTTTGAGGTATGCCTGGCGCTCCTCCTGGCATGCCCTCCTGCACTCTTCATTGAACCAAGGTTGGTCTCCTTGCTTGATGGTAATGGTAGAGTGGGGGATATGCCGGGCCATGAGGTAATAGATTGTGGTTGTGTACAATTCTGCTGCTGCTGATGGCCCAGAGAGCCTCATGGATGCCCAGTTTTTCATTGCTATATGTGTTCGAAATCTATCCCATTTAGCACGGTGATAGTGCCACACAACACGATGGATGTTATCCTCAATGTCAAGGCGGGACTTCGTCTCCACAATTACTGTGTGCTGGTCACTCCTACCAATACTGTCACAGACAGAAGCATCTGCGGCAGGCAGATTGGTGAGGACGAGGTCAAGTATGTTTTTCCCTCGTGTTGTTCCCCCACAACCTGCCGTATACCCAGTCTAGCAGCTATGTCCTTTAGGACTCGGCCAGCTCGATCAGTAGTGGTGCTACCGAGCCATTCTTGGTGATGGACATTGAAGTCCCCCACCCAGAGTACATTTTGTGCCCTTGCCACCCTCAGTGTTTCCTCCAAGTGGTGTTCAACATGGAGGAGTACTGAGTCATCAGCTGAGGGAGGGCGGTTGGTGGTAATCAGTATGAGGTTACCATGCCCATGTTTGACCTGATGCCATGAGATTTCATGGTTTCCGGAGTCGATGTTGAGGACTCCCAGGGCCACGCCCCCCCCCCCCCCTACTGTATACCACTGTGCCACCACCTCTGGTGGCTCTGTCGTGCCGCTGAGACAGGACATACCCAGGAATGGTGATGGCAGTGTCCGGGACTTTGTCTGCAAGGTATGATTCCGTTAGTATGTCAATGTCAGGCTGTTGCTTGACTAGTCTGTGGGATAGCTCTCCCAACTTTGCCACAAGCCCCCAGATGTTAGTAAGGAGAACTTTGCAGGGTCGACAGGGCTGGGTTTGCCGTTGTCGTTTCCGGTGCTTACGTCGATGCCGAGTGATATTTCACTCCTCCCGCGGGCAGCAAAGCCAACCATGGTGCAACGGATTGGGCTATTGTTCTTTTTCCCTGAGGGGCCACCCTGCAGTATCCAAAGCAGTATATCTGTTTTGCAGGGGATTCCTGCCTAGTCATCTTGCTCTGCCTTGTGGTATCCCATTTCCTTCCTGCCTGTGGAGTCTGAGCCTGCGGTGTGGCTACCTCTCTATACGATATCCACAATATTATCCACCTCGTGGATTCTCCATGCACACACACAATTTATACGCCAGCGACAGAGTAAGATACAAACAAACAGAGAGAGAGACACACACACAAAAACACACCCTTCAGACACCAGGCGATGAGTCATGCACAGACAGACACACAAACACACATGCACAATCTTTGCACGCCAGGCACAGAGCCAGATGCAAAAATGCACGCACGCGCACACACATCCTTGCATGCACGTGCATTGATGCAAACACACATATAAACACACTCACCATTCCCCAGGCACTGAGACACCGATACAGAGACAACACAAACACTGAGGAACACCCACACAGACACAAATACACGCACGCAGCCCAGGCCTGGAAACAAAGGCACACGTACACACACACAACGAAGCACACATGCACACACACACACACACGCATATCTTACCGCAGCCACTCAGCCAGACGCACGCATATACACACACACATGCACACACACACACACAAAACACATGTCCACACACACACACGCACACAAACACATGCATGACATCATACCCCAGGCAGAGAACCAGATATGCGCACAAACACATACTTGTTCATACGCACACGCACACTCACACGCTCAGAGACACACATTATAGCTGAGGTACTGAGCCACACAGACTCACGCCAGGCACTGAGTCAGATACACACACACACACACATCCACACATGCAGACCACATTGCAGGCACACAGTCAAAAAGACAGACTGTGTCACACGCATACACACACACACACACACTGGCACACACGCAGACCAATCACACCCCAGGCATGGAACCAGACACACACACACACGCGCACGCACATCAAATCACAGCAGATCACAGGCACTAAACCAGATACACACATACACACACAATAACTCAGACACACGCACACACATCACAGCCCAAACACAGAGCCAGCTACTCACACACACAAGCAGACATAATGATTGGCACGGGTGTCCTTGCCGCATCTCGCCGTGGTCCGGGTCTCCAGTCAGGTTCGTGGTCCCTGCCCTAGTTCATTAGCAGCTGTGGCTCCGGCAACTTACTAGCCCTGGTGTCCTCGACACACTGACCTGGGAACTAAGGCGCCAGCGATGGCTCTGGTCCCAGGCCTGGTGCAGTAGTGGCAGTTCCATGGCTCCCGGTGGAGTTACTGATACTACTTCTGATTGTTCAGCAGCTTTGGCAGGCGGAATCCCCATCCTTAAAGGCATGTGGGCCACGGCACTGGGCAGTTAATTGCCTGAGCGCCACTGATGTGCACATGGCGGTGGCTCCGAATTGCTGAGGTTTTGATCTCCTCACCTATTCGTCCATCGTCGGGACCCCGCTGGCGCCGCTAAATTCAGCTCCCTGTTTCCAGCAGAAATCACTGTCACGAGCACAATAATTAGCACATACTGAATGTGGCAACACATGGACAAATGTCACCCCGAAATCCTCCAATCTGATGCATTAATTCTCGCTAATTCCCGCTGTTTACAGTTAACTTAGTGACGATTGAGATTATATGTTTCATTGATTTCTGATTAGACTCATTTCCAATTATTGCTTTGGAAAAATTGAATTCCGTGCTGCCTGTCACAGGTGAGACAATCAGTCAGTCCAACATTTAATTTTTTCTATACAAGAACAAAGATGCTGGAAATCTGAAATAAAAACAGAAAATGCTGGAAATATTCAACAGGTCTGGCAGCATCTTTGGAGAGAGAAACAGAGTTAAAGTTTCAGGTCAGTGACACTTCATCAGAACTGGGAGAGATTAGAGATGGAACAGTTTTTAAACCAGACAGGGGAGGGAGGGAGTGGGAAGATTATGATCTACATTGAGTTTAACAATGATCATATCATCCTTATATTATTTAATCTCCCCTGCCTTCCAACGTATCACAGACATTCCCATTTGTTCTTTCAGTTCCAATCATTTCAATCCATCACTGGAGACAGGAACACATTTATAAATCTCAAATAATCCTCAGTCAAACTGGTAACTTTGCTCCTAGCCTGATGTATAATTTATCGACTTATTTCTCTTCCTCATAGTTAACTTGTTGACGATTGGGGTCCTGTCTCGGGGAAAGTGCGGTCTCTCCAAATGTGTCACTCGCTACCTGGTGGCCATGTCAGCGGCGGATCTACTGGTCATTATCCTCGACCTGATATTGAGGCACATTCCCATTGTTTATTGGGAACAGTTTCGGCTCCTATGGTCCATCCCCGTGTGTAATATCCACGCCGTTCTGCTTTATACAGCCACAGACTGTTCTGTCTGGTTCACCGTCACTTTCACCTTTGATCGATTTGTGGCCATTTGTTGCCAGAATGTGAAAAGCAAATATTGCAGCGAGAAAATGGCCGCTGTGGTTCTGGGAACAGTGACTGCGCTGAGCTGTTTAAAGAATATCTTCTGGTATTTTATGTTCACACGCCGGTACTGGAGGATGAACGTCCCCTGGTTTTGTTTTGTAACACTGGCTATTGTGGAATCTCATGTCTGGGCAGCAATCGTGTTCCTCCACAACATTCTAACCCCGGGGCTCCCATTTGTGGTCATTCTGCTGCTCAACGCTCTCACCATCAGTCACATTTTAGTGAGAAGCAGAGGACGCAGAAGACTCCAGGCTCTCAGAAGTGGGGAGACTCGCAGAGACCCAGAGATGGAGAGCCGAAGGAAATCCATCATTTTGCTGTTAGTTATCTCGGCTAATTTCATCCTGTTGTGGGCCGTGTTAATGGGGTACACGATATCGAGACGGATGCGTGATTTAGGGTATCAGTCTGTGCATCTACCCCTGTTTCTGCTGGAATTGGGCTTCATGCTACAACTCCTGAGTTGCTGCACAAACACTGTGATTTACGCTGTGACCCAGACTCAGTTCAGAGAGCAGTTGAAGAATGTGCTGAAATATCCCTTTACTCCAATTGTTAAATTCATTCAAGATGAGAGGAACTGAATCACGGACTATTTCCAACAGTCGGAAGGCGGGGCCTGTCACTGTGGAGACAGAGCGTGGCGGGCCTTTCTCTGTGGAGACGAGGAGGGAGCGGCGCTTGCGCCTTTGGACACAGAACGGGGGCATGGCGTGTCGCTGTGGCGACACAGCGGAGCAGGGCCTGTCGTTCGAGAGAGACGCGGGGCGGGGCCTGTCACGATGCCACAGAGCGGGGAGGGGAGCCTGTCGCTATGGAGCCAGGGAGGGCGGAGCCTGTCGTTACGGTGACAGAGCGGGTCCGTGGTCTGCCGCTATGGAGACAGAGCGGAGCCCTGCCTGCCGTTGAGGAGAAAAAGGGTGGCAGGGCAGGTTACTACGGTGACAGAGAGGGTGCGGGACCTGTATCCAGTGTGGCGGGTAGTGGGGGCGGGGAATGTATCCAGGTTCATGCGGTGTGGCGGGCGGGGAACGTTTTACATGGTGACCGGGATAATGTGCCGGGTCTGTTTCCCAGCGTGACTGGGAGCGGGGATTGCGCCTGTTTCAAAGGTGATGGGGAGTGGAGGCGGGGCCTGATTCCCAGGGTAACAGAACGCTGCAGCCAGAATCCTTCATAATCAGATAATCTTTATAATCACATTATAATGCAAATAAGCCTCTATAACCGTTTATCATCATTTATAAACTTTTTCAGCCCTTTATAACCTTCATAAACTGTCGATAATTATTCATAATACTTTATAAATCTTTATAATCGTTTATGAGTTATTATCCATTATGAGCCTTTATGGTCTTTTCTAACCCGTTGCAGCTCATACATTTTCTGCCGTGGACAGAAAACATTGAAAATCATCACCGTGGATTGATCTAATTCCACCAGGCCACAGTGCACATCATTTAGAATGACCACAGGGCATATCATTTCAAATGTCTGCAGTGCAGGTCATTTCCAATAGCCACACGTTATATCACTTAAAATGGTAATATTGCATAAGACTTCACATGTTCGAAGTACATATCACTTAAAATGGTCTCAGTGCATGTCAATTAAAATGGCCACACGGCATGTCACTTGGAAAAGTTGCAGTACAGGTCACTTAAAATAGCCATACTGTAAATCATTTAAAATGGTCATACAGCTTATCACGTAAAGTGGCCGCAGTACATGTCACTTAAAATGGCGGCAGCGCATATCACTTAAAATGTCCATAGAGCATGTCACTTAAGATATTCGCTCTGCAGATCATTTAAAATGGGCGCAGGGAAGGTCATTTAAAATGGCTGCACTGCATAACACTTGAAATGGCCGTAGAGTATAACATCAAAAATTGCCAAAGTGCAAATCACTTAAAATGGCTGCTGTCCTGAGGGCCACACGGCATGTCACTTAAAATGGAAAGACTGCATATCACTTAAAGTGGGTACAGTGCATGTTCCTTAAAATGGTCGCAGGGCCTATCACAAAAATTGGAGACACTGCCTGTCACTTAAAATGCTCTATGCTTATCACATAAAAAGGCAAGAGTGCACATCATTTCAAATGGCAATGCCAAATATCATGCAAAATGATCGCACTACAGATTACAAACAAACCAGGAAAGTGCCAGTTCAAATCAGTCCTCTGTTAATCCAATCTGGAAAGGCACTGAGTTCCGCACAAACACCAAGAAAGTGCAAATTCAAAGCAGGGCAATGTTAAACCCATGTGGTGTGGCACTGAGTCCCACTCTCACATCAGCAAAGGGCGAATTCAAACCAAGCCTGTATTAATCCCAACTGAACTGGTACAGAGCCCCACGCACAAACAAGGAAACCACAATTCAAACCTAATTTGTGTTATTTCAAGCTGGAGTGATACTGAGTCCAACTCATTCACCAGAAAATGGGCAATTCAAACCAGGCCTCTGTTAATCCCAGCGGATTATTACTGAGACCCACTCACATACCAGGAAAGGGCCAATTCAAACCAGGCCTCTGTAAATCACATCTGGAGTAGTGCTGAGTCCCACTCACACACAAGGAAAGAGCCAATTGAAACCTGTGTTAAATCAATCTGGAGTGGAACTGATACCCACTCAACAACAGGAAAGGGCCAGTCAAGAGAGGCCTTTATTAATCCTGGTTGGATTGGTACTGATTCCTACTCACAGACCAGGAAAGGTCAAATTCAAAGCAAGCCAGTTTTATTCCCAGTTCGAGTAGTATTGAGCCCACTTACACACCAGGAAAGGGCTTTTTCAGACAAGGCCTATGCTAGTACCAGCTGGAATGGCACTGAGTCCCTAGTACACTCCAGGAATGGACAAATTCAAAGATGCCTATGTTAAATCCAGCTGGAGTGCGACTGAGTGCCACTCACACAGGAGGAAATTGCCAATTCAAACCAAGCCTCTGTTACTGCCAGCTGGAGTAGTACTGGGTCACAGTTAACACCAACAAATGGCTAATACAAACCAGGTCTATGTTAATCGTAGCTAGAGTGGCACTGAAACCCACTCACACACCAAGAAAGGGCGAATTCAAACCACGCCGATGTTAATCCGAGCTGGAGTGCTGCTGGGTCACAATCAAACACCAGAAAATGGCCAATACAAACCAGGCCTATGTGAAACCCAGATGTAGTGGTACTGAGTCCCAATCACTAACCAAAAAAGTGCCAACTCAAAGCAGGTCTGCTCTAATCCCAGTTTGGGTGGTACTGAGCCCCACTCAAACACCAGGAAAGGGCGAATTCAAAACAAGCATGCGTTAATCCCAGTTGGAGTATTACTGAGACCCAATCAAACATCAGTAAGAGCGAACTGAAACCAGGCCTGTGTTAATCCCAGAAGGAGTGGCACTGAGTCCCTTTCAAATAACATGAAATGGCCAGTACAAACCAGGATTTCGTTAATCGCATCTGGAGTGGTACTGGGTACCACTCGCAACCCAGGAGAGAGCCATTTAAAACGAGGCCTATGGTAATTACAGTTGGAGCTGTCCTGAATCCCACGCATACACCAGGTAAGTGATGATACGAAGCAGGCCAGCGATAATCTTAGTTGCATGGGTGCTGACTCCCAGTCACACGCAAGAAGTGTCAGGAATAATGGTGGTGAACTTAAAGCATGGATCAGTACTTGGAGCTACGATGTTGTGGCCATGACGGAGACGTGGATATCACAGGGGCAGGAATGGTTGTTGGATGTTCCGAGGTTTAGATGTTTCAAAAGGAATAGGGAGGGAGGGAAAAGAGGTGGGGGAGTGGCATTGTTAATCAGGGATAGTGTCACAGTTGTAGAAAGGGAGGTCGTCGAGGAGGGTTTGTCTACTGAGTCAGTATGGGTGGAAGTCAGAAACAGGAAAGAAGCAGTCACTTTGTTAGGAGTTTTCTATAGACCCCCCAATAGCAACAGAGACATGGAGGAACAGATTGGGAACCAGATTTTGGAAAGGTGCAGAGGTAACAGGGTTGTTGTCATGGGTGACTTCAACTTCCCTAATATTGATTGGATACTCCTTAGTGCAAATAGTTTGGATGGAGCAGTTTTTGTCAGGTGTGTCCAGGAAGGTTTCCTGACTCAATATGTAGATAGGCCGACTAGAGGGGAGACTATGTTGGACTTGGTGCATGGCAACGAACCAGGCCAGGTGGCAGATCTCTCGGTGGGAGAGCATTTCGGTGATATTGATCACAACTCCCTGAGCTTTACTATAGTCATGGAGAGGGACAGGAGCAGACGGGGTGGGAAAATATTTTATTGAGGGAGGGGGAATTATAATGCTATTAGGCAGGAACTGGGGAGCATAAATTGGGAACAGATCTTCTCAGGAAAATGCACGACAGAAATGTGGAGGTTGTTTAGGGAGCGCTTGCTGCGACTGCTGGATCGGTTTGTCCCGATGAGGCAGGGAAGGGATGGCAGGGGGAAGGAACCTTGGATGACAAGAGATGTGGAACAGCGAGTCAAGAGGAAGAAGGAAGCTTACTTAAGGTTGAGGAAGCAAGGATCAGACAGGGGTTTAGAGGGTTACAAGGTAGCCAGGAAAGAACTGAAGAATGGACTTTGGAGAGCTAGAAGGGGACATGAAAAAGTCTTGGCGGGTAGGATTAAGGAAAATCCGAAGGCGTTCTACACTTATGTGAGGAACAAGAGGACGGCCAGACTGAGGGTAGGGCCGATCAGGGATAGTGCAGGGAGCTTGTGCCTGGAGTCGGAGGAGGTAGGGGTGGTCCTAAATGAATACTTTGCTTCAGTATTCACTAGCGAGAGGGACATGGTCGTTTGTGAGGACAGCGTGGAACAGGCTGATATGCTCGAACAGGTTGAGGTTAAGAGGGAGGATGTGCTGGAACTTTTGAATGATATGAGGACAGATAAGTCCCCGGGGTCAGACGGGATATATCCAAGGATATTACGGGAAGCGAGGGAAGAGATTGCTGCGCCTTTGGAGATGATCTTTGCCTCTTCGATGTCCACTGGAGTAGTACCGGATGATTGGAGGGTGGCCAATGTTGTTCCCTTGTTCAAGAAAGGGAATAGGGATAACGCTGGGAATTATAGACCAGTCAGTCTTACGTCGGTAGTGGGCAAATTATTGGAGAGGATTCTGAGAGACAGGATTTATGATTATTTGGAAAAACATGGTTTGATTAGAGACAGTCAGCATGGCTTTGTGAGGGGCAGGTCATGCCTACGAAGAAAGATTGAGGGAGCTGGGGCTTTTCTCATTGGAGCGAAGAAGGATGAGAGGTGACTTGATTGAGGGGTACAAGATGATGAGAGGCATAGATAGAGTGGATAGTGAGAGACGTTTTCCCAGGGTGGAAAGGGCTATCACCCCGGGGCATAATTTTCAGGTGATTGGAGGAAGGTTTCGGGGAGATGTCAGAGGTAGCTTCTTTACACAGAGTGTGTTGGGTGCGTGGAATGCGCTGCCAGCGGTGGTCGTAGAAGCAGATACGTTAGCGGCATTTAAGAGACTCTTGGATAGCTATATGGATGCTGGTTGAACAAAGGGTAGGTAGTTAGTTTGATCTTAGAGTAGGTTAAAGGTTCGGCAAAACATCGTGGGCCGAAGGGCCTGTACTGTGATGTGCTGTTCTATGTTCTATGTTAAATGGCCCAATTCAATCCAGGCCTGGGTTAATCCCATCTGGAGTGGTACTGTGTGCCAATCACACATCAGGAAAGGGCCAATTCAAACCAAGCCTGTATTCATCGCATCTGGAGGGATACTGAGTCCCAATCACAATCCAGGAAATGGCCAGCACAAACTAGGCCTTTGTTAATCCTAGTTGGAGTTGTACACATTCCCACTCACAGAACAGGAAAGGCCAAATTTTATCCAGGCCTGTGTTCAGCCAAGCTGGACTGCTACTGAGTCCTGCTCACACACCAGGAGAGGGCCAACTCAAACCAGGCTTGTGTTAATCCTATTTGGAGGGGTGCTGTGTCCCACTCACACACCAGGAATGATATAATTGAAATCATGCCTCTGTTAATCCTATCTGAATTGGTGCTGCGACCCACTAATTCAGCAGGAATTCAGCAGGGTGAAATCATACTGTTAATCCTTTCTTGAGTGGTACAGAGCCCCCCTCTCAATCCAGGAAAGAGCTAGTTCAAACCAGGAGTCTGTTAATCACGGGTGGAGTGATACTGAGATCTACTCACACAACCGGAAAGGGCCAATTCATACCAGCTCTCTGTTAATCCAGCTGGATTGTTACAGAGTCGCACTCACACACCAGCAAAGAGCTAATTCAAACCAGGCCTGTGTTAATCGCAGCTGGTGTGGTTTTAAATCCCACGCACAGACCAGGAATGGGACAGAGAAAAAGCAAACAACACTTTGTGCATCCCATTTGGAGTGGTTTTGAGTCCCACACACACAAAGGAAGGGGCCAATTCAAAGCAGGCTTGTGTTAATCGCAGCTTGAGTGGTACAGAGCCCCACCCATGCCAAGGAAATGGCCACAACAAAGCCAGCCACGCAGAATGGTGTTGAGTCCCGCACACATACTGTGATAGAGCCAATTCAAATCAGGCCCTTGTTTATCTCAGTTGGAGTGGTACTGACTCCAACTCATACACCAGGAGAGAGCCTATTCAATCCAGTGTTGTGCTAATCGCAGCTGGAGTGGTACGAAGAACCTCACACACACCTGGAATGGGCTAATTCAAACGAGGCCCCTGGTAATGCCATCGGGAATGGTCCTGAGTCCATCCTACACTCCAGGAAAGGGAAGGTCGTCCCAGGCCTGTGTTAATCCCAGATGGGGTGGTACTGAGTCCGACTCACACACCAGGGAATGTCCAGTACATACCAGGCCTATGATAATCACATCTGGAGTGATACTGAGCCCCTCTCACCCACCAGGAAAGGGCCAGACAAATCAAGCCTTTGTTAATACCAGCTGGAGTGGTATTGAGTCCCACACACCACAACAGTTGCGGGCGAATAATATCTAGGCCTGCGTGAGTCACAGCTGGAGCAGGAATGAACCCTATTCACACACCGGAATGGCAAAATTCAATCCAGGCCTGTGTTAATCCCATCTGGAGTGGTACTCTGTATCACTCCCACACCAGGAAAGGGCCAATTAAAACTGGGCCTTGTTTATCCCAGTTGGAGTTGTACTGAGTCCCACTCACACATCAGGAAAGAGCGAATACAAATCAGGACGGTGTTAATCCCAGCTGGAGCTGTACTGGGTCCGATTCACACATCAGGAAAGAGAAAATTAGAACAAGGCCTGATTTAATCCCAGTTTAAGTGGTACTGAGTCCCACACATGTACCTGGAAGGGGTGACTTAATTTGGTGCTCCGGCCCACTCATACGGCAGGAACTGGCGAATTTCATACCCGGCCTGTGATAATCCCATTTGGAGTGGTACAGAGCCCCACTCTCAAACCAGGAAAGGACAAGATCAAACCAGGCGTCTGCTAATCCCAGTTGTTGTGATACTGAGACCAGCTCACACAGCAGGAAAGGGCCAGCTCATACCAGCCCTCTGTTCATCCACCCTGCACGGTACAGAGTCACACTCAGACACCAGCAAAGCTCTAATTCAAACCAGGCCTGTATTAATCGCAGCTGGAGTGGTGTTAACTCCCACGCATACACCAGGAAAGGACCAGAAGATCCAATCCTTTGTGAATCCCAGCTGGAGAGGTACTGAGTCCAACTCCCATACCAGGAAAGAGACAATTCAAACCAGGTCTGTGGAAATCACAGCTGAAGTGTTACTGAGTCCCATTCAAACATCAGAAAGGGTCAGTTCAAACCAGTCCTGTGTTAACTCCAATCTGTAATGCTATTGAGTCTCACTCACATACCAGGTAAGGGCCAATTCAAAGAAGGCTTGTGTTAATTCTATCTGGAGTGGTACTGTGGCCCACTCATTTACCAGGAAGTGGCCAACACAAACCAGCCATGTGTAAACCGCAGCCAGAATGGTGCTGAGTCACGCACACACACCAGTGTAGAGGCAATTCAAATCAGGCCTGCATTTATCTCTTTTGAAGTGCGACTGACTCCAAATCACACACCAGGATAGAGTCAATTCAAACCAGTGCTGTGTTATTCCCAGCTGGAGAGGTACTGAGACCAAATCACACAAAAGGAATGGGCCAATTCATAACAAGCCTGTATTAATCCTGCTGGAGTGGGACTTAGTCGCACTCACACATCAGGATAGGCTAATTCAAAGCAGACCTGTGTTAATCGCATCTGGATTGGTACTAAATCTGCTTTACACACCAGAAAAGGACCAACCAAACGAACCCTTGTTAAACCCAGCTGGAGTAGTATTGAGTCACACACACCTAAGAGGAAAGGGTCAATTCAAACCAGGCCTGTGTCAATCCAAGCTGGAGTAGTACTAAGTCCACTGACACACCAGAAAGGGGCCAGTTCAACCAGAAATGTGTTATTTCCGGCTGGAGTGGTGCTGAGTCCCACTCACACACGATGAATGGGCCAATTAAATCCAGGCATTTGTGAAACCTAGCTGGAATGGACTGAGCTCCACTAACAAGCCAGGAAAGAGCCAATTCAAGACCGGCTGCGTTAATCCCAGCGGATTGGTACTGAGCCCCACTCACAAAGCAGGAAAGGACTACTTCAAACCAGGCCTGTGTTAAATCAATCTGCAGTGGAATTGATCCCCCACTCAACAACAGGAAAGGGCCAGTCAAGAGAGGCCTATATTAATCCCTCTTGGATTGGTACTGATTCCCAATCACAGACCAGGAAAGGTCAAATTCAAAGCAAGCCTGTTTTAATCCCAGCGCGAGTCATACTGAGTCCCACTACACACCAGGAAAGGGCTATTTCCGACCAGGCCTGTGTTAAACCCAACTGGAACGTTACAGAATCCCACTTATACACCAGGAAAGGGCCATTTCAGACCAGGCCTGTGTTAAACCCAGCTGGAACGTTACAGAATCCCACTTACACACCAGGGAAGGGCCATTTCAGAATAGGCATGTGTTAAACCCAGCTGCATTTTGTACAGGGTCCCACTTACACACCAGGAAAGGGCGAATTCAAACCAGGTCCGTGTTAATCCCAGCTGGAATGGTATAGAGCTCCAGTTACACACCAGGAAAGGGCCATTTCAGACCAGGCCTGTGCTAATCCCAGCTGCATTTTGTGCAGAGTCCCATTTACACACCAGGAAAGGGCCATTTCAGACCAGGCCTGTGTTAAACCCAGCTGCATTTTGTACAGAGTCCCACTTACACACCAGGAAAGGGCCATTTCAGACCAGTCCTGTGTTAAACCCAGCTGCATTTTGTACAGAGTCCCACTTACACGCCAGGAAAGGGCGAATTCAAACCAGGTCTGTGCTAATCCCCGCTGGAATGGTACAGAGTCCCACTTACACACCAGGAAAGGGCCATTTCAGACCAGGCCTGTGTTAATCCCATCTGGAATGCAACAAAGACCCACTTACACACCAGGAAAGGGCGTATTCAAACCAGGTCTGTGTTAATCCCAGCAGGAATGGTACTGGGTCCCACCTACACACCAGAAAAGGGTCATTTCAGACCATTCCTGTGCTAATCCCAGCTGGAATGGTACTGTATCCCACTTACACACCAGGAAAGGGCCATTGCAGACCATGCCTGTGCTAATCCCATCTTGAATGGTACAGGGTCCCTTTACACACCAGGAATGGCCAATTCAAACCATGCCTATGTTAATCCCAGCGCGAGTCATACTGAGTCCTACCTACACACCAGGAAAGGGCCATATCTGACCAAGCCTCTGTTAATCCCAGCTGGAATGGTGCAGAGTCCCACTTACACACCAGGAAAGGGCCATTTCAGACCAGGCCTCTGTTAATCCCAGCTGGAATGGTACAGAGTCCCACTTACACACCAGGAAACGGTCAATTCAAACCAGGCCTGAGTTAATGCCAGCTGGAGTTGTACTGGGTCACAATCAAACACTAGGAAATGGCCAAAACAAACCAGGCCTATGAGAAACCCAGATATCGTGGTACTGAGTCCCACTCACTAACCAGGAAAGTACCAACTGAAAGCAGCTCTGTTTTAATCCCAGTTTGTAGAGTCTATGACTCTATGACTCTTTGAGTTTATGACTCTGAGTCTCTGACTCTACTGAGCCGTAAAACAAACACCAGGAGAGAGCTAATTGAAAACAGGCATGCGTTAATCCCATCTGATGTGTTGCTGAGACCCAATCAAAGACCAAGAAAGAGCGAATTCAAACCAGGCCTGTGTTAATCCCAGCATGAGTGGAACTGAGTTCCTTTCACAGACCAAGAAATGGCCAGAACAAACCAGTATTTTGGTAATCGCATCTGGAGTAGTACTAAGTACCACTCGTAAACCAGAAAAGAGTTATTTCAAACCAGGCCTGCTGTAATTCCAGTTGGAGTTGTACTGATTCCTACTCACACACCAACCAAGTGACGTTTCGAACCTGGCCTGCGATAATCCTAAATAAAAGCAAGCAATGCTGGAAATATTCAGCAGGTCCGGCAGCATTGTGGCGAGAGAGGCAGAGTTAACGTTTCAGGTCAGTGACCCTTCTTCAGAACGATACGCCTGGTTGGAATGGCGCTGAGACACACTCACACACCAGGAAAGGGACACTTCAATCCAGGACTGTGTTGATCCCAGCTGGAGTGGTAATGAGTACCACGAACACATAAGGAAATGATCAAAACAAACCAGGCCTGCCTTAATTCAAACTGGAGTTGTACTGACCCACTCTCACACACCAGAAAAGGCCTAATTCAATCCAGGCCTGAGGTAATCCCAGTTCGAGTGGTACTGAATACCACTCAGACATCAGAAAAGGGGTTAATTCAAACCAGACCTGCATTAAAGCCATCTGAAGGGGTACTGAATCCCACTCATAATCCAGGAAATATCCAGCACAAACCAGGCCTGTGTTAATGCCAGTGGGAGTTCTACTGACTCCCACTCACACAACAGGAAAGGCCAAATTCGATCCAGGCCTGTGTTCATCCAAGCTGGACTGGTACTGAGTCCCGCTCACACACCAGGAAAGAGCGAATTCAAACCAGGCCTGTGTTAATCCCAGCTGGTGAGGTACTGAATCCGATTAACACACCATGAAAGGGAAAATTCATACCAGGTGTCAGTTAATCGCAGCTGAATTGGTGCTGCGACCAATTCACACACCAGCAAACGGTTAATTCAAACCAGGCCTGTTAATTGCAACTGGTGTGGTACTATGTCCAACGCATACACCAGGAACCGGCCAGACAAACCAAGCCTTTGTTAATCCCAGTTGGAGTGGTGTTGTCCCAGTAACACAACCGAAAGCGGCCAATTCAAACCAGGCCTGTGTTAATCCCATCAGGAGTGGTAATGTGTCCCACTCCCATACCAGGAAAGGGTCAAGTCAAAACAGGCTGGTGCTAATCCAGCTGGAGTGGTACTGAGTCCCACGCATGCTAAGGAAATGGCCAAAACAAACCAGCCATGTGTTCATCCAATGCAGAATGGTACTGATACCCACTTACACACCGTGATAGAGCCAATTCAAATCAGGCCTGTGTTTATCTCAGCTGGAGTGGTACTGACTCCAACTCTTACACCAGCATAGAGCCAATCCAAACCAGTGCTGTGTTAATCCCAACTGGAGTGGTACTAAGTCCATCTCACACATCTGTAAATGGCCAAATCAAACCAGGCCCGTGTTAATCTCATAGGGGATGGGACTGAGTACATCTTACACTCCAGGAAAGGGAAGTCGTCCCAGGCCTGTGTTAATCCCAACTGGAGTAGTTCTGAGTCCCACTCACAAACCAAAAAAATGGCCAATTCAAACTAGGCCTGCGCTTATCCAAACTGGAGGGGTCAATTTAATCCTGCTGCTAAGCCATCTGAAGTGGGACTGTGTCCCACTCACAAATCAGGAAACCGCCACGACAAAACAAGCCTATGCTAAGATGACTGGAGTGGTTCTGAGTCCCACACACACTCTAGGAAAGGGCCAATTCAAACCAGGCTGCGTTAATCCCACCTGGAGTGGTACTGAATCCGATTCACACACCAGAAAATATCCTACACAAAGCAGGCCTGTGCTAATCCCAGTTGGAGTGGAACTGAGTCCCACTTAAACAGCAGGAAAGGGCCAATTCAAACCAGTACTGTGTTAATTGCAGCTGGAGTGGTACTCAGCCCCTCTCACACACCTGGAATGGGCCAATTCAAACGTGTCCTGGGTTAATCACAGCTGGAGTAGTTCTGAGTTCCACTCACAAACAAGAAAATGGCCAATTCAAAATAGGCCTGCTTTTATCCAAGTTACTGTGGTTCTGAGTGACACTGACACAAAAGGAAAAGGCCAGATCAAACCAGCACTGTGCTAATTCCAGCTGGAGTGGTACATAGTCTTATTCTGAATCCATGAAAATGGCGAGTTCGAACCAAGCCTTTGTTAATCACATCTGGTTTGGTGTTGAGTCCCACACACATGACAGAAAGGGGCCAATTCAAACCAGGCCATTGTTAATCCCAGCTGGAGTGATACTGAGTCCCGCTCTGAAACCGGCAAAGGGCCAGTTCAAGCCATGAGTCTGTTATTCCTAGTTGGAGAGGTACTGAGACCCTTGCACATAACAAGAAAGGGATAATTCAAACCAGCCCTGTGTTAATTGCATCTGGAATGGTACGGAATCCCTCTAACACACCAGGAATGGGCAAGCCAAACCAAGCCTTTGTTAATCCCAGCTAGAGTGGTATTGAATCCCACACACAACAACGAGAAGTGGGGAATTCAAACCAGGCCTCTGTTAATCCCAGTTGGAGTGGTACTGAGTACCACTCGCACACCAGGAAATGGCCAATTCAAGCCAGGCCTGCGTTAAATCCGGCTTGAGTGCTTCTAAACCCCACATAATCACCACGAAAGGGCCAATTCAAACCAGGCTGTGTTAGTCCCATCTGGTGTGGCACTGAGTCCCACTCATACACCAGGAAATGGCCAACATAAACCAGCCATGTGTTAATCTCAGGCAGAATGGTACTGAGTCACACACACACACACACACACACACACACACACACACACACACACACACACACACACACACACACACACACACACACACACACACACACACACACACACACACACACACACACACAAGCCAGTATAGAGCCAATTCAAATCAGGGAAGTGTTAATACCACCTGGAGTGGTATTAAGTCCATCTCACACATCTGTAAAGGGCCAATTCAGACCAAGCGCGTGTTAATCCCAATGAAGATGGCACTGTGTCCACCTTACTCTCCAGGAAAGGGGGAGTCAAACGTGGCTTGTGTTAATCACAGCTGGAGTAATTCTGAATCCCACTCACATACAAGAAAATGGCCAATTCAAACTAGGCCTGCGTTTATCCAGGTTATTGTGGTTCTGAGCCACACTGACACAAAAGGAAAGGGTCAGTTCAAACCAGGACTGTGCTAATTCTAGCTGCAGTGATACAGAGTCCCATTCTGAAACTATGAAAGGGGCCAATTCAAACCAGGCCGTTGTTAATCCCAGCTGGAGTGATACTGAGTCCCACTGCCATAAAAGGAAAGGGTCAGGTCAAACCACGCCTGTGTTAATCACAGCTGGAATGTTACTGTGTCCCACTCACAAAGCAGGAAATGGACAATGCAAACCAGACATGAGTTAATCCCAGGAAGAATGGTACTCAGTCCGTTTCCCACACCTGGAAAGGGCGATTTGAAAACTGGCCCGTGATAATCCCATCGGGAACGATACTGAGTCCCACTTACATTCCAGAAAAGGTTAAGTCAAACCAGGCCTGTGTTAATCCCAGCTGGAGTAGGTCTGTGTCCCTATCACAATCCAAAAAATGGCCAATTCAAGCTGGGCCTGCGTTTATGCAGGTTGGAGGGGTACTTAGAAACATAGAAAATAGGAGCAGGAGTAGGCCATTCGGCCCTTCGTGCCTGCTCCGCCATTCGTAATAATCATGGCTGATCATCCAACTCAGTAGCCGGCTCCTGCTTTTGCCACAGACCCTTTGATTGCTTTAGACCCAAGAGCTATATCAAACGTCTTCTTGAAAACATACATTGTTTTGGCCTCAACCGCTTTCTGTGGTGGCGAATTCCTCAGGTTCACCACATGCTAGGTGAAGAAATTTCTCCTCATCTCAGTCCTGAAAGGTATACCCCGTATCCTTAGACGATGACACCTGGTTCTAGACTGCCCCACAATCGGGAACATCTTCCCAGCACCTACCCTGTCAAGTCCTGTTCGAATTTTATAGGTTTCTATGAGATCCCGCCTTACTCTTCCAAACCCCAGCGAATATAATCCTAACCGACTCACTCTCTCCTCATACGTCAGTCCCACCATCCCAGGAATCAGTCTGCTAAACCGTCGCTGCACTCCCTCTATAGCAAGAACATCCTTCCTCAGATAAGGAGACCAAAACGGCACACAATATTCCAGGTGTGGCCTCACCAAGGCCCTGTATAATTGCAGCAAGACATCCCTGCCTCTGTACTCGTATCCTCTCGCTATGAAAGCCAACATACCATTTGCCTTTTTTACCGCCTGTTGCACCTGCATGCTTACCTTCAGCGACTTGTGTACGAGAAGACCCAGGTCTTGTTGCCTATTCCCCTCTCTCAGTTTATAGACGTTCATATAATAATATGCCTTCCTGTTTTTGCTACCAAAGTGGATAACCTCACATTTATCCACACTATACTGCTTGTGCCATGCATTATCCCAGTCACTCAACTTGTCCAAATTACCCTGAATCCTCTCTGCATCCTCCTCACAACCCCCACTCCCACCCATTGTTGCGTCATCTGCAAGTTTGGAGATATTGCATTTAGTTCCCTCATCTAAAATCATTAATGTATATTGTGAATAGCTGGGGTCCTAGAACCAATCCCTGTGGTACCACACTGGTCATTGCCTGACATTGGAAAAAAAGACCCATTTGTCCCTACTCTTTGTTTTCTGTCCGTGAACCAATTTTATATCCATCGCAATGCATTACCCCCAAGCCCACTTTAATTTTACATGATAATCTCTTATGTGGGACTTTATTGAAAGTCTTCCTAAATCCCAAATAAACCTTATCCACTGGCTCGCCCTCATCAATACTACAGTTACATCCTCGAAGAATTCTGATAGATTTGTCAAGCATGATTTCACTTTGGTAAATCCAGGCTGAATCTGCCCGATTCTACCACTGTTTTCCAAGTATTGTGCTATAAAATCTTTTCTAATGGACTCAAGAATTTTCCCCACTACCGACGTCAGGCTGACTGGTCTTACTTCCCGTGCTTTCTCTCTACCTCCCTTTTTAAATTGTGAGGTTACATTAGCTACCCTCCAATCTGAAGGAACTGTTCCAGAGTCTATAGCATCTTGGAAGATGACCACCAATGCATCCACTATTTCTAGGACCACTTCCTTAAGTACTCTGGGATGCATACCATCAGGCCCTGGGCATTGATCGGCCTTCAATCCCATCAATTCCCCCAACACCATTTCTCAACTAATACTGATTTCTATCATTTCCTCTCTCTCATAAAGCCCTGTGTTCCCCAACTTTTCTGGTATGACTAAGTCCAACTCGCAAACCAGGAAAGGAGCAATTAAAACCAGGCCTGTGTTAATAACTTCTGACGTGGCTCTGAGTCCCACACACACTTCAGGAACGGGCCCATTCAAAACAGGCTGCATTAATCCCATCTAGAGTGGCACTGATTCCAACTCACACATCAGGAACTCGTGAATTCAAACCAGGTCACAGTATATCTCATCTGAAGTGGTACAGAGTCCGAGTCGCACTCCAGGAATGGCCAATGCACACCAAGCCCGTGTTAATCCCAGCTCTAGTGGCACTGAGTCCCATTCAGCCACCAGGAAGGTGCAAATGCAAACTAGGGCTGTCTTAACGCCTGTTGGTACGTACTGAGTCGCACTCACACACCAGGAAGGGGCAAGTTCGAACCAGCTGTTCGTTAATCACAGCTGGAATGTACTACGTCCCACTCACAAACCATAAAATTGCCAATTCAAAACAAGCCTGTGTGATTACCATCTGGAGTGTTACTCAGTCCTGCTCACACAAGAAGAAAGGTTTAATGCAAACCAAGACTGTGTTCATCTCAGGTAGAGTGGTACTGAACTCGACTCACACATCAGAAAATGGCCAATCAAAAGCAAACCTGTGTTCATCCCAGTGGGAGTGACGCTGAGACCCACTCACACATTGGGAAAGCGCCAATGCAAGACAGGCCTGTGTTGATCCCATCTGGAGCTGCACTGAGTTCCAATCACACACCGGAAAAGGGCAAATTCAAACCAGGCCTGTTTTATTCCCGTCTGGTTAGGAACTGAGTCCCATTCACACATGAGAGAAGAGCAAATTCAGACCAAGCCTGCTTGACTCCCAGTTCGAGGGGTCCTGAGTCCCACACACGCACACACAAACCTGGAAAGGGCCAATTTACACCAGGCATGCGTTAGTTTAATCGGGACAGTACTGAGTGCAATTTACCCTTCAGGAAAGGGAAAGTTACACCAGGCCTGTGTAATCCAGCTGTAGTAGTACTGAGTACCCCTCACAAACCAGAAAATGGCCAATTCAAACTAGGCCTGAGGTTATTCGAATTGGATGGGTCCTTGGACCAATTCACTCCGCTGGAAAGGCCCAATTCAAAACAGGTCTGTGTTAATCCCAGCTGTAGTGGTACTGAGTTCCACTCACACTTCAGGAACGGGCCCATTCAAAACAGGCTGCGTTAATCCCATCTAGAGTGGCACTGATTCCAACTCACACATCAGGAACTCGTGAGTTCAAACCAGGTCACAGTTAATCTCATCTAAACTGGTACAGAGTCTGAGTCACACTCCAGGAATGGCCAATGCACACCAAGCCCGTGTTAATCCCAGCTCTAGTGGCACTGAGTCCCATTCAGCCACCAGGAAGGTGCAAATGCAAACTAGGGCTGTCTTAACGCCTGTTGGTGCGTACTGAGTCGCACTCACACACCAGGAAGGGGCAAGTTCGAACCAGCTGTTCGTTAATCACAGCTGGAATGTACTACGTCCCACTCACAAACCATAAAATTGCCAACTCAAAACAAGCCTGTGTGATTACCATCTGGAGTGTTACTCAGTCCTGCTCACACAAGAAGAAAGGTTTAATACAAACCAAGACTGTGTTCATCTCAGGTAGAGTGGTACTGAACTCGACTCACACATCAGAAAATGGCCAATCAAAAGCAAACCTGTGTTCATCCCAGTTGGAGTGACGCTGAGCCCCACTCACACATTGGGAAAGCGCCAATGCAAGACAGGCCTGTGTTGATCCCATCTGGAGCTGTACTGAGTTCCAATCACACACCGGGAAAGGGCAAATTCAAACCAGGCCTGTGTTATTCCCGTCTGGTTAGGCACTGAGTCCCATTCACACATGAGAAAAGAGCAAATTCAGACAAGCCTGCTTTGCTCCCAGTTCGAGGGGTCCTGAGTCCCACACACGCACACACAAACCTGGAAAGGGCCAATTTACACCAGGCATGCGTTAGTTTAATCGGGACAGTACTGAGTGCAACTTACCCTTCAGTAAAGGGAAAGTTACACCAGGCCTGTGTAATCCCAGCTGTAGTAGTACTGAGTTCCCCTCACAAACCAGAAAATGGCCAATTCAAACTAGGCCTGAGATTATCCGAATTGGATGGGTCCTTGGACCAATTCACTCCGCTGGAAAGGCCCAATTCAAAACAGTTCTGTGTTAATCCCAGCTGTAGTGGTACTGAGTCCCACTCACACACCAGGAAAGGCCCACTTTAATCCAGGCCTGTATTAACCCCAGATGGAGTGGTACAGGATCCGGCTCCCACACCAGTAAACGGACAATTCAAAGCAAGCCTTTGTTAATTCCAATTGGAGTTGTACTGACTCCCACTCGCACACCAGGAAAGGCTCAATTTAATCCTGACCCGTATTAATCCAAGAAGGAGTGGTACTGAGGCCCACTCACACACCAGGAGATGGCCAATTCAAACCTGTCGTGTGTTAATCCCATTTGGAGTGGTGCTGAGTCCCACGCAGACACCAGGAAGGGGTCAATTCAAATCAGACGTGATAAATCCATCTGGAGTGGTTCTGAACTCTACTCACTCTCCACGAATGGGCCAATTCAAACCAGGCCTGTCTTCATCACAGCTGGAGTGGGACTGACTCCAACTCACACACCAGGAAAGGTCCAATTCAATCCAGGCCCATGTTAATCTAAACTGTACTGGTACTGAGTCACACACACACCAGGAGAGGGCCAATTCGAATCAGGCTTGTGCTAATCCCGTTTGGAGTGGTATTGTGTCCCATTCACACACCAGGAAAGGCCCAATTCAATCCTAGCAAGTGTTAATCCAAGCTGGGGTGGTACTGAGTCCCACAGACACACCAGGAGTGGGCCAATTCCAACCAGGCTCGTATTAATCCCATTTGGAGTGGTGCTGAGACCCACTCACAAACCAGACAATGGCCAATTCAAAACAGACATGCGTTAAACCCAAGTGGAGTGGTACTGAATCTCACTCACACAACTGAAAGAGCCAATGCAAACCAGGCCTATGTTAACCGCATCGGGAATGGTACTGAGTCCAATTTGCACTCCAGGAAAGGGCAAGTCAAACCAGGCCTGTGTTGCTCCCAGCTGCTGTAGTACTGATTTCCATCCACATACCAGGAATGTGCCATGGCAAGCCAGGCCCATGCTAATTTTAGCTGCAGTGGTACTGAGTCCCATGCACACACCAGGAAGGGGCAAGTTCGAACCAGCTGTTCGTTAATCACAGCTGGAATGTACTATGTCCCACTCACAAACCATAATATTGCCAATTCAAAACAAGCCTGTGTGGTTACCATCTGGAGTGTTACTCAGTCCTGCTCACACAAGAAGAAAGGTTTAATACAAGCCAAGACTGTGTTGATCTCAGGTCGAGTGGTACTGAACTCGGCTCACAAATCAGAAAATGGCCAATCAAAAGCAAACCTGTGTTAATCCCAGTTGGAGTGACGCTGAGACCCACTCACACATTGGGAAAGCGCCAATGCAAGACAGGCCTGTGTTGATCCCATCTGGAGCTGTACTGAGTTCCAATCACACACCAGGAGTGAGCAAATTCAAACCAGGCTCGTATCAATCCCATTTGGAGTGGTGCTGAGACCCACTCACAAACCAGACAATGGCCAATTCAAAACAGGCATGCGTTAAACCCAACTGGAGTGGTACTGAGTCTCACTCACACAACTGAAAGAGCCAATGCAAACCAGGCCTACGTTAACCGCATCGGGAATGGTACTGAGTCCAATTTGCACTCCAGGAAAGGGCAAGTCAAACAAGGCCTGTGTTACTCCCAGTTGCTGTAGTATTGATTTCCATCCACATACCAGGAATGTGCCATGGCAAGCCAGGCCCATGCTAATTTCAGCTGCAGTGGTACTGAGTCCCATGCACACACCAGAAAAGGGCCAATTGAAAGCAAGACTATGTTAATCCTCGTTGGATTGGCACTGAGTCGAACTCACACAGCAGGAAAACGCCAATTCAAACCATGTATTTGTCGATCACAGTTGGAGTAGCACTGAACCCCACAAAACACCAGGAAACTACTAATTCAAAACAGGCCTGTGCTACTCCGATCTGGAGTGGTACTGAGTCAAACTTACATATAAGCAAAGGGCCTTTTCAAAGCATGCTTGTCTTAATCCCAGCTGGAGTGCTACTGAGTCCCTTTCACTCACCAAGAAAGGGACAAGAAAAAACAGAACTGTGTTAATCCCAGGCAGAATGGCAGTGAGAACCACTCACTCACCAGGATAGAGCCAATTCAAACCAGGCCTGTGCTGATCCCAGTTGGAGTGGTACTGAGTCCCACAGAAATTCCATGAAATAGCAAGTGTGTTAATCACAGCCGGAGTGGTTCTGACACGAACTCACACACCAAGAAAGAGCCAAATCATCCAAGCCTGTTTTAATCAAATCTGCAGTTTTACTGAGATTCACTCACACACCAGGAAAGCGCCAATGCAAGCCAGGCCAGTGTTACTTCCAGTTGGACTGGTGCTGTGTCCCACTCACACACCTTGAAAGGGCCACTTCAAGCCAGACCTGTGGTCATCCCATCGGGAATCGTACTGAGTTCCACTTACACTTCATAAAAGGGCAAGTCAAACCAGGCTTGTATTAAAACCAGCTGGACAGGTACTTAGACCCACTTATAAACCAGAAAATGGTCAATTCAAAACAGGCCTGCGCTATCGCAGCTGGAGTGCTACACTGCCCCACTCACAAGCCAGGAAAGTGCCAATTCAAACCAGGCCTGTGTTAATACCACTTGGAGTGGTACTGAGACTCAATCTCATACCAGGAAAGGCCAATTCAATCGAGGTCAGCGTTAATACCATCTGGAGTAGTACTGAGTCCCATTCACACAGCAGGATAGAGCCAATTCAAGAAAGGCCTGTGTTTGTCTCAGTTGGATTGGCACTGACTCCAACACAAACACTAGGATAGAGCCAATTTCAACCAGGCCGCTGTTAATTCCAGCTGGAGTGGTACTGAGACCCACTCACACACCTGAAAAGGGTCAATACAAACAATGCTGTTGTTAATCCCATTGGGAATGGTACTGAGTCCCACTTACGCTCCAGGAACGGGCAAGACATACCAGGCCTGCGTTAATACCAGCTGGGGTAGATCTGAATCTCACTCACAAACCAAAATACCCAATTTAAACTAAGCCTGCGTTTATCAAAGTTGGACGGATACTGAGTCCAACTCTCAAACCTGGAAAAGGCAAATTCAACAGGCTGTGTTAATCCCAGCTGGAGTGTTACAGAGTCCGACTGACACACCAGGAAAGGGCTAGTTCAAACCAGGCCCGGGTCAATCTGATCTAGAGTAGTACTGAGTCCCACTCACTCACCAGTAAATGGCCGATTCAACCGAGGCCTGCGTTAATACCAGTTGGAGTGGTACTGATACAGATTCTTACACCAGAATATGGCCAAATCCAAACAAGCCTGCGTTTATCCAAGTTGGAGGCGCACTGAGTCATACTTACACTCCTGGAAAGGGCAAATTCAAACGAGGGCTGTGTTAAACATTTTGGAACCGTACCGAGTCCCAATTACACTCCAGGAAAAAGCCAATTGAAACCAGGTCAGTGCTAATCCCAGCTGGAATGGTCCTGTGCTCCACTTACACACCAGGAATGTGCGAGTCAAACCAGGTCGGTGTCAACCCCACTTTGAGTGGTACTGAACCCCACTCACAGAAAAGGAAATGGCCAATTCAATCGTGGCCTATGCTAATCCCATCAGAAGGAGTACTGAAATAAAAACAAGAAATGCTGAAACCACTCAGCCGGTCTGGCAGCATCTGTGGAAAGAGAAGCAGAGTTAACGTTTCGGGTCTGTGACCCTTCTTCGGAACTGACAAATGTTAGAAATATCACAGGTTATAAGCAAGTGAGGTGGGGGTGGGGCAAGAGCTAACAAAGGAGAAGATGTAGATTGGACCAGGCCACAAAGCTTTCCAAAAAGCTCATGGAGCAAAGGCAAACATTATGTTAATGGTGTGTTGAAAGACAAAGTCCCCATCCACCACGACCCTCCTCCGCCTGGCTGAACTTGTTCTCACATTGAATAACTTCTCCTTCAACTCCACGCACTTCCTTCAAGTAAATGGTGTCGCTATGGGTACCCGCATGGGTCCGAGTTATGCCTGTCTTTTTGTGGGATATGTCGAGCATCCTTTGTCCCAGTCCTGCTCAGGCTCTTTCCCCCAACTCTCTTTCTGGTACATTGATGACTGTATCGGTGCCGTTTCCTGCTCCCGCCCCGAACTGGAAAACTTTATCAACTTTGCTTCTAATTTCCACCCTTCTCTCACCTTTACATGGTCCATCTCTGACACTTCCCTTCCCTTCCTCGACTTCTCTGTCTCCATCTCTGGGGATAGGTTGTCTACTAATATCCATTACAAGCTCACCGATTCCCGCAGCTACCTCGACTGCACTTCTTCACACCCTACCTCCTGTAAGGACTCCATTCCATTCTCCCAGTTTCGCCTTCTCCGACGCATCTGCTCTGATGATGCTACCTTCCATGACGGTGCTGCTGATATGACCTCCTTTTTCCTCAACCAAGGGTTCCCCCCCACTGTTATTGACAGGGCCCTCAACCGTGTCCGGCCCATTACCCGCACCTCTACCCTCAACCCTTCCCTTTCCTCCCAGAACCGTGACAGGGTTCCCCTTGTCCTCACTTTCCACCCCTTCAGCCTCCATATCCAAAGGATCATCCTCCACCATTTCTGCCACCTCCAGCGTGATGCCACTACCAAACACATCTTCCCCTCCCTTCCCCAGTCAGCATTCCAAAGGGATCGTTCCCTCCGCGACACCCTGGTCTACTCCTCCATTACCCCCACCACCTCTTCCCCCTCCCATGGCACCTTCCCCTGCAATCGCAGGACGTGTAACACCTGCCCATTTACCTCCTCTCTCCTCACGATCGCAGGCCCGAAACCCCCTTTCAGGTGAAGCAGCGATTTACTTGTACTTCTTTCAATGTAGTATACTGTATTCGCTGCTCATAATGTGGTCTCCTTTACATTGGGCAGACCAAGCGCAGACTGGGTGAGCGCTTTGCGGAAGGCCTCCGCTCAGTCCACAAGCAGGACTCTGAGCTTCCGGTTGCTCGCCATTTCAACACTCCCCCCTGCTCTCATGCTCACATCTCTGTCCTGGGATTGCTGCAGTATCCCAGTGAACATCAACGCAAGCTGGAGGAACAGCATCTCATCTACCGATTAGGCACACTGCAACCTGCCGGACTGAACATTGAGTTCAATAATTTCAGAGCATGACGGGCCCCACAGTTTACTTTCATTTTTAGGTATTTTTTATATTTTATTTTTTTATTTTTTACATTTTTTACAATCTTTCTTTTTTTTGCATTTATTTCATTTTATCTTAGTTTGTTCAGTTTGCTTACCCACTGTTTTTTTCATGTTTGTACTTGCTGCTGTTCAATCTTCAGTTCGTTAACACCTTATCTGTACTAATGCTTTGTCTTTCAACACTCCATTAACATATTTTTTGCCTTTGCTCCATGACCTTTTAGTCAGCTGTGTGGCCTTGTCCAATCTACACCTTCTCCTTTGTTATCTCTTGCCCCACCCCACCTCATATCTGTTAGTTCCGAAGAAGAGTCACTGACCCAAAACATTAACTCTGCTTCTCTTTCCACAGATGCTGCCAGACCTGCTGACTGGTTCCAGTATTTCTTGTTTTTATTTCAGATTTCCAGCATCCGCAGTATTTTGCTTTTATTGAAGGAGTGCTGAGCCCACTTTCACATCAAGAAAGGGCTAGTTCAAACCAGGCCGATGTTACGTCCAGTGGAAGTGGTGCTGCGACCCCCTCATACACCTGGAAAAGACTAATTTTTACCAGAACTGTGTTAATCCTATCTGGAGCAGTACAGACCCACACTCCAATACCAAGAAAGGACCAGTTCCAACCAGACCTGTGCTGATCCCAGTTGGAGTGCTACTGAGACACTCTCACATACCAAGAAAAGCCGAATTCATACCAGGACTGTGTTAATTCCAGCTAGAATGGTACTGAGTCACATTCACACACCAAGAAGGGGCCCGTTCAAACCAGGCCTGTGTTAATCCCAGTTGGAATGGTACTGAGGCCCACTCACTAACCATGAAAGGGCTAATCATACCCGGCTTGTTTTAATCCCAGCTTCAGAGATTCTGTGTCCAACACACAACCCAGGAAAGGGCCATTTCGTGTGTTAAACCCATCTGGAGTGGTACTGAGTCCGACTCACGCACCAGGATATCGTCAATTAAAACCAGGCCTGTGTTAATCCTATCTGAAGCAGTACTGAGTCTCATACCGACTGGTGCAAAAGGCCAATTCAAACCAGTGGTTCTGGGTCCCACTCACTCACCTGGAAAGTGTCAATTCAAAACAGGTATTTGTTAATCCCAGCTGAAGTGGTACTGAGTCCAAATCACAATCCAGAAAATGGCCAATTCAAAACAGGCCTGTGCTCATCCCAGGTGGATGGGTACTGAATCCTGCTGCCACACCGGGAAACATTTAATACCAACCAGGTCTGTGTTAATCCCATCTGGATTGGTACTGAGACCCAAACACATACCAGGAAAGGGCCAATTCAAACCAATCTTGTATTAATCCCAGCTGGAGTGGGACTGTGACCCACTCACAAACCTAGAAAGGGGCATTTCAAACCAGGCCTGTGTCAATCCCATCGGTAATGGTGGTGAGTCCTGCTTACACTCCAGGAAAGGGAAAGTCGAGCCAGGCCTGTGATAATCCCAGCTGCAGCAGTTCCGAGTCCCACTGACAACCCAGAAAATGGCAAATTCAAACTAGGCCTGCTTTTATCCAAGTTGGAGGGGTACTGCGTCCAATTCACGCACCTGGAACGGGCCAATTCAAACCTGGCTTTTGTTACGTCAAACTGGAGTGGTACTGAGTCCCTCACACGATCCAGGAAAGGGCCAATTCAAACCAGGCTGTGTTAATCCCATCTGATGTGGTATTGAGCCTCACACAGATTCCTGGAAAAAGCCAATTCAAACCAGGCCTGTGTTAATCCCATCTAGAGTGCTACTGAGTCCCACTCATTGACCTAGAAAGTGTTAATTCAAACCAGGTATTTGTTAATCCAAGCTGGAGAGGTACTGAGTCCGTATCACAATCCAGAAAATGGCCAATTCAAAACAGGCCTTTGCTAATCCCAGCTAGATGGGTACTGATCCCTGCTCACATACCGGGAAAGGTCTAATGCAAACCAGAACTGTGTTAATGCCATCTGGAGTGGTAGTGAGTCCCAATCACAGGCCATGAAGGGACCAATTCAAACCAGAACTGTGTTAATCCTAGATGGAGTGGCAGTGAAACCCAATCATACAACAGGAATGCGCCAATGCAAGCCAACCCTGTGTCATTTCCAGCTGGAGTGGTTCTGAGCAACACTCAGAAACCCAACAAAGGCCAATTTAAACCTGGACTGTTTTAATCCCATCTGATGTGGTACTGAGTCTCACAACGACTCCTGGAAATGGCCAATTCAAACCAAGTCTGTGCAAATCCCAGCTGGAGTGCTACTGGGTCCCACTCACTCACCTGGAAAGTGACAATTCAAAACAGGTCTGTGTTAATCCCATCTGCAGTGGTATTGACTGGCCCGTGTTATGTCCAGCTGGAGTGGTCCTGAGTAACAGTCAGAAACCCGAAAATGGCCAATTTAAACCTGGCCTGTGTTAATTATAGCTGGAGTGGTACTGAGACCCAGTCAGGCACAAGGAAACGGCCAAATCAACCAGGCGTTTGTAAATCCCATCTGGGGATGTACTGACTCTCAGACATGCTGCAGGAAAGGGCGAATACAAAACAGGCATTTGATAATCCCAGATGGAGTGCTGATGACACCCACTCACGCACCATGAAAGGGTCAATTTAAATCAGGCCTGTGTTAATTCCATCTGCAACAGTATTGAGTGGCACACACAAACCAGGGAAGGGGTAATTGAAACCAGTCCTGTGTTACTCCAGTCTAGAATGGTACTGAGTCCAACCCAAATACCACGAAAAGAGCAATTCAAACCAGGCTTGTATTTAACCCATCTGGAGTGGGACTGTGACCCACTCACAAACCTAGAAAGGGCCATTTCAAACCAGGCCTCTGTCAACCGCATTGGTAATGGCAGCGAGTCCCAGTTACAGTCCAGGAAAGGGAAAGTCAAACCATGCCTGTGTTAATCACAGCTGTGGTAGTTCTGAGTCCCACTCACAAACGAGAAAAAGGCCAATTCAATCGAGGCCTGCGTTTATCCAAGTTGGAAGGGTACTGAGTCCAACTCACAGACCTGGAAACGACCAATTTATACCTAGCCTTTGTTACGTCTAGCTGGAGTGGTGCTGAGTCCCACACACGATCCAGGAAAGGGCCAATTCAAACCAGGCTGTGTTAAACCAATCTATAGTGGTACTGAGTCCGACTCACACACCAGGATATCGTCAATTAAAACCAGGCATGTGTTCATCCCATCTGAAGTGGTACTGAGTCTCACACAGAGTCCTGAAAAAGGCCAATTCAAACCAGGTCTGTGTTGTTCCTAGCTGGAGTGGTACTGGGTCTCAATCAGAATCCAGAGAATGGCCAATTCGAAACACGCCTGTGCTAATCCCAGCTGAATGGCTACTGATTCCTGCTCACACACCGGAAACGTTTAATACAAACCAAGGCTGTGTTAATCCCATCTGAAGTTGTACTGAGACCCAATCATACACGACGAAAGGGCCAATTCAGACCAGGACTGTATTAATCCCAGATAGAATGGGACTGGGACCCAATCATACACCAGGAAAGCGGCATTGCAAGCCAGAGCTGTGTCATTTCCAGCTGGAGTGGTCCTGAGCAACACTCAGAAACCCCAAAAAAGTCACTTAAACCTATCCTGTGTTAATCCCAGCTGGAGTGGTACTGAGACCCAGTCAAACACCAGGAAATGGCCAAATCAAACCAAACGTTTGCAAATCCCATCTGGGGAGGTACTGAGTCTCACACACGCTCCAGGAAAGGGCCAATACAAAACAGCTATCTGTTATTCCCAGCTGGAGTGGTACTGACGCCCACTCACACACCATGAAAAGGCCAATTCAAATCAGGCCTGTGTTAATCCCACCTGCAGTGATAATAAGTGACACATACATACCAGGGAAGGGGTAATTCAAACCAGTCCTGTGTTACTCCAATCTGGCATGATAGTGCGTCCCAATTACACTGCAGGAAAGGGAAAGTCAAACCAGGCCTGTGTTAATCCCAGCTAAAGTAGTTCTGAGTTCCACTCACAAATCAGAACATGGCCAATTCAATCCAGGCCTGCGTTTATCCAAGTTGGAGGGGTACTGAGACCCACTCATACACCTGTTAATTCCAGCTGGATTGTTACAGAGTCCAACACACGTCAGGAAAGGGCCAATTCAAACCAGGACGGTGTCAGTCTTTTTGGAATTGAACTCAGTCATAATTACACTCCAGGAAAAAAGCCAATTCAAACCAGGTCTGTGCTAATCCCAGCTGCAATGGTACTGTGCCCAATTTACACACCAGGAAAGTGCCAGTCAAACCAGGCCTGTGTCAACTCCAGTTTGAGTGGTACTGAATCCCACTCATACAAAAGGAAATGGATAATCCAATCGAGGCCTGTGCTAATCCCAGATGGAGGAGTACTGTTTGCACTCCATAGTAAAATATTAAGTTGTATTTGCACCTCATGTGTATGCAAGTAAGTATACATAACCAAACATACTAGCATAATGGTCTCCTCCTGTTACCGTGTAACATGCTCAAGAGGGGCTGAATGGCTCCTCATGCTCCTGTGTACCAGGCTCCACAGGATCTTAACGGCCTCCGGATATTCATGTGCACCAGGCTTACGGGGGGCTGAATAGCCTCCTCCTGTTCTTGTGTAACTTGCTCGATAGGGGCTGAATGACCTCCTCCTGTTATTAATGCAATTGCTGCAGGGATGAGTGGACCCTGTTGTTAAAGAGGGTTGTACTTTTAAGACGTTGGAGATGCAACAGCTTGAAGCTCAATATCCTCCATGAACCTTAGCATCACCTCAAGCTCCTGCTCAAACTGGTTTCTGTACTGGCACTGGGAGTTCTCGGCGGAATCATCAGGATAATTGGGGATGGCAATCATGTCGAGAATTTAATGAACAATTAGCCACTGTCGTTCACTGGGGGAGGGAATACATGGTGTGCAGATCAGAGTTGCAGCTGTGTTCAGTGTTCCCTTGATCCTCGTGCGATATCAGATCTGGTGCGTGTAATACATCTTCCTGTTGGGTATGAGAGAATGCTGGATTGAATGGGTCTGTATTCATTGGAGTTTTGAAGGATTAAAATTGATCTTATTGAAACATGTAAGATCATGAGAGGACTTGACAGCGTGGATGTTGAAAGGATGTTTCCCCGTGTGGGAGAGACTAAAGCTAGGGACGCAGTTTAAAAATATGAGGTCTTCCATTTATGACAGAGGGTGGTGAGTCTGTGGAAATCTCTTCAGCGGTGTGCGGTGGACGCAGGATCACTGAATGTTCTTTTTTTTTTAAACAGAGATGGACAGATTCCTAACAAACAAGGTAGTTAATCGGTATTGGGACTAGGCAGGAACGTTGAGTTGAGTCCATAAACCGATCAGCCATGATCTTATAGAATGACAGAGTCGGCTGGAGGGGCCTGCTCGTGCTTCTTGTTCATAGCGTGGAACAGCGTGGAACAGGCTGATATGCTTGAACAGGTTGAGGTTAATAGGGAGGATGTGCTGGAAATTTTGAATGATATGAGGACAGATAAGTCCCCGGGGCCAGACGGGATATACCCAAGGATATTACGGGAAGCGAGGGAAGAAATTGCCGCGCCTTTGGCGATGATCTTTGCGTCTTCACTGTCCACTGGAGTAGTACCAGATGATTGGAGTGTGGCAAATGTTGTTCCCTTGTTCAAGAAAGGGAATAGGGATAACCCTGGGAATTATAGACCAGTCAGTCTTACATCGGTAGTGGGCAAATTATTGGAGAGGATTCTGAGAGACAGGATTTATGATTACTTGGAAAAGCATGGTTTGATTAGAGACAGTCAGCATGGCTTTGTGAGGGGCAGGTCATGCCTCACAAGCCTTATTGAATTCTTTGAAGATGTGACAAAACACATTGATGAAGGAAGAGCAGTGGATGTGGTGTATATGGATTTTAGCAAGGCGTTTGATAAGGTTCCCCACGGTAGGCTCATTCAGAAAGTAAGGAGGCATGGGATACAGGGAAAGTTGGCTCTCTGGATACAAAATTGTCTGGCCCATAGAAGTCAGAGGGTGGTAGTAGATGGAAAGTATTCAGCATGGAGCTCGGTGACCAGTGGTGTTCCACAAGGATCTGTTCTGGGACCTCTGCTCTTTGTGATTTTTATAAATTACTTGGATGAGGAAGTGGAAGGCTGGGTTAGCAAGTTTGCCGATGACACGAAGGTTGCTGGAGTTGTGGATAGTCTGGAAGGCTGTTGTAGGTTGCAACGGGACATTGACAGGATGCAGAGCTGGGCTGAGAAGTGGCAGATGGAGTTCAACCTGGAAAAGTGTGATGTGATTCATTTTGGAAGGTCGAATTTGAATGCGGAATACAGGCTTAAAGACAGGATTCTTGGCAGTGTGGAGGAACAGAGGGATCTTGGGGTCCAGGTCCGTAGATCGCTCAAAGTTGCCACCCAAGTTGAAAGGGTTGTGAAGAAGGCGTATGGTGTGTTGGCTTTCATTAACAGGGGGATTGAGTTTAAGAGCCGCGAGGTTATGTTGCAGCTCTGTAAGGCCCTGGTTCGACCACACTTGGAATATTGTATTCAGTTCTGGTCGCCTCATTATAGGAAGGATGTGGAAGCTTTAGAGAGGGTGCAGAGGAGATTTACCAGGATGCTGCCTGGACTGGAGGGCATGTCCTGCGAAGAATGATTGAGGGAGCTAGGGCTTTTCTCATTGCAGCGAAGAAGGATGAGAGGTGACTTGATAGAGGCATACAAGATGATGAGAGGCATAGATAGAGTGCATAGCCAGAGACTTTTTCCCAGGGCGGAAAGGGCTATCACCAGGGGGCATAATTTTAAGGTGATTGGAGGAAGGTTTCGGGGAGATGTCAGAGGTAGGTTCTTTACACAGAGAGTGGTGGGTGCGAGGAATGCGCTGCCAGCGGTGGTAGTAGAAGCAGATACATTAGGGGCGTTTAAGCGATTCTTGGATCGGTACATGGATGATAGCAGAATGAAGGGTAGGTAGTTACTTAGATCTTAGAGTACGTTAAAGGTTCGGCACAACATCGTGGGCCGAAGGGCCTGTACTGCGCTGTAGTGTTCTCTGTTTTATGTTCTATATGTTGTTATGTGTTTATGTTCATATCTATATGACATTGGCAGACATACCTATCGACGTTACGTGGGGTTCAACAGCATGATGTCACATGTCCTATTGATATTCGTGAGGTATTCCCATTGCCTTGATACTGGGCAATATAGAATATTTTCAGCTATCCCTTTAGTCCTGATGTGGGGTTTTATAGAATATTGTCAGTTATCCCTCTTGTCCTGATGTGGAGTATTAGAGAACATTGCCAAATATTTTTATTAACCGGAGGTGGGTTATTACATAATATTGTCAGATATACCCGCTGTCCTGATGTGGGGTATTATATGCTATTGTCAGATATCCCTCTGTCCCTGGCTTGTGGTATTGTAGACTATTATCTAATGTCCATATTGCCCTAATATGGAGTATTATAGAACTTTTCCATGTCACCTCGACCTCTAATACAAGATGTAGGGCGAGGAAATATTGAAACGCCCTTGACTTAGCAAGTTAATGGCATAATAAAGCTTAGCTCCTTGCATGCAGTATACATGAGATTTCAGCACCGATTAAATTCAACATACCCGGGTGGCCTTCAGGGGATCGCCAGCGTCTCAACCACACATGGTTGCCTCCGCATTCTAATCAATGTAACCATGGAGCCATAAGGTCTTTTATATCTAATGTGTGGCAGGGCTGATAAACCCACTGTGCAGGGCCAATATTTTTCCCTCATCAGAAATCGCTCACAAAGCTGATGTCTATCATTGCTCTTCGTGGGAGCTTGCTGTGAATAGTCTGGCAGCTATGTTGCCGACAAAATGCTTCCCAAAACGCCCCACAACCAAAAAAACAACTTATTCGTCCAAAGTATGTTATCATCATAAAAAGTCCCAAAGAAGCACGATAAAACAAAATATGACATTGAGCTCACAAAAGGAGATATTAGATCGTTAGACCAAAAGCTCATTCAGAGGTAGTTTTTAAACTGTGTTTTAAGGAAGGGGTGAGTGGTGGAGAGGTTTAAGGAGGGAATTCCAAAACTTACTGCCCAGGCAGCTGAAGGCAGGGTCGCCAATGGTAGAGCGTTGGAAATTGTAGATGGTGAATAGTCCAGAATTGGAGCAGCGCAGAGGTCTCAAAGGATTGCAGGGACTGAAGGAGGTTACAGAGATAAGCATGTTTGTAGGGGCTTGATGAGGTTACAGAGAAAGAAAAGATTTTTGGGCCTGGTCTCAACCACACATGGTTGCCTCCGCATTCTAATCAATGTAACCATGGAGCCATAGGGTCTTTCATATCTAATGTGTGGCAGGGCTGATAAACCCACTGTGCAGGGCCAATATTTTTCCCTCATCAGAAATCGCTCACAAAGCTGATGTCTATCATTGCTCTTCGTGGGAGCTTGCTGTGAATAGTCTGGCAGCTATGTTGCCGACAAAATGCTTCCCAAAACGCCCCACAACCAAAAAAACAACTTATTCGTCTTATTACCTTTTTGGAGGTAAAAAAACAGGGAGGGTAGTCGTGGCTGAAGGAAGTTACAGAGATAGGGAGGGTTGCAGGGGCTGGAGGATGTTTCAGAGATAAGAGCATAAGAACATAAGAAATAGGAGCAGCAATAGGCCATTCAGCCCCTCAAGCCTGCCCCATCATTCAATAAGATCCTGGCTGATCTATCCCAGCCATCAACTTCTCTTTCGGGACTACTCGACTCCCCGAGGTTTCAAAAATCTACCTATCTCATCCTTAAATATATTTAGTGACGTCGCCTCCACAACTCTCTGAGGCAAAGAGTTCCAGAGATTCACCACCGTCTGAGGAAGAAATTCCTTCGCATCTCAGTTTTAAATGTGTGCCTCCTTATTCTATAAATATGTCCCCTAGTTCGAGATTCCCCCAAAAGTGGTAACATCTTTTCAACATCTACCTTGTCGAGCCCCCTTAAAATCCTAAATGTTTCTGTAAGATCACCTCTCATTCTTCTAATCGCCAATGAATAAAGGCCTAACCTGTTTAGCCGCTCTTGATAAGACAGCCTCTTCGTCACAGGCATCAGCCAAGTGAACCTTTTGTGAACTGCTTCCATTGCGAGCATATCCTTTTTTAAATACGGGGACCAAAACTGTGCGCCGTACTCCAGATGTGGTCTAACCAACACCCGGTACAGTTGCAACATTACTTCCCTATTTTTAAACTCTCACCCCCTAACAAAAAGGCCAAAATTCCATTTGCCTTCCTAATTGCTTGCTGCACCTGCTGTGTGTTTCACGCACGAGAAGACCCAGATCCCACTGTACCGCAGTACTTTGTTGTCTTTCTCCATGTAAATAATAATCTGCCTTTTTATTCTTCCTGCTAAAGTGAATTACATCACACTTTCCGACATTGAATCCCATCTGCCAAATTTTGGCCGACTCACTTAACCTATCCCTTTGCAGATTTTTTGTCTCCTCATCACAACATGTCTCTCCACCTATTTTTGTATCGCCAGCAAATTTAGATTTGGGATAAGTTGGGTTGTTGGCACTGCAGGGTGATAAGTGATAGGGAGGGTTGTAGGTGCGGAAGGAGGTTACAGAGGTAGGGAGGGCTCTCGGGGTTGGAGAAGTGCAGCGCTCCTTCAGGAATGACCCTCCAACAGTGCAGCACTCCCCCTGTACTGTTAAAGTACAGCTACAACACTGGCATTTACCTGGCAATGTAGAATATTGCTCAGGTATGTCCTGTATATGAAAAGCAGGACCAATCCAACCAGGCCAATTACCACATTAACAGTCCACTCCCGATCATCAGAATAGGGGTCGTCGAGAGTGCTATCAAGCAGCACTTGCCCGGCAATAACCCGCTCACTGTTTCTCAATTTTGCTTCCGCCAGTCCAAACCTGACCCTGACCTCATTGCAGCCTTGGTCCAAACATGGACAAAACAGATGAACTCCAGAGGTGAGGTCAGAGTGACTGCGCTTGCCATCGAGGCAGAATTTGACAGAATACGGCAGCAAGGATCCCCAGAAAAAAAACTGAAGTCAATAGGAATCAGGAAGAAAACTCTCCACTGGTTGGAGTCAGAACGAGCACAAAGGAATATGGTTGTGGTTGTCGGAGGTCAATCATCTCATTCCCAGGATAAGACTGCAGGAGTTCCTCAGGTTAGTGTCCTGTGCCTAGCCATCTTCGGCTGCTTCATCAATGACTTTCCTTCAATCATAAGGTCAGAACTGGGGATGTTTGCTGATGATTGCACAATGTTCAGCACCATTCGCGACTCCTGAAATACTGAAGCAGCCCGTGTAGAAATGCAACAAAAGCAGGACAACTTTCAGTCTTGGGCTGATACGTCACCAGTGACATTTGCACTGCACTGGTGCCAGGCATCCAACCATCTCCAGCAAGAGAGGATCCAAGCGTTTCCTCTCGACGTTTAATGACATTACCATTGCTGAATCCCTCACCTTCAACATCCTGGGGGTTACCATTGACCAGAAACTGAACAGTACCAGCCACACAAATGCTGTGGCTGCAGCAGCAGGTCAGAGACTAGGCATTCTGCAGGGCAAACCTCACCTCATGTCTCCCCAGTGCCTGTCCACCATCTACAAGGAATACTCTTCACTGCCTAGTTGGGTGTAGTTCCAACACCACTCAAGAAGCTCGGCACCATCCAGGACAAAACAGCCCTTTTGATAGACACCCCATCCACCATCTTCAACATTCACTCCCTTAACCATCGATGAATTCTGGCAGCCTTGTGTACAGCCTACAAGATGCAGTGCAGCAACTCACCAAGGCTCATTAGACAGCAGATTCCAAACATGCGACTTCTATGACCTTAATGACATGAGCATCAGATGTATGAGAACATAACCACCTGCAGAGGTCCCCTTCAAAGCATTAGAGAGGGGGAGAGAAATCAGGAATTACAGACCAGTTAGCCTTACATCAATCGTTTTGAAAATGCTACAATCTAAAGCATCTGATTGGGCATATTCAACATGTATTTATGAAAGGGATATCATATTTGACGAACCTGTTGGAGTTTTTCGAGGATGTTACTAACAGAATTGATAAAGGGGATTCGATGGACGTGGTATACTAAGATTTGCAGAAGACTTTCGATAAAGTCCCCCACTAGAGGTTGGTTCGCAAAATTGAAGCACATGCGACAGCAGGTAATATACGGACATGGATTAAACATTCCTTGACAGGCAGAACACAGTGAGTAGGAAAAAGCGGGTCATTCTCAAGTTGACAGGCTGTGACTAGTGGGGTACCGCAGGGAACAGTGCTTGGGCCCCAGCTGTTCACAACATATATCAATGAATTGAATGTTGGGACTGTTCCTTGAGTACTGTGTGCAGTCTTAGTCCCTTTACCTTAGGAAAGATATCGTTGCCATTTCGGGAGTGCAACTAGACTTGTTCCCCTGATAGCGGGCCTGCCCAATGGAGAGATAGTGGGGAAACGGAGCCTGTTATCTCTACAGCTTCGACGAATGAGAGGAGATCAACTGAAACCTACAAAATGCTTAAAGGGATAGACAGGATAGATGCATGTAAGATGTTTCCCCTGGTTGGGGAGTATAGAACCAGGGGACACCATATCAAAATAAGGGGGAAGCCACTTAGGACAGAGATGAGGAGACTTTCTTTACTTGGAGGGTTGTGAATCTTTTGAATTCTCTATCCCAGAGGGCTGTGGAGGGCTGTCATTGATTATGTTTAACGCAGGGATTGACAGATTTCTAAATACAAATGACATAAGGTGATATGAGGATAGTTTGGGAAAAAGAAATTGAAATGGATGATCAGCCATGATCATATTGAATGGCGGGGCAGGCTCGATGGGCTGAATGGAGTATTCCTGCTCTTATGTTCCTAAAGCCACGCACTATCCTGTCTTGGAACTATACCGTTGCTCCTTCACTGTCTCTGGGTCAAAATCCTTGAACTCCCTTCCTAACAGCACTGTTGGTGTTCCTGCACTGCAAGGACTCCAGCAGTTCAAGAAGGTGACTCACCACTATCGTTTCAAGAGCAATTAGGGATGGGCAATAAATTCTGGTCAAGCCAGCATTGCCCACATACCATGAACGTATAAATAAAAATGAATCTTCACAAAACGAACAGTTTGTCAAACATGATTTCTCCTTCACAAATCCATGTCGATTCCCCCAATCCTACCATTATTTTCAAAGTGTCGAGTTATCACATCCTTTATAATAGATTCTGGCATTGTCCCTGCTACCGCTGCCAGGCTAACAGGCATGTCGTTTTCTGTTTTCTCTCTCCTCCTTTGTTAAATTTGCTTACTTCAAATCTGCAGGAACCGTTCCAGAATCTACAGAATTTTGGAAGATGACCACTAATGCATCCAGTCTCTCCACAGTTAACTCTTTAAACACTCCCGGATGTAGATAATCAGGTCCAGGCCTTTACCAAGGTTCAGTTCCAATAGTTTATCAACTGCAATTTTTGAATGAATACTATCTTCTTTCAGTTCTTAATTCTCGTTAGTCCCTTGGTTATCTGATATTTTTGTGAGTTTTTTTGTATCTTCCTCCGTGAGACAGGCACCGTGTATTTTGTTACTTTCTCTGCAATTTCCTGGTTTCTCATTATTAATGCCCCTGTCTCTGCCTGTGATGGGCCCACATTTGTCTTTGCTAATATTTTCATTTTTATATACCTATAGAAGCTTTTACAGTCCGTTGTTACATTTCTTGCAGTTTACTTTCATATTCCATTTTTCATTTATTTGTCAGTTTCTTTGTCCTCATTTTGTGAATTCTAAAATTCGTTTGTGAAATGTAGGCGTCGCTGACTAGGCCCAAGCTAATTACCTATCCCTAATTGCCCTTGAACTGAGTGGCTTGCTCGGCCAGTTCAGAGGGTATTTCATAATCAACCACATTGCTGTGGGTCTGGAGTCACATGTAGGCCAGACCAGGTAACTACCTTTAATGTAACTTGGTCGTCAAGGTTGGGTTGCTTATCCTGTTGGGTTTATGTGCCGCGAAGGAACGTATATTTGCTGTAAACAATGTGTTAATTCTTTAATTGACAGCCATTGCCTGTGTACTGTCATTCATTTTAATATAGTTTCCCAGTCTACCCCAAAATATTTTCGCTTCATACCTGAGTAGTTTCCTTTGTTTGGAATTAAGACCCCAGTTTCGGATTGAACTTCATCAGTTTCGAACATAATGCACAATTCTATTACATCTGATTACTCTTCCCTAAAGCCTCCTTCACAACGAGATGAATAATTTGCCCTTTCTCATTACACAACGCTAGATATAAACTAACCCGTTTTCTAGTTGGTTTCTCAACATACTGTTCTAGAAATCCATCTTCTGTACATTCCAGGAGTTCATTTGCCATAGCATTAGTGCTCAATAGCATTACCCAGTCTATATATAGATTGGAATCTCCCGTGGTTACTGTATTACCAATTAACATGCCCCTCTAACTTCTTGATTTATATTTCCTATAAGCAACTCCCACCAATGGATGTTGCCTCTCTCTGCACCTTAGCTCCTCCCGTAGAATCTATGACTCTATAATTACTTCAATATCTTAAACTTCTGATATAAGATCTCCTCTCAAAAATGAACTGACCCCATCCCTTATTAACAGCACTACACACCCTCCTTTTCCTTTATACGCATTAGATAGATAGATAGATAGATAGATAGATAGAATGGAGAAAGGCAGACCGCTGAGGCAGAGAGTGAATGAATGTGCATGAGAGAGTGATGTCGGGCAGGACAGCAGAAAAGGATAGATGAAGTGTGCCCATGTGTGTGCGAGGGAACGAGGTAGAAAGAGAGAGGTACGAGGCAGGCCAGATCAGATTGAGAGAGAATGACAATTAGAAATATGAGACAAGCCCCAAGCCAGAACATGATGTGTGTGTGTGTATGTGTGTGACAGAGAGACAGAGAGAGAGAGAGAGATGTGGGGAAAGTCATGAAAGTGAGTGAGAGATAGAGAAAGAAAGATATGAGGCAGATAAGGAAAGAGTGTGAATGATACTTGCCGGGAGGATAGCCATGACATTCTGTTCCTACGAAATATGTGACTCGATAATTGAGGTAGTATTTATTCCAGTTTTGCAGGAGAAACTAAATGCACAAAAATATTTCCAGTACTTTTTTAAAGTCTGCAGAGATTTCTGCGATTTAGTTATTACTTGCATGGAGACTGGACTAATATTAACAGGAGGGTTTCTCTCACTCTCATTGTAAATATCAGACAAGTGTGTGTGGGAGTTTTGATTGATCACAGTTAACACCTGTCATATGACACATTGTCCCAGTGAGCCTATTAATATTCCCATGTTTTCTCCGTCAGGGTATTAATATGTTTGAAGTTGGTGGGGGTGTTTTATATTTCACAGTATGTCTCAGGTGATGGGTTGCACAGTGTGTCAGCGAGGGTTTTAATATTAACCTGTATCACTGGACCAATGAGGGAGAATGGGTCAGGCATAATATGAGGCAGAATTCGGGTTGTAATGCTGGAAAACTTACAGTTCTTCTCATCGTTTATTGAATGTAACAATGAGAGTAAAAAGATATTTCTTCACATTTATTAACTGCTCTCTGAACTCAGTGTGGGATGCAGCTTAAATACCAGTGTTTCTGCAGCATCTCAGGATCTGCAGCATGAAGCCCATCTCTTGAAGGAAATAAGGCTGATATATCACATAACCCAAATCAGCCATTCGGTTACATATAGAAACCACCGTGAAAAGTGTCCATAACAGTATGAAATGTCCTGAGATAACAAAGAGTGAAATGATGGATTTCTGTCGGTTCTCTATCTCTGGGTCTCCCCACTGCTGTGACCATAGAGTCTCCTTCAGCCTCTGCTGGACAATAAAATATATCTGACGGTTAAAGCATTGAGCAGCAGAATCAGAACAAATGGTACACAAGGGTTGAGAATATAGTGAAAGATTTCAATTGATCCCCATATTGCTATCACATAGGTCGACAGCACAAAACGCGGGCTGATTAAGGACAGATAGTGTCCCAGATACATAAAATACCAGATGGCAGTCTTCAAACAGCTCAGCACGCACAGTTGCAACACCAAAATTGCCCTTCTCATGGTGCAACATTTAGTTCTCAGCTTTTGGCAACAAATCGTCACAAATCGATCAAAGGTGAAAGTGACGGTTAACCAGACAGAACAGTCTGTTGCTGCAAAAAGAAGGGTCATGTGGACAGTGCATATGGGAATGGACTCCAGGAAATGAAAATGCTCATGATAAACAATGGGAATGTGTCTCAATATCAGGTCAAGGATAACAACCAGTACATCTGCTTTTGGAATGATCACCAGATAGCGAGTGACACATTTGGAAAGACCACACTTTCCCCGTGATAGGACCACAATGGTCAGTAAGTTCACTGTGGGGAATAGCAATAAACAGTGAAGCTATACATCAGGCTGGGAGCAAAAGCAATGCTGGAATTTGTGGTGAAACCTGCAACTCATCGTTATGGAGTCATAGTCATGGAGTGAAAACAGCACCGAATCAGGCAATTCGACCCATTGACTTCATGTTGGATCTCCACAGAACAATCCAATCAGTCCCATTACCAGGCTCAATCGTTGTAGTTCTGCATGTTTATCATCCACAAGTGCCCACCCAACTTTCTTTTGAAATCATTGATTGTCTCTGCCTCCAGCACCCGCCTATACAATGAGTTCCAGGTCATTACCACGTCACACCATAAAAATGTTCACCCTCACATTCCTCCTGCATGTTTCCCCAAACCTTAAAATAATGTCCTCCGGTCCTTGTGACATCAACGAATGGGACCAGCTTTTATTTGTCTACTTTATAAAACCTGTGCACCTATACCAAATGTCCACTCATGCTCCTTTACTTCAAGGAGAACAACCCCCGTTTTCCAACCTAATATAGTAGCAAAAAAGCCGCATCCATGGAATAATTCTGGCAAATGCCCCCTGCACCTACTCAAGGACCTTCACATCCTTGCTAATGTGTGGTGAGCAGAACTGGACACGATAATCCAGATGCAGCCTAATCAGAGGATCAAAGGGTTAGAAAAATTAATTGCGTTGAAAGGACTGTGATTTAATAAGCAAAGCCAGTTTAGCTATAAAGGTAAATAGCTTAAAATATTAAAGTAACTTCGATATAATTGAGCATGACATTATTAGCATCCAGATCATACAACTTAAAATTCAGTATCTGAATGCAAACAGAAACGATTCACCATATAGTTCGTGACTTCTTGGTTTCGAACATGAGCAGATGAAATAAAATGAAAAGAAATATATGGGGCTCGACTGGACTGTGCTGGATTGGCATGGGATCCAATTGTATATGCAAATGTTTATTCAAAACATTAATTGTAAATAAATGTACTGAACTCCAATAGAGTGACGATTGAACAAGAATGATAGTTAATCTTACAAGCCTAGTCCAGCAGTCAGATGTAGTGTCACAATATTCTAGAACTGAAGATGGCGGGAAAAGAGACACTAACTGCAAATGAGTGATACTTCAGACATGTAAAAATGTAAGTGTGTGTATGTGGGATCCGCCAGAATTTGTTTATGTTGTTCTGTAGAAGAAAACATGCCAATCATTAGTGAAAAGCGAAGTGCACAACAGCGGATGCTGGAAGTCTTAAATAAGTGCAGAAAATACTGGAAATGCATAGCAGGTCAGACAGTATCTGCGGAGGGAGACACAGAGTTAATGGTTCAGGTCGGTGATCTTATGAGATTTGGTGAAAAGTCTCCGAAACCATGAAAAAATCATCTGATCTGTTACTGATGTTCGTAATAGACAGCAGAATGCAATACATAGACTCTGCTTGAGTTGATGTAGAACATCTGAACCTTGGTAATACGATTTCATGTACAGCATCAACAGCCCACAAAGTTGCACATGGGATGGGGAATTACATAGCAAGTCAAAAAGTTAAACATGGTTTATCGCGTTAGTGTCTAGATGTAGCGGCATTTCAGGGGCAAAAACAGTATCTGTATACAACAATTCATGTGTTAATAAAGATGGAACAATTTGAAACATAGAATACCATCAATAGCTGAGCCTGTAATGTTGATAACCAGATTAATATTACAGTGTAACATGGATTGCAACAATACTAACTGGACATTGATATTTACGAGGAACACTAACAGCAATAAGGATTGGATAGTAAATCTTTTCAATATTCTGAAATATTCTTTTTATTCTCAAATGTTCATTATAAGATGCAAGAAAATCGTTTAGATCCATGGCTTCACTTCTGTGTAAGTTGCTGTTGGAATTTCTGTTGGAGGCAATGTGGTGATGGTATCAGGTGACACAGTGAATGAAAACCCTTATTTAGAGCAGAGAGAAATCCCCGAGGGAGAGAATAAAGTTGTTATTACAACTGGCATTAATTACGTTTGTTGAAAAAACAGACTCATCGAAATATTTTTCATGTGACTATTTATTCCAATTACTCCCACTGAGCAAACAAGTTCAGTTAGCGCCTGACAATCCAACCTTTTCTGTCTCAAAGTATATGTTGAACTAGATATGAACTTGAAACTCCTAAATCACAGAAAATAAAATTCAGAGCTTCAGGGAAACGGAGCAAGGAGTCCCAAATTGGGTCTTCCGGTGCAGCGACTCCACAGAAGATGGCATAGAGTGGGACTTTCCTTACAGGGACTCCATGGCAGAATCGCAGAGTACATCTGTCCACACAGAAAGGCCAAGGTGTGAATGATAGAGTTACTCTGTACATGAAGTCACACGGGATCAGAGGTGAGCTGGCAAGATGGATACAGAACTGGCTTGGTCATGGAAGATAGAGGGTGTCAGTGGATGGGTGTTTTTGTGAATGGAGTGATGTGACTAGTGGTGTTCCGCAGGAGTCAGTGCTGGGGCCTTTACTGTTTGTAGTATATATAAATGATTTGGAGGAAAATGTAGCTGGTCTGATTAGTCAGTTTGTGGACGACAAAAAGGTTGGTGGAGTTGCAGATAGTGTTGAGGATTGTCAGAGGATACAGCAGGATATAGATCGGTTGGAGACTTGGGGGGAAAAATGGCAGACGGAGTTTCAGACAGACAAATGTGAGGTAATGCATTTGGGAAGGTCTAATGCAGGTGGGAAGTATACAGTAAATGGCAGAACCCTTAGGAGTAATGACAGGCAGAGAGATCTGGGCGTACAGGTGCACAGGTCACTGAAAGTGGCAACGCAGATGGATAAGGTAGTCAAGAAGGCATACGGCATGCTTGCCTTCATCGGTCGGGACATAGAGTATAAAAATTGGCAAGTCATGTTGCAGCTGTACAGAACCTTAGTTAGGCCAAACTTAGAATATTGCGTGCAATTCTGGTTGCCACACTACCAGAAGGAGTTGGAGGCTTTGAAGAGGGTACAGAGGTGGTATACCAGGACGTTGCCTGGTCTGGAGAGCATTAGCTATGAGAAGAGTTTGGAAAAACTCGGATTGTTTTCACTGGAACGACGGAGTTGGAGGGGCGACATGATAGAAGTTTACAAATTATGAGCGGCATGGACAGAGTGGATAGTCAGACGCTTTTTCCCAGGGTGGAAGAGTCAGTTAAGGGGGGGGGGCATAGGTTTAAGGTGAAAGGGGCAAAGTTTAGAGGGGATGTACGAGGCAAGTTTTTTTTAATGCAGAGGGTGGTGAGTGCCTGACACTTGCTGCCAGGGGAGCTGGTGGAGGCAGATACGAAAGCGACGTTTAAGAGACATCTTGACAAATACATGAATAGGAAGGGAATAGAGGGATAAGGGCCCCAGAGGTGCAGAAGTTGTTAGTTTAGGCAGGCATCAATATCTCCACAGGCTTGGAGGGCCGAATGGCCTGTTCCTGTGCTTTACTGTTCTTTGTTCTTTGATGCCACTCCACAGGGGAGTCACAGAATGCATCTGTCCATACAGCTAATACAAAGTGGGAGTCACAGAGATAGTTTGCACTTACAGAGACTCCATGGGGTGAGTCACAGAGAGGAGTTCTTCTTTCAGGGACACCACGGGATGCTAACAGAGCGGGTCTGCGTCTACAGCGACTGCATGGGGAGTTCTCAGAGTGGGTCTATCATCTATAAACTCAACAGGGGGAGTCAGAACGTTGGTCTGCATTTACAGATAGAGGGGGAGACAGAGAGAGAGCAGATGGAGGGAAAGATTCAGAAATAGATAGATATTCAGAGATTGAGAGATGTGTAGAAAGATAACACAAATACTACAAAGTGAGCTAGGAAGCTAAAGAGGCAGAAAAACATTCAAAAAAAGAAGGAAGGAATGTCGAGCAGAAAGGTGTATTAAGTGACAGAGCGGCCGAATTAGGAGATAGAAATGAAGCGAAAAGCGTTGTCCCACACGAGATAGGAGGGGCAGGAAGAGGGAGTGATGCATTTTTGTAGAAAACAGCACAGAAAGTGAGGGATACACAGAAATGAAGAGATACAAACAACCAGTGAGAAAAGGGAAGCTTGATGTCCTGTAATACAGAAATATTGAGGTAGGAGAAACAGGGAGAGAATAAGAGAGGCAGACAGGAAGTTGGTAGCGGGGAATAGGAGTGAGAGGAACTAGGGATGAAAACAGAAAGAGAGCGGGAGAGACAGAGGGAGAATAATTGAGAGAGACAGATCAGGAACTGGAGAGGAGATAGAGAGTGAGATAGCTAGATAGAGAGGGAGAGTGATAAAGAGGTAGATAGAGAGAGTGAGAGAGAATGCCAGAGGCAGACAGAACACGGAAACTGTAGTGGGTGTGAAAGATAGCAGAGATAGAGTAAAAGAGAGGGTGCGAATGAGAGTTAGTGGGAGTGAAAGAGAATAGATAGAGAGAGAACACACATCGGAGCAGGACAGCAAATACAGAAGGAGAAAATAAGGTGCCAGATCGGGAGATTCAGAGGCAGATAACATCGACTGACAGGGGGTAGGAACGAGAGAGATGGCGACCTAGTGAAACGCGCGGGACAGAAATGAGGAGCGTGATCTAAAGACAGAGAGTAATGGGAACAGACATGGATAGAGCAGCAGAGACAGACAAAGAGCATAAACTAGCGAGAGTAAACTGGAGGGACAGGAGGGTATTACAGGGATAGGAGAAGGTGCAGAAGGAGAGATGTGTAGATGTAGAAAGATAGTGAGAGGGAGCTCGGGAATGAGATGACAAGATAATCAGAGAGAGAGAGAGAGACCGATGGAGAACATTGAGGGCAGAAAAAGAGGGAAATTGAATGAGGGAGAGATAGAGAGTTCCAGAAGTGTAGACAGGTAACAAGAGAATTGGGGAGCGATGGAGGAAGTGGGATCCAGAAAAAAGATGTTGATGGGGCGAGAGTCAACATAAGATAGATAGGGAAAGAGAGAGAGAGAGAGAGAGACAGAGAAAGACTTGGGACCAGGAACTGGGGAGGCAGAAAGGAGTCAGATGTTTGGACAGAGAGATACTGAGATGGAGACAACGAAGGATGCAGTAAGATAGAGCTGTGGAATGAGAGATGGAGGGAATGCTACAGTTAAAGAGAAGGGGAGAGAGAGGGGATTGAGGTACACAATAGAGAAATAGAGGGTGAGGCGTGAATGGCGATGTAGAGAGAGATGGAGGGTGATGTATAGATAAAGACGTACAAAGCGAATAAGGGAAGGGTAGAGGTAGGCAGAAAGATAGATCGAGGGAAAGATAAAGAAAGGGATAGAGATGGAGAGAGCAGCATAGGGAGATGGAAGGGGAGATTCATGTCGAGGTACAGGGATAAAGGGGCTGTAAAGACAGAGGGGGTCGTGTAGCAAAATATACAGAGATGTGAGATGTTGAAAGGGAGAGGCAGGAGTTACATTGGGAGATCAGAAGTACATTGGTATAAATTCAACTCTGGGTTTCCTAAGAAACCGTGTCCCCTAGATTAATGAAAGAATCTTTCACTACACCCTTCCTTGGGCAGTAAACATGTGTACAGAAGGGAAATGGGCAAATTGGCATGAGTGTAAACAGGAGCCTGCTGAGGATTTTAAATTATAGCTGCACTATAACATGTTTCCCTCTTTGCTGTGTGTCTCTCCCAGTCTGGATTTGGACTGTGTCCTTCTTTCCTTCTCCTTCTCAGGCAGCCCCTCTGGATCGAGGGTTACTTGCTCCCACTCTAGTTCGATGGGTACTGAGGTGACTGTTAAGTCCAATGTGTGATCTTCAGACTTTGCCACATGATGGGCAGGTGGTGTTTGAGTGGTCAGTTGATGGGTACTTTGGAGGTTTGCGCACTCCATCTGACGCCTCACCTTCACCTCCACATCTTCTTCATGAAATCGCTCGAGGTGCACGATGCCTTCGCGAATAAACTTTCTCCTTGTAAGAGAGTCATGATCGAGGGTCCCCCATGAGTCCATGTGGTATTTGATCTCTTCCGGGATGCTTTCAAAATGCTCCAAACCATTTCCGTTGTCTTCCTCGGCGTTTTCTGCTGCGACCAAGTTCTGAGTTGAACAACTGCTTCAGGATCCGGTGCCATGGATGCAAATGGCAAGTCCCGCCCAGCTGGTTTTGTGGGAGCTGGTTGGAAGATCTCCATCCATTTTGACAGTGTTTAGTCAAATACCTCTTTTTATATGTTTTGGAGAAGGAGTCGACAATGATTTTGAGCTCATTTTCAGAATGAGTGCACACGCAAGCACAAAGGTTGACTGAGGTTGGAGTGACTTTGGTTTTGGATTGAAAGCGGTGCAAGGTAAAGTTTCCCGTCTGTTCTGTAGATTATTTTCACGCCTGCACGTAGCTGGCTGGAGCTGAGGTGTAGCATTGCAGCAAGCAAAATGGAGAAGAGAGTTGGCCAAGTGACAAAGCCCGGCTTGACCCGGGTATTTCTGAGATTGGGTCTATTGTGCTTGCGTTTATGTGTCTCCAATGAGAAGTCAGACACTGTAGTAATTGTCTCTGTATTCAGTGTGTGTCCCTCCCAGTGTGGAGTGTGACTCTAACAAGAACAAATCATAAGAAATAAAAAAAAAAGTGGCTTAACCGATGTTTTGACAGAACAAAAACTCTCAACAGTTCAGGCAACATTTGAGACAATCTTTCACTTTCTTTTCTCACTCCAATGCTGCCTGATGTGATGAGTATTTCTATCATTTTCTATTTTTCCTCCCAGCTCAGCCTCTCCCTCTAACTCAATGCTCACAGACAGTCCTCATTCTGGATTAACTATTAGCGCTCAGTAATAGAAAGCCGCAAATACCTCATTTCCTGCCAATAGAAAGGCTCAAATTTAAAGCTGGAATCTTGCCATTGTATAAACCAGGCTGGACCATATGTCCCGTATGCTGGGCTCATGCAGAACTTTACGCTTGAATCTTAAATTGCATGAAGTCTCCTCGCTCAGCACCGCTGCTCTCGCTGACTTATATTGGTGCACAGTTTGCAAACACTTGTGCCATAGAATTTTCATCCTCCTGTTCATATCCTTCCATGCCGCAGCAGCTCGCTTTCTCTGCTGTCACCTTCAGGCACACGATCCAACCCTATCTTTTCCTCTGATTCCAAAACTGTGATGTCCCCAGCCGCCAAGCTGTCCACCTCCCTTAATGCCTCTGCCTCTCCATAGAGTCATACACCACAGAAAAAGGCCCTTTGGCTCATCGTGTTTGTGCAGGCCATCAAGTTGCTAACTATTCTAATCCCATTTTCCAAGCCATAACCTTGTATGCTATGGCGTTTCAAGTGCTCATCTAACTAATTCTTAAATGTTGTGAGCGTTTCTGCCTCTACCACCTATTCAGGCAAAGTATTCCAGATTCCAACCACCTTCTGGGTGATTTTTCCCCTCAAATCCCCTCTCAACCTCTTGCATTCTACCTTAAATCAATTGCCCCGGTTCTTTTTTTTATTATTCATTCATGAGATGTGGGCGTCGCTGGCCAGGCTAGCATTTATATCCCATCCCTAATTGCCCTTGGACTGAGTGGCTTGCTAGGCCATTTCAGAGGGCATGTAAAAGTCAACCACATTGCTGTGGGTCTGGAGTCACATGTAGGCCAGACCAGGTAAGGACAGCAGATTTCCTTCCCTCAAAGACATTAGTGAAAATATGGATTTTTACAACAATCGACAATGGTTTCATGGCCATCATTAGACTAGCTTTTTAATTCCAGATTTCTGAATTAAATTCAAACTCCACCTTCTGCTGTGGTGGGATTCGAACCTCTGCCCCCAAAGAAACACCTTGGGTCTATGGGTTACTAGTCCAGTGGCAATACCACTATGCCATCGCCAACTTGACCCTTCCAGTAAGGCAAATACGTTTTTTTCCATCTAACCTCTCAATGCCCCTCACAGTTTTGTCTACCTCAATCATATTTCCCCTCAGCCTTCTCTGCTCGAAGGAAAACAGTCCTTGCCTTTTCAGTAATGCATTTTGGGAGGACTAACAAGGCAAGCGAATGTACAATGGATGTCGGGCCCTAGGAAGGCAAAAGGTCAGAGGGACCTTGGCGTACTTGTCCAGAGATCACTGAAGGCAGCAGTACTGGTAAATATGGTGGTTAGGCAAGCATATGGGATACTTCCCTTTATTAGCCGACACATAGAATATAAGAGCAGGGAGGTTATGATGGAGCTGTATAAAACGCCAGTTAGCTCACAGCTGTTGTACTGTGTACGGTTTTGGGCACCACACTGCAGGAAGCATTTCATTGCACTGGACAGGGTGCAGAGGAGATTCACGAGGATGTTGCCTGGGCTGGAGCATTTCGGCTATGAAGAGAGACTGAAAAGGGTTGCTTTCCTTGGAGCAGAGAAGGCTGAGGGGGGACATGATTGTGGTGCAGAAGATTATGAGGGGCACTAATATGTTTGATAGGAAAAAACTTCTTTGTGAAGTTGTTGAAATTGTTCAACACACTGAATAATTCTTTTCTAACCCTTTATCCTTCTTTCTAAACATTCCTAATTCCTTACAATACATGATAACCATTTGAAACTCCTCATAATCTGCTCACATTTTGATACACTTTGATAATACTTTAAATTCCTTTCTAACCATTATAAAGCTTATTCATCCTTAATACACCTTTCCAATACTTTATAAATGGTGGTAACCTTAATCATCCTTTCTAATGCTTTACACTGCCTGATAACCTTTGCATCCTTGATTTAAAGCCCCTATGGAAATTTATACTCCTTCATAAAACTTCAAAAACCTTCATAACTCATTATTACACTTTAGAATCCTTTGTAACATTGCCATAATCCATTCTAAAGCGTGAGGTACCAATAGAATGCTTTACAATCCAGATGTCAGATATATAGCTGGAGGGAGGGAGTCTGGGTATGGCTTGCGTTCAGCTCTAGACTCCAGATACTGGATATATAGACGGAGGGATGGAGGCTGCAAATGGAATGTGCACATCTCTGGGCTCCAAACACCACCAATATATAGGGGGAACTGAGCACAAAAATGAAGGCTGACACTCCAGTGCAGTACTGAGTGAGCGCACTAGACGAGGACCAGTAGTGAGGGAGCGCCACACTATCAGTGAAACATCACTGAGGCTTGGCTGCACTGACGGAGCTGCCTTTTATCAGATGAGACTTTAAACTGCCGCCCCCCACCCCCACTTTTCCATCTCAGCTATAGGTGGAAGATCCCATGGCATTATTTTAAGGAAGAGCAGGGCATTTCACCACGATGTCTTGGCCAATAGTTGTTCCTGAATCAACATGACACAAAGGGGTGATCTGGTCATTTCCATATTGCTGCTTGTAATAAGTTACGGTGCTCAAATTGTAAACTGTGTTTTCCACATTGCAATAGCGACTGCACTTCAGAAATACGTCATTGGCTGTAAAGCACTTTGGGACGTTCAGTAGTTGTGAAGTGGCAATCGAAATGCATAACTTTCCTTCTTCTCTTTATTTCATATCACTTAAATGGCTGCAGCAAATATCATTTAAACTAGCCCGAACACCATTTCTCCTCGAATGACCACGATAAATGTCATTTAAAATGGCCACTGTGCATATCAGATAAAATGGCCTCCGCACATATCACTGAAAATGGTGACAGCAGGTATCTCTTGAACTGAACAACATGAAAATAACTTGAAATGTTCATAGAAATATCACTTAAAAGGAGACAGCACATATCACTTAAATTGGCCACAGTGCTTACCAGTGCAAATACCTGCCATGCACACCACTTAAATTCACTGCGGTGAACATAACGAAAAATGGCCGCAGCACATGTGGCTTAAAATTACCAAAGTGCATGCCACTTAAATGGCAGGTCTGCATATCATATAAAATCACGTCCAAGACAGATATCACTTTAAGTGACCACTGCAGATCATTTAAATAAATTCGAAGGTTAAGAGATATGCTCAATTTAAAAAGGATGCCATGCATATCTCTGAACCTTCAAATTAATTGCATTGCCAGAAACGGAAGCACTATTCTGGAACTATAAGAAACATTCACACGGGTTTTCATTGAGGAATACAGTATCCTCTCTATGAGGATGAACACTGCATCGTAGATTGACATATTTGTGTCACATTGAAAGACCAGTTCTAAATTGAAAAAAAAAGCTTTGACCAGCTTTAAAACCCAAGCGCTGCAAACCAATTGGAACACGTTTAGCCGAGGCATTATCAACCAGTGTCCTGGAGAGGGAATGCACCCCCAGTGTAATAAACAGACACAATCACACAGAGACCCATTGGATGCTGCCTCAGGCTGAAGGCCTTTATCCAAGGTGGAGGAAGATCCTGCTCAATAACCTGCTTTATCAGAAAATGCTCTCACTCTCTTTGTATCTTGTCATTACTGTCTCCCAAAGAAAAGGAAATGAGGAGTGGGAAAACCAAATTGGGTAAATCAAAGCAAGAGGAAAGATAAGGTACAGGAAGATCTCAGAGCTTCGTCTCGCAGTTACACAGATAACCTGTTAGAAATATCTCATCACACCAAATCCCAGTTCGCAAGCAGAGGCTTGAAAGCTGCAAAGGTTGAGATAGAGACACTGAGACCACACAACTCGCACATACACAAGACTGAGAGAGAAGCTGGGCTTGCCCAGTGTAGATGGGAGTTTGTTCGCTCCAGCATTGTGGAAATGTCTGTTTTCCAGGCCAGAGAGAGGAGCTGGGATTATTCAGAGAAGGCTGGGGAATTGTTCATTTCCGCATTGTTGTACTGCCTGTTGTCCAGGCCAGAGAGAGGAGCAGGCAGTTTTAAATATGGATGGGATCTGTTCATTCCGCTTTGTAGAACGACCTGGTGTCCGATGACAGAGAGGAGCTGTGATTGTTCAATGGAGATTGGGGGTCTGTTCATTCCCATATTGTGGAACAGTCTGTTATCAGTGTCATAGAGAGGACTGTGATTGCACAATGGAGATGGGGGCATGATTATTTCTGCATTGCGGAACTGCCTATTATCCATGTCAGAAAGAGCAGCTGAGATTGATAAGTGGAGGCATGAAGTTTGTTCATTGCTGCATTGTGTAACTTTCTGGTATCTTGGTCAGAGACAGGTGCTGGTATTGTCCAATAAGGATGGGGATTTGTTCATTCCAGCATTGTGGAAATGACAGTTATCTGGGTCAGAAAGATGTGATTGGATTGTTAAATGGAGATGGGTGATTTGTGCATTTCCGCATTCTGTAACACCCTGTTAATGCTGTCAGGACCAATGTGGGAGTAATGCACTGTTAATTCAGTCCCACGACTCCACAGGTCAGTACATATCAAACAAAGTTTCCCACGAATCCAAGACTAGCCAAATTAAACGCTGTTTGTTTCCACTGAGTAACGCACACCAACCCAGGTTCCTTTAAACAACAACAGCATTACCTTATTACGAGAAATACTGCCAACGAGATAAATTTAAACATGAAAAAACCCTTATTCCCCGAACCCTCATGCACAAACACCCACATACATTCAAAAATAAATAGTTAACTGGTTTCAAAAGGGGACTTTGTGTTATAACTTCTTCATGGGAATAGAAGAAATAATATTTTAAAATGTGTTTCACGTCCTGGTAGGATGTTTCCGGTATGGTCAGATGTCCCACAGTAAAATAGTCGGATGTCAAACGATGTTCTCTCAGGGTTTGATTAACAGACTGTGATGGGTAGTGGTTCATGGCAATTTCACTGCAGCAGGCGTGACATACGTCTTTCATCATTGGTGGAGCAATAGGTCTGCTTGGCTTTTGAAGCAGCAGACTAGCAGTACAAGAATTCTTCAGATTACAGGATTTTCTTCGAACACAGAAGACAACAGGAATCTCAGTGGATGCAGAAATTCTTCAGAGACCAGAGGCAAAAGGATTCTGCTACCTTTCAAATTCTGAATTCCTTTACAAAAATGCACTTTTCTGCGTCTTTACTCTCTTAAAACAAGCCTGCTCTTTGTCCAATTCACAGGACTTTAAAGGGTCCATGAAGAAAAAAAATACCTTCCTGAACAAGGTCACATGACCAGACACACTGTCACCCCTTGTTACTCAAGCTGCTCTGAAGAAATATTTTCCCTGTGATTTCCTTGAATCTCTGATCTTCCTGTCCTTTTGCAAGTTCAACTTCCTTTCAAAACGCCCATAACGTTCAACTCTTTGTTCTGAACTTCGTTTCAAAATATTGCAGAAAGTCAAATTATTTTTGCAGGTGCCTTTCACTGAGAAACATCCTTTTACACATTTTTCGAAGCACATAGAAGTCCAAGATTTGATTTAAAAAATAAAACATTTTGCCACGTCTTCATCCTTGGCGAAATGAAACGCCATTTATCAGTGCATTGCATTACAATGTAAAGCATAAAATGAAAAAATGTTACACTTTTTTTCGTACTCATGCCCCTCATTTACTATGCTGGTAGTTAGCACCATTTTTGTTTGCACCATGGTTACTCGTGCAACTCAAATAAGTTAAATTCTTGATAAAGCATCTGCGAGAACATTTTTGTTTTACCGGAATTGTGTAAATTGTTCAGTAATAAGGCTGTAACAATAAACTCCATCTGAATTTTCTGGCATTTTTGTTTTTAAGTTTTGAAGAAACTTTAATGGATTATAGTTGATGTGTATCAGTGTTTCTTTGTATCCGTGGCTGGCATATACTGCAAATGTTTAAGAGCCAGCAATAGCAATAACGTTTCTTTTTATCCACTGTGGAATACCTTTTTCGGTGGCGACTTACTTTTCTTGAAAAGTACCCGGCTGGTTTTTCTATGCCCAATTCGTCATCCTGCAATTGGCGCATTTTTCACGCGAATGGCATCGCCCAGCACTGATAAATTCCGTCTGGTGTGATATTTCTTTAGCTTGAAGTCTCAAAATAACTTGCCAGTATCCCATTAACTAATCGATCTTTGTAAGAAACCTGGCACTGCCCACTCTGTCAATGTAATCTTCTAAGTGAGAATTGAACAGGAGTCTGACATCGTTACTGCATTGACTTTTCTGTAGTCTATGCAAAGTCGGTTTTACCCATCAGGTTTAGGCACGAAGACTATTGGGGAATTCAAGTTGCTTTGACTAGGTTCAATTAAATTATTTTCTAGCATGTATTGGATTTCTGCTTTGACTTGTACCTGTTTGTCTGGGCTCTGGTGGTAAGGATACTGTTTTACAGTTGCTTAGGTTGTAGATCCTGGCTTATCCCTGAAGACTTTAATAAAAAATAAAATACTGCAGATGCAGGAAATCTGAATTAAAAAGTAGAAATGGTGGAAATACTCAGCAAGTCAGGCAGCATCTGTGGAGAGAGAAGCAAAGTTAACGTTTCAGGTCTGTGACCGCTCATCGGAACTGGCAAATGTTAGAAATGTAGTGAGATTTAAGCAAACAAAGCGGGGGTGGGGCAAGTGATAACGAAAGACAAGGTGTTGATCGGACAGAGGGTCACAGAGAAATAGTGACCAGAAGGTCATGGAGCAAAGGAAAACAGTATGTTAATGATGTTTGGAAAGCCAAAGTGCTCATGCAGAGACGGTGTAAATTGGCAGAAAGATGAACAACCCTGGCCGAAAGCTCAAACATGAAAAAACCCCGATTAAGCACATGGCAAAAAAAAAAATGAACGAAGAAACAAACTAAAATAACATATACAAATTGAAGTAATGTAGAATATAAAAAAATAACCAATAATAAAAGGGGACCCGTCAGGCTCTGAAATTATTGAACCAAATCGTGCCTAATCGGTAACTGTGATGCTGTTCTTCGACCTTGCGTTGCTGTTCACTGGAACACTGCAGCAAGCCCAGGAAAGAATTGTGGACATGGGAGCGGGGCGTGCGCGGGGTGGGGGTCGGGGATGGCGGTGGTGGGCGTGGGGGTGGTAAAATGGCAAGAAATTCGGCGTCACGATTTTGGATCAGCGGAGCTGTTCCACAAAGCAGTCACCGAACCAACGTTTGGACTCCCCAGTGTAGAGGACATCACATTGTGAGCAGCGAATACAGTACTAAATTGAAAGAAGTACAAGTAAATAGCTGCTTTACCTGAGTGTCTGGGGCCTGGGATAGTGAGGAGAGAGGACGTAACTGGGCAGGTATTACACCTCCTGCGATTGCATGGGAAAGTGCTGTGGGGAAGGGACGAGGTGTTGGGGTACTGGAGGTGTGGACCAGGGTGTCGTGGAGGGAATGAAACCTTTGGATTGCTGACAAAGCAGCTAAAAGCAAAGTACTACAGATGCTGGAAATCTAAAAAAATAAAAAGTGGTGCAAATACCCAGCAGATATTGCAGCAACTGTGAAGAGAGAAGCAAAGTTAACGTTTCAGGTTTGTGAACTGTCATCAGAACTGGCAAAGGTTAGGAAATAATTAGGGTTTAAGCAAGTGAGGGGGAGTGGGATGGAAGAAAGGAGAAAGATGAAGCTGTTTGATAGGGCAGGGGGAAGGCGACGTTAAATAACAAAGCTGCGCTGGAAAAAAGGCAAACAGTGTGTTAGTGCTTGTGGTGAAAGACAAAGCATCAGTCCAGAGAGAGTGTTAATAGCAGAATACTGAGCAGCTCTGACTACATGGAAAGCAAGCACATGGTTAAAAAAATACAATGTGAATTATTTTCTAACCTTTGTCAGTTCTGATGAAAGGTCGCAGACCAGAAACGTTAACTTTGCTTCACTCTCCACAGACATGCTGAGTATTTCCAGCAATCTTTGTTCTTTACTCTTGTATTCAAAACGCCTTGTGATGATGGTCAACATGCCATTTATCGACTTAATTGCTTGCTGCTAGCTTTTAGTGACTCTGGAACAAGGACACCCAGGTCCCTTTGTACAGCAACACTTCCCAAACTCTTACCATTAAAGAAATACTTTGCCTTTGCTTTTTTCTACCAAAATAGACAACTACAGCTGTTCGTATTATATTCCATCTGCCATGCATTTAGCCTGTCCAAGTTTCCTTGAAATCACCTTGTATTATCCTCACAAGTTACATTTCTAACTAGTTTGTTTCAACAGATTTGGAGATATGACATTTGGTCACCACATCCAAATTATATTTTTTATAGACTGTGAATAGCTGCGGCCTCAGAACTGATCCTTGCGGTACACAACTAGTAACAGCCTGCCGTCCTGAGAATGACCCGTTTATTCCTACTGTCCGTTTTCTGTCTGTTAACCAATTCTCCATCCATAGCAGTCTATGACCCCCTATCCCATGTGGTCTAAATTTATTTACTAACCTCTTGTGCGGGACCTTACCAAAAGATCTCTGAAAATCCAAATGCACCACATCAACCCATTCTCCTTTATCAATCCTAAAAGTAACATCCTCATTAAATTCCAACAGGTATGACAAACATGATTTCCCTTTCATAAACCCGGGTTGACTTTGCCCAATCACATAATTATTTTCTTAATGTCTAGTTTTCACATCCTTTATAATGGATGGCATGCTTCCCTACACGAAAGATGATGGACAAGCACGAGCAATCCATTTAAGTGGGGTGTCTTCTCTTGGTGCACCTTTGTTGATGGCTGTGAAGGCCAATCCTTGAGAGGCAGGTTCTGTCTGAGATGTAGCTGTCCATGGTACCTGTGTCCCTGAATTAATTAAACTCCACCTGTTAGTTTATTTCTCAGAGCCGATCGACTGAACTCTGGGATGTAGTGTTTGGTATACACGGCCATTCAGTAAATAAATTCCAACTGTTTGGGTGTCTGTTTCAGGGCTGTTCTGCTACACTCATGGATGTGACTCTCCTCTGTAACTGCTTTAATTGATAATTAATCTCCAAGTGTTTGAGCTCTTCTCTCAGGTCAGACCAACTGTACTCCGAGATGTGGCTGTCCTCTTTAACCACGACCATTCATCAATTAAACTACAAATGTTAGAGTGCCTCACTTAGAGCTGCTCCACTGTTCCCTGTGATGTATCTATACAGTTCAACTGTGCCCATTTAGTTACGAAATTCCAGCTGTTAGAGTGTATATTAAAATCTCACACTTCGGTGTGTTAATAAAATGAAAAGAAAACGATTTTCAGAGGACTTGGACACCTGCAAATAGCTGGAAGTTTTGGATGTTGAATTTGTATACAATAATAGGAACCCCATCATTTGAAAGAAGTCAGCCAAAGGATTGAACCCCTCAAGACAACACATTGAATGCCAGTGAAGACACTGCTATGTTGCTACTTTGAGCCCCAGCAGACCTGATACTGCACCCCTGCTGAATTACCTATGTGATGCCTGCAGGAGACGAGTTGCCTTGATCGCCTTCCTATTACAAATGTTCATCACCCTTACTTGAAGAGACGTCACAGAATTGTTGCAGCGCAGTTGGAGGCCATTCGGCCCATCGTGTTCACACTGGCTCTCTGAAAGAACAGTTCCCTGAGTTACAAATCCCCTGCCTTCGCCCCATAACCCTGCACATTCTTCCTTTTCATATAACTGTCTAGCTCCCTTTTGAATCCATACTGGAACCTGCCTCCACCACATTCTCAGGGAGTGCATTCCAGAGCTTAACCACTCGCTCCGTGAAAAGGTTTTTCCCCATGTCACTTTTTCTTCTCTTACCAAACACTTCAAATCTCTGCCCTCTTGTTCTCGATCCTTTCACGGGAGGAAACATTTTCTTTCTATTTACACCGTCCAGACCCCTTATGAGTTTGATTTTTGTTTTTATTCGTTCATGGGATGTGGGTGCTTTGGCTGGGACAGTATTTCATGCCCATCCATAATACCCTGAAGAAATAGATGGTGAGCCGCCTTTTGTGCCGTTATTGACTTTGCAGCGGTTTGATACAACTGCCCATTTCAGAGGGAATTTCAGAGTCAATCAAATTACTGTGAGTCTGGACTCACCTGTAGATCGGACCAGATAAGGACAGCAGGTTTGTTTCCCTATAGCACATTAGTGAATCAGATGGGGTTTTACAACAATCGACAATGGTTTAATGGCTATCACAGGGTCACACTGTGACCGCGTGGGTTTTCGCCGGGAGCTCCAGTTTCCTCCCACAGGCAAAGACTTGCAGGTTGATAGGTAAATTGGCCATTATAACTTGCCCCTCTTAAGGTAGGTGGTAGGGTAATGGTGGGGATGTGATAGGGTAATGGGATTAATGTAGGATTAGTATAAATGGGTGGTTCATGGGCTGCACAGACTCGGTGGGCCGAAAGGCCTGTTTCAGTGCTGTATAACTAAATTAAAAAATAAACAAATTGGATTAGCATTTAATTCAACATTTATTAATTGAATTAATTGAATCTGTCATAAACACACTTCTCTTCTTTATCGTAATCTCTACCTCTTTTGTCCTCCAGTGGGTTCTGGGTTTTGCCCTAATTTTCCCCTTCGAGCCAACATACCTTGACTGTGCCCGATTGACCTCCACTTTGCAGGTTGCCCATTGTTCTTCTATCGGTTTTCTTACCAGCTTTTGACTCCAATTTAACCAGCCCAGCTGAATTCTTACCCCACAGAAATTGGACGTCCCCCAGTGAATTAGTCTTACGCTGGATTGCTCTTTGTCCTTTTCCATAGTCAGCCTAAACCTTATGATACAATGATCACTAACTCCTAAATGCTCTCTAACTGTTACTTGATCCACTTGGCCCACCTCTTTCCAAAGCACCAGGTCTAGTAGTGCCTTCTTTCTCATTCGACGCGCAACATACTGCTGTAGAACATTTTCCTGAACACACTCTAGGATCTCTTGCCCCTCACGGTTCCTTACACTGCAATTATCCAGGCTATGTTGGGATAATTAAAGACCCATTATAACTATCCTATAATTTTTTGCACCTCACTACAATTTCCTTGCAAATTTGTTCCTCCACATCCTTCGCCCAGCTGGTGGCCTACAGACAACACCGAGCAATGTAACTGCACCTTTTTTGTTCCAGAGTTCTAGCCAATTTAATTCTGTCCCCAAACGCTCTAGGACATCCTTTCTCCCCAGAACTGCAATGATCTCCTTCACCAATGCCACCACCCCTCTCTCTTTCTTTTACCCTTTCCTATCTTTCCTGAACACCTGGTATCCAGGTATATTTAACAAGCAGTCCTGTCCCTCTTAGAGCCAGGTCTCTGTTATCGCCACAACATCATATTTCCAAATGGAAATCTGCGCCTGTACCTCACCAGTCTTATTAGGCACACTCTGTATATTCACGTGCATGCACATTAACCCTGATTCAGACTTTAATACTTTCTCCGTTACTCTGACCTCACCTAATAATGTACAATTCCCTACTCTTGTGCTATCTATCTACCCGAGTATTCTGTACTCTTTGGCATTCCTCTATGATACTTGGTCCTGCCTCCTACACCCCTGACAAGTTACCAGTATAACTTCCTCCAATTTGAGCTCCCTCTCAGGTTCGCATCCCCCTGACAATTTGGTTTAAACCCTCCTCAATAGCACTAACGAATCACCTTGTCAGAGTATTTGTCCTCGTCCTGCTAAGATGCAACCCGTCCATCATGCACAAGTCCCACCTGCTCCAGAAGCTGTTCCAATGTCTTAGAAATCTGATGCCCTCCCTCTTATACCAGTTATGCTGCCACGTGTTCAATCGCTCAATTCTTCCACTCCTCTACTCAGTTACACGAGGTACTGGGCGTAATCCTGAGATTACTGTTTTCGAGGTCCTGCTTTTTCATATCCTTCCGAGATCCCTACAATCTGCTTTCAGGACCTCATCCTCCCTCTTACCACATTACATTCGCATTGTTTTTTCATATGCCCGAGTCTCGATCGTTTGAGGAATTTGAAATTATACCCGTTATATATAAGTCTAGGCAGTGCTTCCATTCCTGAAGCCTGGACAACGCCACTCGATAATCTGCCCTCCAGTGTCCGAACAACAAATGTTCACCGCTTCTCTCTGCATTATGTTATTCAGCTAACATCATCTCCATGCTCCACTACCCTTTAATCCATGAGGTTCAGAGATCCCAAATGGCTATATTAAATATTACTTGATTCCACAGCTTTTTATAGTCCAAATACAAAGTATCAACCATGCAATCCTCATCAACTCTCTCCAAAGCATCAGCAAAGGACGAGAAGACCATTGACATATATGATTTACCATTAACATATCTGTGTTGCTTCTCATTTATAATCTCATGCTTTCTGAAAAGCAGACTTTACTTGTCCCAGATTATCGACTGGAAGGATGTCCCCAACATTTCACCGAGGTATGTCTGATAGGCCTGTAATTAAATGGTTTATCACATCTCTACTGTTTAAAAGAGGGTTTAACATTTGCCTCCCCCAGCCCTCAAGCACCATTTTATTGTGGTTCAAGCTGTGTTTGATTGGAAGGAATTAACTGCACCTGTCTGTTCAGTGACTGTGATTAATGTCAGCCTCCATGGACCCAAATTGTGTCACTGGAGATTTCACAACTTCTATTAATAAAGGACTCCTTTCAATGTGTTACCCCATCGTGTTAGAGCGAACATCACCTCTGGCACCAACAGAGATCAGTGGCATCAGAGACAGGGAGCGAATACATTTGAGTCTGAGAAAAATAGATTGGAATGCTGCAACAATGGGTCAAAATCTGAGAACAATAGATTGGAATGTTACAAGAATGGGTCATAATCTTAAAACAATAGATCGGAATGCTGCAACAACAGACAGGAGTTTCTCCTGGGAGTTTGACTATCTTTCTGCATACTATGATGAGCTATCTTTAAACTGGCGGATTTTGCTCTCACTTTCCATTATTCAGTACTTGTATTACCCCATCCTGGCTACTGTTGCTGTACCTGGTAAGCTTCGCTATCCAGCTATTGAATATATAAACCATCTTCAACTGCATTACTTCTCCTGTCATTTACTTTGCCCTCCTTGTTGTTGGCATTGCTGGTAAGTATTTTCTAACTGCTCTTCCAATATACTCTCATCTTTACTACTGTTGGTGTCTCTGGAAAGACTCTAAATGCAGCTATGAGATCTTTAAAAGTGATTCATTATATGCGTAGATCACATTTGAGAGAATTACTCTACTTCTCATTTAAGCTTCGTATTTATTTATGTTTTTATTTACTCATTGGATGTGGGCGTCGCTGGCTAGGCCAGCATTTATCACAATTCCCAAATTGCCTATGAGTAGGTGGTTGTGAGTTGACTTGCTGCAGTTCATGTGAGGTAGGTACATCCACAGTGCTGCTAGAAAGGAATGTTTCAGGATTTTAATACAGCGACAGTGAAGCAACGGCGATATAGCTCCAAGTCGAGATGGTGTGTGGTTTGGAGGGGAACTTGCAGGTGGTGGTGTTTCCGGCATTTGCTGCCCTTGTTCTTCTCGTTGGTAGAGGTCGTGATTTTGGAAGATGCTGTCTAATGAGCGTTGGTGTGTTGCTGGAGTGCATCTTGCAGATGGTGCACACTGCTGCCACTGTGTGTCGGTGGTGGAGAGAGCGAATGCTTTAGGATGGGATGTCAATCAGCAGGTTTATCGCACTGAAAAAGGCCCTTCAGCCCTCAGAGTCTGTGCTGACCAACAACCACCCATTTATACTAATCAAAAGAACAACAAGAACAAAGAACAGTGCAGCAAAGGAACAGGGCATTCGGCCCTCCAAACCTGCGCCGATCTTGATGCTGGCCGAAACTAACACCTTCTGGGGCCCATATCCTTGTAGTCCCTTCCTATTTATGTATTAATCAAGATATCTCTTAAACGTCGCTATCGTATCTGCGTCCACGACATCCCCTGGCAGCAAGTTCCAAGCACTCACCACCCTCTGTGTAAAAAACTTGCCTCGCACATCCCCTCTAAACTTTGCCCCTCGCACCTTAAACCTATGTCCCCGAGTAACTGACTCTTCCACCCTGGGAAAAAGCTTCTGACTATCCACTCTGTCCATGCAGCGCATAACTTAGTCAACCTCCATCATGTCGCCCCTCCACCTCCGTCGTTCCAGTGAAAACAATCCGAGTTTCTCGAACCTCACCTGCATTAGACCTTCCAAAAAGCATTACATCACACTTGTCCGGATTTAACTCCATCTGCCATTTCTCCGCCCAAGTCTCTAACCGATCTATATCCTGCTGTATCCTCTGACAATCCTCATCATTATCCTCAACTCCACCAACCTTTGTGTCGTCCGCAAACTTACTAATCAGACCAGCTACATTTCCCTCCAAATCATTTATATATACTACAAACAGCAAAGGTCTCAGCACTGATTCCTGTGGAACAACACTAAGTCACATCCCTCCATTCAGAAAAACACCCATCCACTGATACCATCTGTCTTCTATGACCGAGCCAGTTCTGTATCCATCTTACCACCTCCACTCTGATCCCATGTGACTTCACCTTTTGTATCAGTCTGACATGAGGGACCTTGTCAAAGCCTTTACTACAGTCCATTTAGATAACATCGACTGCCCTTCCTTCATCAATCATCTTCGTCACTTCCTCAAAAAACTCAATCAAATTCGTAAGACACGACCTCCCCATCACAAAACCATGCTGTCTGTCGCTATTAATCCTACATGAATCCCATATTCCCTGTCACATCCCCACTATTCTCTTACCGACACTAGGGGACATTTACAAGGGCCAATTTACCTATCAACCTGCAAGGCTTTGGCAAGAAACCGGAGCACCTGGCGGAAACCCACGCAGTCACAAGGAGAACTTTCAAACTCCACACAGTGCAGTACCCAGAACTGAAGCCGTGTCACTGTAGCTGTGAGGCTGCGATGCGAACCACTGCGCCACTGTGCCGCCCGTGTCGTTTCGTCCGGGATGTTGATGAGCTTCTTGAGTGTTGTTGGAGAATTTCTTTCCCTCTGTATCTCACCCTGACAGTTGTTTGGCGTTCTATAGAGACACTGATGCCAGTGCTGCAAAACCAGAAACTACGCAAATGTATGGGACAATCTGCTGGCCACTACCGTAATGTCCCATGTTGTGCTCCATATTGGACTGTGGATTCTTGCAGCGTTGATACCCGTCTTTGAAGCTTGATCTCTGTGTGTCCATTGACCACCTGTGTTAGTCAGTCTCAGGTCAAAATGCGTTTGGTAGCACCAGGAACATCCCCTCCAGCAATATTTAAAAGGTCCAGGCATTCTGCATGCAGGTGAAGGGCTGATAGCATACTTCTGCTGTGGAAACGTTAATGGTGGTACTGTGAATTATTTTATTGCACCGTGTGGGGCGGTGAAGGGGGGAGGTATGGGTTGTTGCCAGTTGTTGCATACACGAGGCCAGAGGATTTGGTGACTCAGTTCTGGACGAAGTATGATACAGTGCATCTGGATCTGTAGCAGAGATCACGGAATGGAACAGAGGAATCGCTGCAAAGAAAGAAGGGGAGGAGGAGGAGTCAGTCCGACCCAGCCAGCCTTCGCCAAGAGCAATTTTTTTACCTACAACTAACCCAGGATGAGTGTGTGAGGCAACTCCAATTCAATAAGGAGGTGGTCACAGAGCTGTTGCACCTTCGACAACAGGACATGGAGATTAGAATTAGAATTAGAACATTACAGCGCATTACAGGCCCTTCGGCACTCGATGTTGCGCCGACCTGTGTAACTATCTGACCTACACTATTCCATTTTCATACATATGTCTATCCAATGACCACTGAAATGCCCTTAAAGATGGCGAGTCTACTACTGTTGCAGGCAGGGCGTTCCACGCCCCTACTACTCTCTGAGTAAATAAACTACCTCGAACATCTGTCCGATATCTATCTCCCCTCAACTTAAAGCTATGTCCCCTCGTGTTTACCATCAACAGCTGAGGAAAAAGACTCTCACGATCCACACTATCTAACCCTCTGATTATCTTATATGTCTCTATTATGTCACCTCTCCCCTCCTTCTCTCCAACGAAAACAACCTCAAGTCCCTCAGCCTTTCCTCGTAAGACCTTCCCTCCAAACCAGGCAACATCCTAGTAAATCTCCTCTGCACCCTTTCCAAAACTTCCACATCCTTCCTCGAATGCGGTGACCAGAACTGCATGCAATACTCCAGTTGCTGCCGCACCAGAGTTTTGGACAGCTGCAGCATGACCTCGTGGCTCCGAAACTCGATCCCCCTACTAATAAAAGCTAACACCACATATGCCTTCTTAACAGCCTTATTAAACTGGGTAGCAACTTTCAGGGATTGATGTACCTGGACACCAAGATCTCTCTTCTCATCTACACTACCAAGAATCTTCCCATTAGCCCAGCACTCTGCATTCCTGTTACTCCTTCCAAAGTGAATCACCTCACACTTTTCCGCATTAAACTCTATTTGCCATCTCTCAGCCCAGCTCTGCAGCCTATCTATGTCCCTCTGTAACATACAACATCCTTCGGCACTATCCACAACTCCACCGACCTTCGTGTCATCCGCAAATTTACTAACCCACCCTTCTACACCAGGTCATTTATAAAAATGACAAACAGCAGTGGCCCCAAAACAGATCCTTGCGGAACACCACTAGTCACTGAACTGCAGGATGAACATTTGCCATCAGCGACCACCATCTGTCTTCTTTCAGCTAGCCAATTTCTGATCCAAAGCTCGAAATCACCTTCAACCCCATACATCCGTATTTTCTGCAATAGCCTACCGTGGGGAACCTTATCAAACGCCTTACTGAAATCCATATACACCACATCCACTGCTTTACCCTCGTCCACCTGTTTGGTCACCTTCTCAAAAAACTCAATAAGGTTGGTGAGGCACGACCTACCCTTCACAAAACCGTGCTGACTTATTCTTTTCAAGATGGTTATAAATACTGTCTCTTATAACCTTTTCCAACATTTTACCCACAACCGAAGTAAGGCTCACAGGTCTATAATTACCAGGGCTGTCTCTACTCCCCTTCTTGAACAAGGGGACAACATTTGCTATCCTCCAGTCTTCCGGCACGATTCCTGTCGGCAATGACGACATAAAGATCAAGGACAAAGGGTCTGCAATCTCCTCCCTTACTTCCCAGAGAATCCTAGGATAAATCCCATCTGGCCCATCTGGCCCAGGGGACTTATCTATTTTCACACTTTCCAAAATTGCTAACACATCCTCCTTGTGAACCTCAATCCCATCTAGCCTGGTAGTCTGAATCATAGTATTCTCCTCGACAACATTTTCTTTCTCTACTGTAAATACTGACGAAAAATATTCATTTAACGCTTCCCCTATCTCCTCTGATTCCACACACAACTTCCCACTACTATCCTTGATTGGCTCTAATCTAACTCTCGTCATTCTTTTATTCCTGATATACCTATAGAAAGCCTTAGGGTTTTCCTTGATCCTATCCGCCAATGACTTCTCGTGTCCTCTCCTTGCTCTTCTTAGCTCTCCCTTTAGATCCTTCCTGGCTAGCTTGCAACTCTCAAGCGCCCTAACTGAGCCTTCACGTCTCATCCGAACATAAGCCTTCTTCTTCCTCTTGACAAGCGCTTCAACTCCTTTCGTAAACCACGGCTCCCTCGCTCGACAACTTCCTCCCTGCCTGACAGGTACATATTTATCAAGGACACGCAGTAGTTGCTCTTTGAAAAAGCTCCACATTTCGATTGTGCCCATCCCCTGCAGTTTCCTTCCCCATCCTACGCATCCTAAATCTTGCCTAATCGCATCATAATTTCCTTTCCCACAGCTATAATTCTTGCCCTGCGGTATATCCTTGTCCCTGCCCATCGCTAAGGTAAACCTAACCGAATTTAGTTTAGATTAGAGAGACAGCACTGAAACAGGCCCTTCGGCCCACCGAGTCTGTGCCGACCATCAACCACCCATTTATACTAATCCAACACTAATCCCATATTCCTAAAACATCCCCATCTGTCCCTTTATATTTCCCTACCACCTTCCGATACTAGGGGCAATTTATAATGGCCAATTAACCTATCAACCTGCAAGTCTTTGGCATGTGGGAGGAAACCGGAGCACCCGGAGGAAACCCACGCAGACACAGGGAAAATTGCAAACTCCGCACAGGCAGTACCCAGAATCGACCCGGGTCGCTGGAGCTGTGAGGCTGCGGTGCTAACCACCGCGCCACTGTGCCGCCCCTTGTGATCACTATCACGAAAGTGCTCACCTACATCTAAATCTAAAACCTGGCCTGATTCATTGCCCAGTACCAAATCCAATGTGGCACCGCCCCTGGTTGGCCTGTCTACATACTGTGTCAGAAAACCCGCTTGCACACACTGGACAAAAACTGACCCATCTAACGTACTCGAACTATAGTATTTCCAGTCAATATTTGGAAAGTCAAAGTCCCCCAGAACAACTACCCTGTTACTCTCGCTCCTGTCGAGAATCATCTTCGCTATCCTTTCCTCTACATCTCTGGAACTATTCAGAGGTCTATAGAAGACTCCCAACAGGGTGAACTCTCCTCTCCTGCTTCTAACCTCGGCCCATACTACCTCAGTAGACGAGTCCTCAAACGTCCTTTCTGACGCTGTAATACTCTCCTTGATTAACAATGCCACCCCCCCCACCCCCCCATTTTACCATCTTCTCTGTTCTGACTGAAACATCTAAATCCCGGAACCTGCAACATCCATTCCTGCTCCTGGTCTACCCATGTCTCCGAAATGGCCACAACATCGAGATCCCAGGTACCAACCCATGCTGCAAGCTCACCCACCTTATTGCTGATGCCTCTGGCGTTGAAGTAGACACACATTAAACCAAGTTCTTACTTGCCAGTGCCCTCTTGCGTCCTTGTAACCTTATCCCTGACCTCACTACTCTCAACATCCTGTACACTGGAACTACAATTTAGCTTCCCATTCCCCTGCTGAATTAGTTTAAACACCCCCGAAGAGCACTAGCAAATCTCCCCCCCCCCCCAGGATATTGGTACCCCTCTGCTCCAGGTGAAGACCCTCCTGTTTGTCGAGGTCCCACCTACCCCAGAAAGAGCCCCAATTGTCCAGGAAACCAAAACCCTCCCTCCTACACCATTCCTGCAGCCACGTGTTCAACTCCTCTCTCTCCCTTTTCCTCGCTTCGCTATCACGTGGCACGGGCAACAACCCAGAGATAACAACTCTGTTTGTTCTCGCTCTAAGCTTCCACCCTAGCTCCCTGAATTTCTGCCTTAAATCCCCATCTCTCTTCCTACCTATGTCGTTGGTGCCTATGTGTACCACGACTTGGGGCTGCTCCCCCTCCCCCTTAAGGATCCCAAAAACACGATCCGAGACATCACGAACCCTGGCACCTGGGAGGCAACATACCAACCGTGAGTCTCTCTCGTTCCCACAGAACCTCCTATCTGTTCCCCTAACTATGAAGTCCCCAATGACTAATGCTCTGCTCCTCTTCCCCCTTCCCTTCTGAGCAACAGGGACAGACTCTGTGCCAGAGACCTGTACCCCGTTGCTTACCCCTGTTAAGTCGTCCCCCGCAACAGTATCCAAAACAGTATACCTGTTGTTGAGGGAAACGGCCACAGGGGATCCCACAGCTGCCTGCTGGTTCCCTCTCCTTCCCCTGACAGTAACCCATCTACCTACTTCTTTTACCTGAGGTGTGACTTCCTCCCTATAACTCCTGTCAATAATCCCCTCCGCTTCCCTAACGCGGTTCTTGAGGAGCTGGAGTTGGGTGCACTTCCCGCAGATGCAGTCAGCAGGGACACTCTTGGCGACCCTTTCCTCCCACATTCTGCAGGAGGAACATACAACTGCCTTAACCTCCATTCCCACTATTCTTAAGTCCCAACAAATCTACTGGAAAACCAAAAAAAAAAGTAAAAACTTGTTAGCTTAGTAATCCGACGGACAGAACTTTTTAAATAAAAAGCTTACCTTATCAACACACAAGAGTCCTTTTTTTTGGTTAGAGGAGGAGGGTGGGTGGGAGACACTACACGTGTAGTGTCTCGGATCCAGCCACTGGCCAAATATATAGTATTAACTAACCCATCAGTCCCCTGGTCCTCCGAAAACAAAAGGGAATTAACTTTTAACTTACACTGAAACTGACCAGCTGCAAGTTCGCTCCGTACCTACACTTCTGTCAAAGTTGCTGCAACCAAAACTAAACGATGCGCACGAGGGCCAGGATGTGGCGGCCAGTGGCCTGTAATGTTCCAGTTTCATTGAACCTCTTTGCACCCGGAGCTATGCAGGCAGGAGCCGGCAATGTATCCAATGTGTCACTGCATCCAGTTCATCGATGCGTCCGGGAGACGACAGATGTCATCTATACTCGGTTAGGTGATGCACTGTTTCTCCCTCTGCAGGGAGCAGCACGATGTGAGGTCCCATGGCTTTGCCAGGAGAGCGGGATTTGCAATGGTGTACGTGGCTCTGTGGAACCTCATATGTCAATGGGGAAAGGTATAGGATCTGAAAGAACTCTCAAACCATTACTGTACAGTCGCCATGTGACCATGCACAATATATCATTTCGGTGAATGTCCACCAATCTGGCAGCAGCCATGATCCCTTCATTCTGAAGCAGTGCGTGTTCACAACGACTTCGACCCTCCAAGGAGCACCAAAATGTGGTTTTCCAGAGATGAAGGCCACCAACTCTTTCCATCGATAATGAATTCTCTCCGCCCAAACTCACACCCCTCTGTCCCCAAGCAACCAAAAATAACACAGGTTTAACGTGAAAAATGGAGCCAACAGATACATCGTAGAGCAAGCAATCGGCGTGATGAAGCAATGCTTCCAATGCATGAACCGCTCATGGGGAGCCCTGTAGTACACGGTAGAACAGGTGCACAACTTTGTGTTTTCTGCTGCACACTTCAAATCATTGCCATTGTGACAACACGGGAATCGGGAGGCCACCTCATGAGGAGGATGAAGAGGATGTAATCTGGATCCCATCAACACAGACAGGCTGTGAGACAGTTCCTGATAACACTCCAGTACAAATAGGGTAACTTTTATTCCACCAATGGATCCCCCATTCAGCAAGATACATCCATCTGAAACGCCCCATCACAGGAATAGAATTAACAATAGACGTAGACCATTCGGCTCCTCGATCCTGCACCACTATTCAATCAGATCAGGGAGGATCTGTTTGTGTTTCTAATTCCACAATCTCATCGACCCCCGATAACCGTTGATTTCTTCACCTAACAGTAATCTATCCACCTCGCCTTGAATAATATTCAATACCCTGCCTCCAGCACCTGTACAAATAATTTTTTCTTGGACATAGAGGTGTCTGACAAACAACCATAGAAAAATTACAGCACAGAAGGAGGCTATTCAGCTCATCGTGTCTGTGCCAGACAAAAAAAAAAACTAGCGGCCCAATCTAATCCCACCTTCCAACACCTGGTCCATAGCCTTGCAGGTTCCAGCACTTCAGATGCTTGTTCAGGTACCTTTTAAAAGAATTGATGCTTTCTGCCTCCATCACCGTTCCTGACAGCGAATTCCAAACATCCACCACCCTCTGAGTGAAAAACGTTTCCTCATGTCCCCACTAATCCTGCTATAATCACCTTAAATCTGTGCCCCTGGTAACTGACCACTCCACCCGGGGAACCAGGTCCTTCCTGTCTGCTCCATCTAGGCCCCTCATCATTATGTACACGTCAATTAATTCACCCCACAGCCTTCACTATTCTAAAGAAAACAAATCTATCTAATCTTTCTTCATAGCTGAAACTTTCAAGCCCTGGCAACATTCTTGTAAATCTCTTCCGTACTTCTTCCAGAGCAATTATGTCCTTTCTGCAATGTGGTGACCAGAACTGTATGCAGCACTCCGGCTGTGACTCAGCCAGTGTTTTAGACTGTTGCAGCATTATATCTCTGTCTTTGTATTCTATACCTGACCAATAAAGAAAAGCATTCCATGCGCCTTTTTCACCACTCTATCTACCTATGTATCTCCACCTTCAGCGACCTGCAAGGTCTCTCACCTCTTCTAACCCTCTCAATGCCCTCCCGTTTACTGTATTTTTTCTTGCGTTATTTTCCCTCCCCAAATGCATTACCACACACTTATCTGGGTTTAATTACATTTGCCACTTTTCTGCCCAGTCAACCAAACCACTGAAATCTTTCTGGAGTCTATCCTCTTCACTGCCGACTGCATGGCCAACTTTTGTGCCATCAGAAAATTTACCAATCATATTCTAAATCATTCATAAATGCTGCAAACAGCAAAGGTCCCAACACGGAGCCCTTTGGAACGCCACTGGAAACAGCTTTTCATTCACAAAAACAACGTCAATGACTAGCCTTTGTTTCCTATCGCTGAGCTAATTTTGGATCCAACATGCAACAGCCTCCTGCATCTCATAGGCTTTCATTTCACTGATCAGTCTGCCATGTGGGACCTTGTCAAATGTCTTACAGAAATCAATGCGATGCTTTGTAAAGAATATGGAATTTATTTTTGATTTCCTTTGAAATGCTTGTACGTTTTAAACTCTAAGCTTTATTTAATGAAAGAAAAAGAAGGATATCTCTTAATTAATGGCAAGGGCTTGCCTTCCCTGTCTGTGCTCGCTGACACTGCCACAATCATTGGAGATCCGTGTGTCCAGCGATGGTTATGGTTCCAGACCAGGTGTAGTACATGCAATGCACCCAACATGTCAACGGAACACCACCACACTTAACAGGCATTTGGGTCTCCAGCCATTTACCGTGGTTAAGTCCTCGTATAGTACTGACTGTGGTCACGCTCCCTCAGTGACTGACCACACTTACCTGGTGTCTGGCGACCCAACGATGTGTCTGGTCCCTGGCCTGGCATAGTACAAGAAGTAAGGGCTCCTTCCTGACTGGCTCGCCAGCCCCACCACCCTTACCTGGTGCTGGATCACCAGACAAAGGCATGCTCCCAGACCAGATGTAGTACCGGCAGCGGCCGCATATCCCAGATTGGCTCTGGTGACCACAATGTAAAGAAATAGTAACTGTGGCTCCAGTGATGGCCTGGTCCCAGGCCTGGTTTAGTCCCATCAGTAATGCATGTTCAGTGACTGGCCCTTGTGAACCCGCCATGGTTAGCTGGGTTCCAGGTCTCCAGCAATGTTCCTGCCTCCAGGCCTGGTGTCGAATCAGCAATGGGTCCCACTCCGGCACTGATCCAGGCGCTACGCCACACCTGCTGTTTGGGACTCCAGTGATAGGCCTGGTTCTGAGGGCTGGTGTAGCATCGTCAGTGGCTGCTGCTTGGTTGTTGCTTTTGGCATCCCTGCAACATTTCTCGGGGATTCATTCGCCCAGGTTTCCACGGCTGCTGCAGTAATGGCAATGGCCCCTACGCCTGAACAGGCCCCAGTGACACCACCACACTTATCAGTGGCCTGGTTCTCTAGCTATGGTCCTAGTACCAGGCTTGGTTTAGTGCCTGTAGTGGCCCCAAACCCAGTTCTGAAGAAGGGTCCCTGACCTGAAACGTTAACTCTGCTTCTCTCTGTACAGATGCTGCCGGACCTGCTGAGTATTTCCAGCATTTCTTGCTTTTATGCCCCATCCCTGTATGGCCCTGGAGATGCTGCGGTACTCAACTGAAACTGTACATTTTTTGCTGGATCTTCTCCTCGGGCTGGTCCAATATGGCCTGGGGCCTCCTATCCCTGACTGTCGCTGCTGACTCTGCATTACTTAACTGAAGTAGAGCTTCCAGCCATGGTCCTGTTCACGGACCTAGTGCATTGCCAGCAGTGGCTCCCCTGCAGCCTGATGGTTCCCAGCCACATTTTTGCACTTACCTGGGTTCCGTGTCTCCAGCAATGCTTCCGACCTCAATCCTGGTTTAGTGCTGGCAGCACCCACCCTCTACTGTTCCCAACAAATCTGTTTCATTTTTATATGGTCCATGGTTCCAGCGATGTATCAACTTCCAGGTCAGGTGTAGTACGAGCATTCGGCCATTCCCTGCCTGGACCCGGTGACCTCGTCATATTTAACTGGAGTTCAGGTCATCACGATGGCCCTGCTCCCAAGGCTAGTTCAGTACCGGTAGAGGTCCCGGTCTCCAGCGATTGTCCTGCTCCAAGGCCTAGTGCTCTAGTGGTAGAATCGCCTGTATCCTGACTGACACTGGTGACCGCACCACATTACCTGGGGGCTGGACTTCAGCAGTAATCTTTTTTCCCAGTACCAGCAGTAGCCCCAACTCACAGACTGGCCCCAGTGACTCTGCTACACTCACCTGGGGTCTGACGCTCATGCGATGGTCCCAGTCGTAGGCCTGGTGTATTACCAGCAGTGTTACCCCTCCATGATTGTTCCCTGTGACTCCACCACACAAATCTGGGTCTGTATCCCCAACTATGGTCCTGGCCCATGGTCTGGTTTGATACTGTCAGTGGACAACGCACACTGGCTGGCGCCAGCAACTCTGCCAGACTAAACTGTGGTCTGGAGCTCCAGCAACTCAGCAGCTCCCATGTCTGATGTCGTATAGTTAGTGGTGCCGCTACCTGTTATGTCGCAGTTTTGCTGGCACATTCATCTGGAGTTTGGTCTCCAGTGATGCTTCACATCCCAGGCCTGCTGTAGTACCAGCAGCTCCACTGCTCCCAGTAGCATTGCCAATAGAACTGAGCTATTAGTCCTGTGACTGTTTAACCCGTTTAAACAGGCGGGATCTCCATGATTAAATGTACCGGGACCAGGCACCAGGCAGTTAATTGCCCCAGTGCCGCTCAACTGAACTGTGGGATGGTCCAAAAGACCGCGGAGCGGTTTCGTTCACCTTTTTGTCCTGACATGGGGACCCTCGTTGGCTCCACTAGATTCAGCTGCTGTATCTAGCAGAAAGCCCTGTCAAAGGTATAGTAATTTACTCCATCACTGAATGTGCAAAAAATCTACAAATGTCACCAGTACTTCTTCAAACTGCTGCTGTTATTGCCAAACTGGTGTAAAGTTCATCTTCTTTATAGTTAACTGAGTGATAATTGGGATTATTTGTTTCATTGATTTTTCAGTGGACTGATTTCCAATCATTGTTTTGAAATCATTGAATTCCGCACTGCCTGTCTCAGGCGAGGGAATCTCTCTGTCAATCCAGCAGTGAACGTTCTGTACAGGACGAAAGTGCAGCAGATGCTGGAAAGTTGAAATTAAAAAAAAAAAGAATGTGCTAGAGATGCTGAGCACGTCTGGTAGCATCTGTGGAGGGAGACACAGACTTAATCGTTTCGGTCGCTGACCCTTTGTCAGGACTGCGAGCTCTTTGAGACGGAACAGTCTTGAAACCAGGAAGGGAAAGGCAGAATGGGGAGGATTATAATCAGCGTTGAGTTGAACTACTTCAGCATCATCCTTTTGCCTTTTGATCTCTCCTTCCTTCCAAGTTGTCACAGGTATTCTCATGTTTCCTTCAGTATCAATCAATGAATCGCTAGACGCAGTAACACATTTGAAAATCTCAGTCAGACCTCAATCAAACTGGTAGCTTTGCTCACAGCCTAATAAATAATTTGTCTGTTTATTTCCCTTCCTCACAGTTAACTTGATGACGATTGTCATCCTGTCTCGAGGCAAGTGTGGTCTTTCCAAATGTGTCACTCACTATCTGGTGGCCATTGCATCAGCGGATCTACTGGTCATTATATTCGACGTGATACTGAGGCACATTCCCGTTGTTTACCATGAACAGTTTTATTTCCGGGAGTCCATCCACGTTTGCAATATCCATGCCGTCCTGCTTTATGCAGCCACAGACTGTTCTGTCTGGTTCACCGTCACTTTCGCCTTTGATCGATTTGTGGCCATTTGCTGCCAGAAGTTGAAAAGAAAATATTGCACCGAGAAAACGGCAGCTGTGGTTTTGGGAACAGTGACTGTGCTGAGCTGTTTAAAGAACATTTTCTGGTATTTTATGTTAACAGGTCGGTATATTTTGTACAACCAACCCTGGTTTTGCGATGTAACAAAGGATGTTGTCTTCTCTCGGGTCTGGGCAACAATCGAATTCCTCCATCACATTCTAACCCCGGGGATCCCATTTGTGGTGATTCTGCTGCAAAATGCTCTCACCATTGGACACATCTTGCTGAGCAGCAGAGGGCGCAGGAGACTTCGGGCTCACAGCAGTGCCAAGAGTCCGAGAGACCCAGAGATGGAGAGCCGACGGAAATCTATCATTTTACTGTTAGTTATCTCAGCCAATTTCATACTTCTTTGGGCAATGTTAATGGTGGTTTTGATATGCACCAGAATACGGTATATGAACTTTCATTCTGGGTCTGTGGCTGGAATTCCTGGTTCTGTGCGGGAAATGGCCTTCATGCTGCAGCCCCTTAGCTGCTGCACAAACACTGTGATTTATGCCGTAACCCAGACTCAGTTCAGACAGCAGTTGAAGAAAATGCTGAAATATCCCTTTACGTGAATTGTTAAGTTCATTCAATGATAAGAGGGACTGTAATCACTCGACGTTTCTAAAAGATCCTCATTTTATTTCACTTTTTCAAACAGCAAGGGGCTGGGTCTGTCACAGCAGGGGCAGGGTCTGTTCACAAGGTGACAGAATAGTTGGGCAGGGATTGTTGCTCATGCTAATGGGGTAGTTTGACCGGGCCTCTTCCACATGCTGTGGAGCTAGTTGAAGGGTGTTGCTCCACATGTTGAAGGGGTAGTCCGCCCGGGCCTGTTCCGCATGCTGACGGGGAAGTTGGTGGTTATTGCTTCGCATGCTGACAGGGGAGTTGGAAAAGGGCGCTTTGCTATCAGAAAAGAGCGAGTGCGGGACCAGTCATTATACGGTGACATGGCGGGGAAGGGGTCTCTTTCCCATGGTGATGGTTCATGGCCACGGGGCATGTTCTCAAATGTGAAGCGGGAATGGAGTCGGGACTGTTCTGAAAGGTGACGGGGCAGGTGGTGGGACCTGTTCCACATGGTGATGGGGCTTTGCAGCAGGTTCCTTTTCCCATGGTAATGGGAGAGTGGGGCGAGTACTGTTCCTATGGTGACCAGAGTGGGGGCGTGGCTGTTCCCAATGGTGAAGGAAGAAGGGACTGGGGCGGGGTCTGAGGTCCTCAGCCCCGCCCAGCTTGTTCATGTATTGGAGCAGAGCGACAGCGCGAGGGGAACCCGTCAGGCTCGGACGCTCCAACCAGCCATCTCCATAGCAACTAGGATAAAAACAATTGAAAGAGAAATGATAGTGGGAATCTTCAACCTGAATTCTTCATCATCACTTACAACACATTAGAACACTTTATAATTCTTTGTAACACTTTTCAATACTTTATAACGCATTATGACATGCTCTAACATTTTATAACACTTTGTTAGCCTTGATAATCCTTTACCATCCTTTAAAATTTTTTTTAATCCTTTATCGCCCTTCAGACACTTCTTTGCACATGGTAATCCTTTATGACACCTAATAATCCTTCATAAATAGTTATAGCACAGTATAACACTTTATAGTAGCTAACACCTTTATAAAGCATGGTTAAACTTCAGAATCTTTAGAAGCTTTTCCAATCTTTCAAATCGTTTATAATCCTTTAGAATTCCTCAAAATTCTTTAACTTCCTTTATAATCCTTTCCAATACGTTTTAATCATTTATGGCCCTTAATAACCTTCATAACAATTGATAGCAATTTATACATCTTTGCAGCCCTTTGGCCTCTACTGAGTGTTGCAGGAGGGCACAGAGTGTAAAGAAGGGTATTTGGTAAGTGAGCATTTTTACGGCTTTAATGTCTAGTATTTATTGTGTTTACATTTGACAATTAATTGAAATTACTGTTTAAGTTAAGAGGCAAGTGAGGTTTCTTACAATTTTAAACAGGGATGTGCAAGCTCTCTAAGAGAACCTGTAGCTCGTTAATTAGGTAGCCAGCTTAAACTGCTTTCTGAGCTCCAGCAAAGCTGACAGATCATTGTTTTCAGAGAGTGTAAATTCAGTGGAGTCTCAGAGCTGTGCGTTTGCAATGAGTGCTGCTGGAGGGCACAGAGCATGAAGAGGGAGTTTCCTCAGTGATGGAGTTCGGTTATGGGGGGGACTACAAAGTAATTAAAAGGAAATAAATGTTATTAAATTAACAATAACGATGACAAGACAAGTGATGTGTCACGTCTGCAGTATGTGGGAAATCCATGGCAACCCCGTCTGTCGTTAGTGTCGGCTGCGTGAGGAGCTATGGCTCAAAGTCATTGAGCTGGCGGCCGAGCTGCAGATACTTCGATGTAGTAGTGAAGGGAAAAGTTACCTGGACACTTCGTTCCAGAAGGCAGTCCCTGAGGATAGGGTCACTTGTCTTGGTCAGTGATCAAGGACAGGAGACTGTGACTGCGAGTCAGACGGGGAAGGGGGTCAAGAATAGGTGGCACAGTGGTGCAGTGGTTTGCACTGAAGCCTCACAGCTCCAGCGACCCGGGTTCAATTCTGGGTACTGCCTGTGTGGAGTTTGCAAGTTCTCCCTGTGTCTGCGTGGGTTTCCTCTGGGTGCTCCAGTTTCCTCCCACATGCCAAAGACTTGCAGGTTGATAGTTAAATTGGCCATTATAAATTGTCCCTAGTATAGGTAGGTGGTAGAGAAATATAGGGACAGGTGGGGATGTGGTAGGAATATGGGATTAGTGTAGGATTAGTATAAATGGGTGGTTGATGGTCGGCACAGACTCGGTGGGCCGAAGGGCCTGTTTCAGTGCTGTATCTCTAAATTAAAATAAATAAATATAGCAGACAGAGCATGGCACCATGGAACAGGAAGCAGTTCACGTGGCAGGAGAAGAATCAAATGTAGTTGTAGAAGAGGACAGTATAGTGAGGGGATTGACATTATTTTCTACAATAAAGGGGGAGAGTTTGGAAATGTGTCACCTGCGTATGTGTCAGGGTTCTGGACTCTGCTCAGGGCTGGACAGGAAGTTCAAGTGGGAGGGGGAGGATCCAGTGATCGTCGTCCAAGTAGGTACGAACAACATAAGGAGGGCAAGGAAACAGCGAGGAGCAAGGCAACAAATTATAGAACAGAACCGCAAATGTAATAATCTCATGCATATTACCTGCGCTATGTGTAAACATAAGCAGGGCAAATGAGATTTGTGAAATGAATGTGTGGCTCAAAGACTGTGAGCGAAGTGGAATCCTATTCGTGGGCACTGGCACCAGAACGGGAGAAAGAGGGACAGTCTGCACGTGAACCATGCTGGGTCCAGTGCTCTAGCGAACCGCATACCTAGCAAAGCAGAGAGGGTTCCAAACTAAAGAGTGGAGGCAAGGGAAGAGAGAAAGGAATGAGTATGGGAAAGATAGACAGACCGTGACAGGAAGGGACAGGAAGGACAAATCAAAGCTTAAGTCAGCAGACAAGGCTAGAGTTTACAAAAATAATAACAGGACAGAACTAAAATTCTGTATCTGAATTCACATAACATTCAAAACAAAACAGATGAGCTGTCATCGCAAATAGAAATACATACGTAAAATCTGATAACCGTTATGGAGACATGGCTGCAGGATGACATAGCCTGGGATCTGAATAGTGAAGGGTACATGTCATTTAGGAAGGACAGGAAACTAGGAAAACGTGGAGGGATTAACTAATGATGGTATTAGCACATGTGCGAGAAATGACCTATGCTCAGGAAACCAGAATGTAACCGCTCCCTGCCCCTGTTTCCTTCCCGCACCGCACCGCCCTAAGAATCAAGCGATGCAGGAGCACGTGGCAGAGAAGAGGGAAGTGGCACCGCCTCGAGCTAGCACTGGAGGGATGGGGGAGAGGGCGGGTGGCGTGGTGTGGGGGAGAGAGGCGGGGTAGGCGATGGAGCGGTGCGGCCGGAGAGAGTGGCGCGTAGTGAGGGTTGTGGCGGAGAGGAGCCGACCAGGCGCGTTGCATGAAGATGTACACGTTTGTGATGAAGTTGTTGGCGCATGCGGTAACCAGTCCTGGCAATTCGTAGCGCCACGCACGCGCAGAGAACTGGAGCCCATCTGCGCATGGGCGCATTTGGCGCAGACTGATGATGTCAGCGGCTGACTGTGTTGTCTGGAATCACTTTGCTTAAACTTAATTGAGCAATTAAGTGGGCATGGAAAGAGAGCGAGCAAACGTGAACTGACAAAGTAGATTAAGAGTCGGTCAAGGGAGATGCGGTTGCAGACTTTAAAGGTGGTATTTCAAAATATACAGAATGGATACATTCCAGCGAGAAAGGAAAATTCCAAGGGGAGAACCCACCATCCGTTGTTAATAAAATTAGTTGAAGTTAGTATCAAACTAAAGGAAAAAAACATAATTGCTCACAGTTGGGTAACAGGTCAGAAGATAGAACAGAATATAAAAAGCAGCAAAGAACGACCAAAAGATTAATAAGGAGGGAAAGTTTAACGGACAAGAGAAAGCTGACGAGAAATATTCAGACAGATAGCAAGAGTTTCTTTTTATTTAAGAAACCATTTAACCAAAAGATCGTTGGTCCTATGGAAAGTGCGTAAAGGGAAGCAATAAGGGAAAATAAAGAGATGGCAGATGAATTGAACAGATACTTTGCATTGGTCTTCACAATAGAAGATAGAGCAGCATTCCAGAACTAACTGTAAATCAGGAAATGGAAGGGAGGGAAGAACGTGAGAACATTACAATCACCAGGGGAGTGGTTCAGAGCAAATTGTTTGAGTTGCAGACTGACAAGTCCTCGGGTCATGATGGACTTTATCCTAGGGTCTTTAAAAGAAGTGGCTGGTGAGATCATCGATGCGTTGATTATGATTTCCCCAAATTCCCTACATTCGGGGAAGATTACATCAGACTGGAAAATTCCAATGTAAGTCATTTATTCAAAAAATGAGGGAGACAGAAAACCATAAATTAGCTGCCAATTAGCTGAACATCTGTCATAGGGAAGATGTTATGCGTTATTCTTAAAGACGTTACAGAAGGCACTTAGAAAAATTGAACGGAATCAGGCAGCGTCAACATAGTTTGGTGAAAGGGAAAACATGGTTAACCAATTTATAGGCGTTCTTTGAAGAAGTGACACGTACTGTGGATAAAGGGTTGCACTGTACTTAGATTTCCAGAAGGCATTTGATATGGTGCTACATCAAAGGTTTCTGTGGAATATATATGTTCATAAAGTTGGGGGTAACATAATGACATGGATCGAAGATTGGTTAGCTAACAGGAAACAGAGAGTAGGCATAAATGGGTCTTTCTTCTGGTTGGCAAGTTGTAACGAATGGTGCACCACAGGGATCAGTGAACGGCCTCACCTTTTTACAATTTATATAAATGACTTGGATCAAGGGTCCGATGATATGGTTGCTGAATTTGCTAGTGACATAAAGATAGGTAGGAAAATAAGTTGTGAAGAGGACATATGGAGGCTACAAAGGGATATAGATAGGTTAAATACGTGGGCAAATATCAGACAAATTGTGTTAACGAGAAAAAAATGTGAAATTGTCCATTTTGGCAGGTTGACTAAATATTAATTATTTATATAAATGATGAGAAATTGCAAAGTGCTATGGGTGTCCTCGTGCATGAATCACAAAAGGTTCGTTTGCAGGTATGGCAATTAATGAGGAAGGCTAAAATACTTTTATCATTTATTGCGAAGGGAATTGCACACAAAAGTAGGTGATGATATTATTCAGCTAAACAAGACATTGGTGAGCCTACATCTGCATTGCCGTGTACAGTATTGGTCTTTTTATTTGAGGAAGGACGTGAATGCATTGGAAGCAGTTCACAGAAGGTGTACAAGAATGGCCGGGTTATCTAATGAAGAATTAGACAGATAGGCTTGTTTAGGCTGGATTAATGAAAGGTAAGGGGCGACTTGATTGAAACAAAGAAGATTCTGAGGGGTCTTGACAGAGTGGATGTGGAAATGATGTTTCCTCTGGTGGGAGAATCTAAAACAAGGATCACTATTTATAAATAAGGGGACGCCCAGTTAATGCATAGATGAGGATTTTATTTTCTCACAAAGTATCGTGACTCTTTGGAACTATCTTCCTCAAAAGGCCTCAGAAGCAGAGTCTTTAAATATTTTTAAGGTGGAGGTAGATTGATTCTTGATAAACAAGAGGGTGAAAGGTTATTCAGTGAAGGCGGGAATGTGGAGTTGAGGATACAAATCTATCAGCCATGATCGTATTGAATGGCGTAGCTGGCTCTAGGGGCTGAATGGCCTAACCCTGCTCTTAATTTGTGTGCTCGTATGTTCATATGTAACTGGCTATGTCCCTAAATGCCGTTCCAGAACAGCTACAACACTGTCAGCTACGCGTCAATGTGGAAAACTATCCCGCTATGTCCTCTCCACAAAAAGCAGGAACAACTGAACCAGGTTAATTCCCACCACATCAATGTGCTGTCAGTCATCATCAAAGTGATGGAAGAAGCATAGAAACATAGAAAAAGAGGATCAGGATTAGGCCATTCGGCCCCTTGAGCCTTCTCCGCCATTCAATGCGATCATTGCCAATCATCCAAACTCAGTAACCTGTTCATGCTTTCTCCGCGTATCATTTCATCCCAGAAGCCCGAAGAACTTTTTCTAACTCTTTCTTGAATATATTTAATGATTTGTCCTCAACTGCTTTCCGTGGTAGATAATTCCACAGGTTCACCACTCTCTGGTTGAATAACTCTATCCTAATCTCAGTTGAAATGGCTTACCCCGAATCCCTGGACATGGATCACTGGTCTTGGACTCCCCGACTAAACGGGAACATCCTTCCTGCAACTTCACTGTCGAGTCCAGTTAGAATGTTGTAGGTTTCTATGAGATCCCCCCTCATTCTTCTAAACTCCAGCAAATACAAGCCCAATCTCTCTTCATACCACAGGCCTGTCATCCCAGGAATCAGTCTGGTGAGCCTTCGCTGCATTAACTCCAGAGTAAGAACACCCTTCCTCAGATAAGGAGACCAAAATTGCGCACAATACTCCAGATGTGGTCTCACAAAGGACTTGTGTAAGTGTAGCAGGACATCCTTGCTAATGTACTCGAATCCTCTCGCTATGAAAGCGAACATACCATTTGCCTTCTTTACTGCCTGCTGCACCTGCATGCTTACTTTCAGCGACTGGTGCACAAGGACACCCAGGTCTCGCTGCACCTCCCCTTTCCCAATCTGCCTTTCTGATTTTGCTACCAAAGTGGATAGCCTTACAATTATTTTCATTATACTGCATCTGCCATGTATTTGCTCACTCACTCAACCTGTCCAAATTGCACTGGAGCTCCTCTGCATCCTCCTTATAGCTTACACTCATAGCCAGTTTTGTGTCGTCTGCAAACTTGGAAATATTACATATAATTCCCTCATCTATATCGTTAATATATATTGTGAACAGCTGGGGTCCTTGCACTGATCCCTGCGCTAATCCACTAGTCACTGCCTGCCACTCAGAAAAAGACCCGTTTATTCTTACCCTTTGTTTCCTGCCAGCCATCCAGTTCTCTATCCAAGTCAATACGTTTCCCCCAATCCCATGTGTTTTAATTTTGCACGCTAATCTCTTACGGGGCATCTTGTCGAAGGCCTTCTGAAAGTCCAAGTACATCACATCCACTGCTTCTCCCTTACCTATTCTACTAGTTACATCCTCAAAGAATTCCAGTAGATTTGTCAAGCATGATTTCCATTTTGTTGACTTTGTCCGACCTAGTCATTGTTTTATAAGTGCTCTGCTATTACATCTTTTGTAATGGACCCTAACACTTCCCGCACTACTGATGTCCGGCTAACCAGTCTATAATTCCCTGTTTTCTCTCCATCTTCTTTTTTAAACAGTGTGGTTACATCAGATGCCCTCCAATAGATTGGAACTATTCAACAATCTATAGAATTAAATAAATAAAAAAGACCAGCAATGCATCTACTATTTCTAGGGTCACTTCCTTAAGCACTCTGGGATGTAGATTATCAGGTTCTGGGGATTTATCAGCCTTCAATCCCATGAATTTCCCTAACTCCATATCCCTACTAATGCTGATTTCATATAGTTCCTCCTTCTCACTAGACAATATGTTCCCCAGCATTTCTGGGAGGTACATCGTGTCCTCCTTTGTGAAGACGGAACTAAAGTATGCATTTCATTGGTCTGCCATTTCTACGTTCCCCATTATACATTATCCCCCGTTTCTTACTGTAAGGGACCTACCTTTGTCTTCATTAATCTTTTTCTCTTCAAATAACTGTAGAAGATTTTACAGACTGCAAGCTTACTCTCATACTCTATTTTCCCCTTCTAAATACATCCCTTTGTCCTCGTTTGCTGAATTCTATACTGCTCCCAATCTTCAGGTTTGCTCCTTGTTCTGACCATTTTATATTTCTCCTCCTTGGATCTAATACTATTCCTACTTTCATTTGAAAGCCACGGTTGAGCTATCCTTCCTGTCTATTTTTGTGTCAGACAGGAATGAATATTTTTTGTCATTCAGCCAAGGACTCTTTAAATGCTAGCCATTGCCTATTCAATATCAACACTTTAAGTAAGTTTCCCCAATCGATCATAGCCAACTCGCGCCTCATACCTTCATAATTTCCTGTATTTAGGTTCAGGACCCTAGTCTCGGGATCAACGATCTCATCTCCATCTGAATCAACAATTATATCATGTTAAGATCGCTCTTTCCCGAGGGACCCCACACAACAAGTTTTTTAACTAATCTTTTCTCATTACACAATATCCAGTCTAGAATGACCTGTTCTCCAGTTGGTTCCTCAAACTATTGTTCCACAAAAACCATCACGTACAGACTCCAGGAATTCCTCCTCTACAGTATTATTGCTAATTTGTTTTTTTTTTCCAATCTATGTGTAGATCAAAGTAACTCAAAATTACAGTGACACCCTTATTGCTTGCAATGGTAATTTCCTGTTTACCATCCTCTACATCACCACTGTTGTTTGGGGGTCTATATAGAACCAACCCCTTAATGTTTCTGAACTCCACCCATACAGAATCCACATCAGAATTATTTGAGCTAATATTCTTCCTCACTATTGTATCGATTTCCTCTTTTGCTAACAACGCTTCTCCACCTCCTTTCACTTTTTGCCTGTCCTTCCGAAATATTTAATTACTTTGAATGTTCAGTTCCCATCCTTGGTCACCCTGCAGCCATGTATCCGTAATTGCAACTATATTGTATCTATTTATATCTATTTGCATGGTTAACTCGTCTACTTTACTGTGAATACTCCACACATTGGGACACAACGCCTTTATGCTTGTCTTTTCAACATTTTAAGCTATCTTATCATTCTTTTGCACTGTGGCCTTATTTGTTTCTTGCCCATGATTTCTAAGCTTTCCACTTTTGACTTGATTGTTTCCTGTCTTTCAATTCTATCCTTGTTTCCTCCTCCTCAGTCTCCCCGCTCAGGTTCCCAAGCCCCTGCCATTCTAGTTTAAATCCTCCACAAAAGGACTTGCAGATGCCCCTGCAAGGTCATCAGTTCCCGTCCTGCCTGAGTGCAAGCCGTCCCGGTTGAACAAGTCCCACCTTCCCTAGAACCGGTCCCGATGACCAAAAAATCTAAATCCCTCCCTCTTGCACCGTTTTTCCAGCCACGCATTGATTTGGTCTATTCTGCCGTACCGATACTCAATAACACGTGAGACAGGTTAGTAACACTGAGATTACCACCTTTGCGGTCCTGCTTTTTCATTTAGCTCTTAACTCCTTAAATTCATTTTGCAGGAACCCATCCCTTTTTCAACCTGTGTCGTTGGTACTGACATGTACCACGACCACACGCTATTCACCCTGCCCCTTCAGAATGTCGCGTAGCCGCTCCGGGAAATCTTTAACCCGAGCACCAGGGAGGCAACATACCATTCTGGAGTCCCGTTTGTGGCCACAGAAACGCCTGTATGTTCCCCTTACTATTGAATCTCCAACCAGTATGGCTCTTCCATTCTTCCACCAGCCACCCCGCCGTCCCCAGCTGTTCAGCAGAGCCATCCTTGGTGCCACAAACTTGGCACATGCTGCTTTCCCCTGGGAGCCCATCCCCCAACAGTATTCAAAGTTATATATCAGTTTGAGAGGTGAATGGTCACAGGGCACTCCTGCACTACAAGTCTGCACCTACGACTCCGCCTGGTGGTCAACCATCCACCTTTCTGCCTGTGAAGCTAATACCAGCGGTGTGACAACCACGGTATCTCTCCTTCTCTATCTGTCTATCTTTCTATCTATCTATCTATCTATCTATCTATCTATCTATCTATCTATCTATCTATCTATCCATCGATCTACCATGTGTCTCCATATTTCCTGAGTTTCCATCTATCTACCTGTCTATCTCTCTACCCATCTATCTATCTGTCTACCACATCTGTCTATTTATGTGTCTGTCTGTCTATCTATATCTATCTATTTTGTGTCTCCATCTTTTTTTCTGCCTCCATCTGTCTTCCTGTCTAGCATTTCTATCTACTTACCCACCTATCATTTCTCTCCATTTAACTGTCCGCTCATCCATCCATACATCATTCTATCTATCTATCTATCTATCTATCTATCTATCTATCTATCTATCTATCTATCTATCTATCTATCTATCTATCTATCCATCGATCTACCATGTGTCTCCATATTTCCTGAGTCTCCATCTATCTATCTGTTTATCTCTCTACCGATCTATCTATCTGTCTATCACATCCGTCTATTTATCTGTATGTCTGTCTATACATATTTATCTATTTTATAATTCCATCTTTCTTGTGTCTCCATTAGTCTAGCTGACTAGCATTTATATCAATCTTCCCCCTATCATTTCTCCCTATTTAGCTATCTCTCCATCCATCTATCTATCTATCTATCTATCTATCTATCTATCTATCTATCTATCTATCTATCTATCTATCTATCTATCTATCTATCTATCTATCTATCTATCCGTCTATCTATCGATCCATCGATTCATCTATCCACAAGAAATGCCGGAAATACTCAGCAGATCTGGCAGAATCTGTGCAGAGAGAAGCAGAGTTAACGTTTCTGGTCAGAGACCCTTCGTCAGAACTGGCAAATATAAGAAATGGAGAAGGTTTTAAGCAAGTAAATCGGGGGTGGGGAAGAGATAACACAGGTGAAGATGCTGATAGGACAGGGTCACTGAGAATAACTGACCAGAAGGTCATGGAACAAAGACAGATGGTAAGTTAATGGTGTGCTGAAAGACAAAGTGATAGGATGTGATTGACTGTAAAGCACACTGCACATCAATCAGAAACATAAAAAACACATTAAAAGAAACAAAACAGTGGGTAAGCACACTGGAAAAAAAACTAAACAAACTGAAAAACCAAACATAAAATAACCAAATAAAAAAGGAAAACGAAAAGAGACGAAAAAAACTAAGAATAAAAAGGGGACCCTTCATGCTCTGAAATTCTTGAACTCAGTGTTCAGTCCGGCAGGCAGTAGCATGCCTAATCGGTAAATGAGATGCTGTCCTTCGAGTTGCGTTGATGTTCATTGGAACACTGCAGCAAATCCCAGGACAGAGATGTGAGCATGAGAGCAGGTGGGTGTGTTGAAATGGCCAGCAACTGGATGGTCGGGGTCATGCTTATGGACTGAGCGGAGGTGTCCCACAAAAGTGTTCACCCAATCTGCATTTGGTCTCCCTAATGTGGAGGAGACCACATTGTTGGAAGCGAATACAGCACACTACATTGAAAGAAGTACATGTAAATCGTTGCGTCACTTGAAATGAGTATTTGGGGCCTGGGATAGTGAGGAGAGAGGAAGTAAATGGGCAGGTATTACAACTCCTGCGATTGCAGGGGAAGATGCCATGGGAAGGGGACGATGTGGTGGGAGTAATGGAGGAGTGGGCGAGGCTGTCACGGAGTAAACGATCCCTTCTGAAATATGACAGGGGAAGGGAGGGGCAGATGCATTCAGTAGTGGCATCAAGCTGCATGTGGTGGAAGTGGCGGAGGATGATCCTTGGGAACTGGAGGCTGGTGGGGTGGAAAGTGACGACAAGAGAAACCCGATCGCGATTCTGGGAGGGAGGGGAAGGGATGAGGGTAGAGGTGCGGGAAATAGGCTGGGCACGGTTGAGGGCCCTGTCAACCACAGTTGGGGGGAATCCTCGGTTGAGGAAAAGGGAAGTCATATCGGAAGCACTGTCGTGCAAGGTAGCATCATCAGAGCAGATGCGTCGGAGATGGAGAAACTGGGAGAATGGGATGGAGTCCTTCCAGGAGGCAGGGTGTGAAGAAGTGTAGTCGAGGTACCTGTGGGAGCCAGTGGGCTTAAAATGAATATTCGTAGACAGCCTATACCCAGAGATGTAAACAGAGTAGTTGAGGAAGGGAAGGATCGTGTCGGAGATGGACCATGTGAAGATGAGAGAAGGGTGGAAATTAGAAGCAAAGTTAATAAAGTTTCCCAATTCCAGGCAGGAGCAGGAAACGGCATCGATACAGTTATCAATGCACCGTAAAAAGAGTTGGGGGAGGGGGTCTGATTAGGACTGGAGCAAGGAATGTTCGCCATATCCCACAAAAAGACAGGCATAAATGGGGCCGATGCGGGTACCAACAGCAACACATTTTACTTGAAGGAAGTGAGTGGAGTTGAAGGAGAAGTTGTTCAATGTGAGAACAAGTTCAGCCAGGCGGAGGAGGGTGGTGCTGAATGGGGACTGGTTGGACCTCTGTTCAAGGACGAAGTTGAGAGCCACAAATGTCCTGGTGGGGGATCGAGGTATAGAGAGATTGGACGTCCATAGTGAAGAGGAGGCAGTTAGGGCCAGGAAACTGGAAATTGTCAAAATGATGTCGGGCGTCAGAGGAGTCACAGATGTAGGTTCGAAAAAGACTGGACCAGCAGAGAAAAGATAGAGTCAAGATAGGAAGAAATAAGTTGAATGGGGCAGAAACAGGCTGAAACAATGGGTCTGCTGGGACAGTCCTGTTTGTTGATTTTGTGAAGGAGCAAGAAGCGGGCTGTCCGGGGTTGCGGGATTATGAGGTTGGAAGCTGCAGAGGGAAGATCTCCAGAGGAGATGAGATCAGTGACAGTAGCCTGTGTTCGGTGGTGGTGTCATGGTGCAGGGGAGGCAGGACGAAGTGTCTGAGAGTTGGCGCTGAGCCTCGGCAAGGTCGAGAACGGTGTGCCAGACAGCAGCAGCACACCCTTATCTGCAGGTTTGATGACAATGTCGGGGTTAGACGTGACAGAACGGAATGCGGCAAGTTTAGAAGGGGGCAGGTTAGAGGGAGTGAGGGGGCAGAGAAATTGAGACGGCCGATGTCTCGCCGACTGGTTTCAATGAAAAATCAAGAGCGGGTAAGAGGTCAGAGGGAGGGGTCCAGGTAGAGGGGGAATGCTGGAGGCGCGTGAAAGGGTCCGCTGGTCGGGGGGACAACTCCTGGTTAAAGAAGTGAGCCAGAAGGCGCAGGTGATCTACGAAGAGCTCAACATCATGCCGAGCAGGGAATTCATTGAGGTGGGGGCATAAGGGAATAAAATGGAGCCCTTTGCCGAGTACCTGACCTCAAACGTTAACTCTGCTTCTCTCTGCACCGATGCTGCCAGACCTGCTAAGTATTTCAAGCATTTCTTGTTTTTATTCCAGATTTCCAGCATCTGCAGTGTTTTTTAAATATCCATCCATCCATCTATCTATCTATCTATCTATCTATCTATCTATCTATCTATCTATCTGGAACCAACCAGAGAGCAGGTTATATTAGACTTGGCATTGTGTAATGTGACATGATTAATTAATGACCGCAAAGTAAAGGCACATCTCGCTCGCAGTGACTACAAGATGATTGAATTTTGCATCCAGTTTGAAAGAGGGAGCAGTTTGTCTAAGACTTAACGAAGGACAACTATGTTTGCATGAAAGCTGAACTGGCTGAAAGAACTTGGCTACTCGGCTAGCTGATAGATTAATCGAGAAGCAGTGGCAGATATTTAAGGGGATATTTCAAAATACTCAGAATATGTATATGCCTACTGTAAAGAAAGATTCTAAGGGGAGGACCCACCATCTGTCTTTAACTGAGGAAGTTAAGGAAACCATCAAACTTAATGAAAAAGCATATAAGTATGCAAAAATGAGTGGATGGTCAAATATCAAGAATGGCAGAGCGTGACTACAAGGTTAATCAGGAGGAAGAAATTAGAGCATGAAAGGAGGCTAGCTAGAAATGTTAACCGAAATACCAAGAGTTTCTACAGGTGTTTAAAAAGGAAAAGAGTAAGTAAAGTGAGTGTAGTTGCTCTAGAGAGTGAGAATTGTGAGTTAATAGCAGACAATGAGGAAACAGCGGAAGAAATGAACAAATATTTTACTTTTATGCTCACAATAGAGGATACAAAAACATTCCGGTAATAGCTGCAAATCAGGAGGTGGAAGGAAGAGAGGAACTGCTGAAATTACAATCACCAGGAAAGCAGTACTGAGCAAAGTGATGGAGCTGTGACCTGGCAAGTCCCCTGGTCCTGATGGGCTTCATCTGAGGGTCTTAAAAGAGGTGCTAAAGAGGTAGTAGATGTGTTGGTGTTAGTGTTGCAAAATTCACTTGATGGAAAGGATCCACCAGAATGGAAAGTAGCAAATATAACCCCACTATTCAAGAGGGTGGGGAGGCAGAAAACAGGAAACTATAGGCCCGTTAGCTTGACGTCTGTCGTGGGGAAGCTGTTGGAATCGATCATTAAGGAGGTTATAGCTGGGCACTTAGAAAAACTCAAGGTAATCGAGAATAGTCAGCATGGTTTTGTGAAGGGGAAATTATGTTTATCCAATTTATCGGAGTTCTTTGAAGGAGTGACATGCGCTGTGGATAAAGAGGAACCCCCCTGATGTACTGCACTTGGATTAGCAGAAGGCATTTGACAGGGTGGCACATAAAAGGTTATTGCACAAAGTGAGAGCTCACGGTGTAGGGGGTAGTATATTAACATGGATGGAAGATTAGCTCGCTGGAAGAAAACAGAGAGCATGCATAAATTGATCCTTTTCTGATTGGCAGGATGTAACGAGTGGAATCCTGTTGCGGCCTCAACCTTTTACAATTTACATCAGTCACTTCGATGAGGGGTGCGGTGGCAAGGTAGCTAAATTTGCAGATGACATAAACCAAGGTAGGAAAGTAAGTTGTGAAGAGGGCATATGGAGCTTGCAGACCGATATAGTTAGGTTGAGTGAGTAGGCAAAAAATATGGCAGATGGAGTATAAAGTGGGAAAATGTGACGTCGTTCACTTTGGCAGGAAGATAAAAACACCAAGTTTGTCTTAAGCGGGGAACTACTGCAGAATTCTGAAGTGCAGAGGGATCTAGGTTTTCCAGTGCATGAGTCACAACAAGTTAGTTTGCAGGTACAGCAAGTGGTAAAGTCGGTCAGTGGAGTGATATCCTTCATGACAAGAGGAATTGAAATCAAGGTAAAGATGTTATGATTCAGTTAGACAGGGCATTGGTGCGACCACATCTCGAATACTGTGTGCAGTTTTGATCTCCTTATCTAAGGAAGGATATGGATGCGTTGGAGGCGGTTCAGAGGAGGTTTACTAGATTGATACTGGGAATGAACGGGTTATCCGATGAGGAAAGGCTGGACAGACTGGGCTTGTTTTCACTTGAGTTTAGAAGAGTGAGGGGAGACTTGATTGAAGTATAGAAGATCCTAACGGTCTTGACAAGATCGATGTGGAACGGATATTTCCTCTTGTGGGTGAGCCCAGAACAAGGGGGCGCTGTTTCAAAATAAGGGGTCACCCTGATAAGACAGAGGCAAGGAGATTTTTTTTCTCTCAGAGGGTTTGCGACTTTGCAGTTAGGTGCCTCAGAAGGTTGTGGAGGCGTGGTGATTGAATAATTTAAAGCGGATGTAGATAGATTCTTGTTAGGCAAGGGAATGAACTATTATCGACTGCAGATGGGAGGATGAAATTCGAGATTGAAAGCGATCATCTATGATCTTATTGAATGGCGGAGGAGGCTCGATGGGCCGAATTGCCTACTTCTTCTCCTAACTTGGCTGGTCTTATGGGCGCGCATTTAGAAATTGCTGTTTTAGGAGCCTTAATACGTTGCTGCAGTGCATCTTGCATATAGTACACACTGCTGCCACTGTGCATTGGTGGTGGAGGGAGTGAATGTTAGTGGATGGGTTGCCGACCAAGAGGAGTTCTTTGTACTGGATGGTGGAGAGCTCCTTGAGTGTTTTGGGCCTACACCCATCAGGGCAAGGGGAGAGTATTCCATCACAACCCTGCATTGTTTCTTCTAGATGGTGGACCGGCATTGGGGAGACATGCAATGAGTTACATACTGCAGAATTCCTAGCCTCCGACCTGCTCTTGTAGCCACGGCATTTATGTGGCTGGTCCAGTTCAGTTTCAGGTCAATGGTATCCCCCAGGATGCTGATAGTGGGGTTTCAGAAATGGTAATGCCAGTGAATATCAAGGGGAGATGTTTGGATTCTCTCTTTTTGGAGATGGCCATTGTCTGGCACTTGTGTGATGCAAATGTCACTTGCTACGTATCATCCCAAGCGTGAATGTTCTCCATGCCCTGCTGCACCTGGACACGGACTGCTTCGGTATCTGAGGAGTCACAAATAGTGCTGAGCATCAGTGAACATTCCCACCTCTGACCTTACGATGGAGGAACAGTCAGGAGTGATTTTGATCAGTCTTTCCCTCTCTCTCTATCTCTGTCTACCCCTTCTCTGTGTTGTTCCCCCTCTCTGTGTTGCTCCCCTCCCCTCTGTGTCGTCCTTGCTCGCAGTGTACCTCTCTTCCTCTCTGACCCCGCACTTTCTCTCTCTCTTGCCCCTCTCTCTCCACTCCCTCTCTCTCTTGCTTCTCTGTACTTCACTCTGTACCACCTGTCTGCCCCCTCTTTTACTCTTTGCCCCCTCTCTCTCTGCTCCTTTCTCTGTGCTGTGCTCTGTCTCTCCCTCTTCCTCTTTTTCTGCTCCCACTTTTCTCCCCTCTATCTCTTCTCCCTCTCTTTCCCCTTCTCTCATTCATCCCCTCTCTCTCTTGTCCCCTCTCCCTCCCCCTCTCGTCCCCACCCTCTCTCTTCACCTCACATCTCTCTCCCCACCCACCCTCTATTCTCTCTCTCTGCTCTCCCCCTCCCTCTCCCACTCTCTCCCCGACCCTCTATCTCTCTGCCCCCGCTCCACTCCCCTTCTCTGTCTGCTCGACTCGCTGTTTCTCTCTGTCCCTCCTCCCTTCTCTGCCTCCTCCCCTCTCTCTCTGCAGATCTCCCTCTCCCCTTCTCTCTCTTCCTGTCCACCCACCCCCTGTCAGGCAAAACCCCACCTGCCAAGACTGATGCACACATGATTTCGTCACAGGAACATTAAAACTTAAAATTGCAAACCCCTGACTGTAAGGATATTTGCATATTACTATCAGTGATGGAACAAAAGAGATCCAGTCGTTGCGTCCCCAATACAGAGAAGAAACGGTCAGATCAGTCTATGTCATAAAGGCATAGAGATATACCGCACAGAAATAGGTCTTTGATCCATCGTGTCCATGCTGACCTTCAAGCACTTATCTCTTCTAATCCCATTTGCCAGCACTTCGACCGTAGTCGTGTATGCTTTGGCGTTTCAAGTGCTCATCTAAATTTTTCTTAAATGTTGCGAGGGTTCTGGCCTATACCACCCCTTCAGGAAGCGTGTTCCAGATTTCCAGTACTCTCTGCGTGAAAAATTATTTCCTCAGATCCCTTCTAAACCTTCTGCCCCTTACCGTAAATCTATGCCCCTGGTTATTGACACGTCCGTTGAGGGAAAAGTTTCTTCGTATCCACCCTATCTATGCCACTCATAATTTTGTATACCGCACTCAGGTCCCCAATCAACCTTCTCTGCTCTAAGGAAAGCAACCCTAGCCTCTCCAGTCTATTTTGATAGCTGAAATGCTCCAGCCTAGGCAACATCCTGGTGAATCTCCTCGGCACCCTCTCCAGTGCAATCATATCCTCCATATAGTGTGGCGACCGGAACTGTGCACAGTACTCCAGCTGTGCTCGAACTAGCGTTTTATACAGCTCCATCATAACCTCCCTGCTCTTATATTCTATGTCTAGGCTATCAAAGGCAAGTATCCCATATGCCTTCTGAACTACCTTATCTAACTGGGCTTCTGCCTTCGGTGATCTATGGACAGGTACACCAAGGTCCCTCTGGCACTCTGTACTTCCTAGGGTATATTTCCTTTTGTTTTTATTACTTCCAAAATGCATCACCTCACACTTCTCACGATTACGTTCAATTTTCCACTGCTCTGCCCATCTTACCATCCCATCTATATCGTACTGCAACCTAAGGCTTTCCTCCTTACTATTTACGACACCATCAATTTCCGTGTCATCTGCGAACTGACTGATCATACCTCCTATTCACGTCTAAATCATTAAGGTGCACTACAAACAGCAAGGGTCCCAGCACCGATCCCTGCAGTACACCAATGGCCACAGGCTTCCCAATCGAAAAAACAACCCTCAACCATCACCCTCTGCTTCCTGCCACTAATCTAATGTTGGATCCAATTTGCAAAATTGCCCTGGATCCCATGGCCTCTTACCTTCTTGACCAATCTCCCATTTGGGACATTATCAAAAGCATTACTGAGGTCCATGGAGACTTCAGCAACTACTTTACCCTTATCTACACATCTCGTCACCTGATAAAATCCGATCAAGTTAGTTGGACATTATCAGCCCCTGATAACGCCGGCGGACTATTCTTGATTCATCCCTGCTTCTCCAAGTGGAGATTAATCCTGTCCCTCAGAATTTTGTTGCAATATTTTCCGTATCACTGATGTTGTTCAGACCACTGGCCTGTAATTACCTGGTTTAACCCTGCTGCCGTTGAATAATGGTGCCACATTCGCAGTCCTCTAGTCCTCTGGTATCTCTCCTGTGGCCAAACAGGATTTAAACATTTGTGTCAGAACCACTGCTATCTCCTCCCTTGCCTCACGTAGCAGCCAGGGATACACCTCAGCTAGGCTTGGGAATCCTTCCACTTTTTAGCCTGCTAAAACCGATAATACCTCCCCCTTTCAATGCTAATTTGTTCAAGTATATCACAATCTCCCTCCTTGATGTTTACATCTACATCGTCCTTCTCCATACTGAACATAGTCATATTACTAGCTGGCTGTTGAGATTTGAACTTCCAACAAAGGATTCGAACTGAGTAAACTCCTGGCTCCTGGTTTTATAAGACCTCTCACCAATCAGCCCTCATTTCGCTGTCACCAGCTTCGGAAACCAAAGAAGAAATATAACTTCAAAGAGAGAAAATGTCGCCTACGTGAACCAGGTTTAAAAGGAACACTGGGCCCCAACGAAACGCACGACCATAGCTTCAAACAAGGACTTCAGCGAGATCGAGAAACAGTAACAAGATATTGCCTCTAACTATTTTACTTATCTTTCCTTCTGCTCTTTTTTGTCCCTATTTGGATGTTTATATTGTGTGTGCATGATAGCGTGGGTGCGCCGTATATCCGGAGGCGTTAGCCATATTAGTGTTTATGTTTATGGTTCAATAAATTTCATTTTTCTTCTTTAAACCTAAGAAAGCATGTTTGTGCACATTTTATTGCCCAATCATTGGAAAGCGATGTACAAGGATTCACCAAGGGCGAACACAAAACACAGCGTGTTTAAAATTAAACGCTGTTACTATAAGACCAGGTGAAGACAGTAACAGACCCGTAGACACCTTTATCACATGGCCATAACACCTCCTCTCTCTCGCCTTCTCTCTCCCCTGCTTTCTTTTCCCAGATCTTTCTCTCTTTCTGCCCTCTCTCTCTTTCTCCTCCCCTCCTCCTCTCATCCCTTTCTTTCCCGCCTCTGTTCCACCCTCTCTTCCTCTCTATCACACTCTCTTTCTCTGTCCCCATCTCTTCCCCCGTCTTTCTCTCATCCCCTCGCTCTCTCTCCCCCACTCTCTCCTCTCCAGCTAATCCACCCTCCCCCCCACCCCGCTCGCCATCCCTGCTCTCTCTCTGGCAGAAGAGACAGAGCGAGACAATATAGACTTAATAGTACAGTTTTAGCGAGTGTGCAGCGACAGAGGGATCGGGGGGTACATGTACTTACATCTTTGAAGGTGGCAGGTCTTATGTAGAGAGTCGTCAGCAAAGTATATGGGATCTTGGGCTTGATAAATTGTTGTGAGTACAAAAGCATGCAAGTTATGCTGAACCTTTACAAAGCTCTCGTTCGGCCACAACTAGAATACTGCATCCAGTTCTGGACACAACACATTAGGAAGGATATGTGGGATCTTCAGGGGGATCAGAGGAGATGCGAGTTCCAGGGAAGGGACGGTTTAGCAAAGTGAATTGGAAACAGCTACATCAAGTTGTCAGTGCAATGAGAATTTGTGAGGATTGATAACAAATATTTTCCCACAAGAACAAATATAGAGTCCCCTGGAAATCAAGGAGCAAACCGGGTAGGATAAGGTACAAAAGGGAAGCTTATGCCAGATACCGAGAGCTCAATACCACAGAAAACTGAGAGCAGTTAAGAAAGTTGAAGGGAGAAATTAAAAAGCAAGTTCGGAAAGCTAAGAGGCAGTCGGAAAATAATATTACCAAGTAAAATCAAAGATAATGCAAAGACGTTTTATAAATGCATGAAGAGCGAGAGGATAACTAAGGATAGTGTATTCAGGACCAAAAAGGGGATGTGTGTATGGAGGTTGGAGATGCGGGCATGGTGTTCGTCATGAATAATTTGTGTCTGTCTTTGTATAAGAGGGGGAATGATGCAGACATTGTAGTTAAAGAGGAGGGGTGTGAAATATTGGATGGGATAAACAGAGTGAGAGGGGAAATATGAAGGTTTGGCCTCTTTGAAAGTGAATAAATGGTCAGGCCTGGATGCATTGGAATCAGTTCAGAGAAGGTTCGTTAGGCTGATTCCTGGGATGAAGTCGTTGTCTTATGAGGAATGGTTGAACAGGTTGGGCCGATACTCATTGGAGTTTAGACGAATGAGAGGTGATTTTATTGAAACCTACAAAATACTTACAGGGATCAACAGCGTAGATGCAGGTAAGATGTTTCCCCTGGTCAGGAGTGTAGAACCAGGGGACACAATTTCAAAAAAACTGGGAAGCCACTTGGGATAGAGATGAAGAGATATTTCTTTACTCAGAGGGTTGTTAATCTTTGGTTTTCTCCACTCCAAAGGGCTGTAGAAGCTCAGTCATTGAGTATGTTTGAAGCAGATCGTGACAGATTTCTAAATACCAGTGATATAAAGGGATATGAGGATAATGTGGCAAAACGGCATTGAGGTTGATGATCTGCCAAGATAGTATTGAATGGCGAAACAGGCAGGATGGGCGGATGGCCTAGTCCTGTTCCTATGTCCCCAAGCTGCTGAAATAGTTTCTCCCAAACTACGCCATCCGTTCCCCTTAATATTTCAACAACTTTGATCAAATCACCTTGATTAGCCTAAATTCCATGGAATGCATCCCTAGTTTGTGTAATATCAACTCGTAATTTATCCCTTGGAGTCCAATTATAATTCTGGCAAATCTATGCTGCATTCAAATGGACATGGACGACCCAAGTCTAATTGGACCCCCAGTGTTTCTAGCTTGTCACCATTTATAAAGTATTCTGTTCTAAACTTTTTGCTGACATTGAAATCTATCTACCACAGTTTTGTCCATTCATTTCAGATATTAATATCCCTTTGTAATTTGATGCTTCCAGCTACACTTCTCTCAATGCTGCCTAGTTATGTGTCATTAGCAACATGGGTATGTGGCATTCTACCCCATCATCTTAAATTGTTAATAAATACAGCAAAACTGAGACACACACGGGTTTAGCACGAGTAGACAGGAGTGAATTATTCCATCCTAAAGCTTTTTTTAAAATTCCAGATTTATGCTTTTTTAAAAGGAAAAAAAAACATAATTCAAATTCACAACAGCCCAGCGTGGGATTTGAACTCCTGCTTTTTCAATCATCAGTTCAGGCCTTCAAATTAAAACCAGGAAAATATGTTAATTTTCCTACTGCTATTGTCTGTCTGTCTCAGGTTTTGTATATTGTTTCCTTCTCCTCTTCTTCCAAGTGTCTGAAGTCTTTGACGTTTGTCAGAAATTGGTAAACTACTTCATACGGTGTTCTGTAAATACCTTCAATTCTGTGGATCTGCAAGGGACACAATTCAAATTCTCACCTTATTGCATCAACCAAAACCTGCAGGTCCATTCAAACACCCCTATTTCCTGTCTCTGCAAAGATAGCTCAGACTTCCACAATGCAGGAATGTCTGAATGGAAACAGCTTTTG